>NW_019392635.1:0-550000 GCF_000648675.2 Cimex lectularius | reverse complement strand
TTCATTGGACTGTAAAATATCGCGATAAGTAGCAGACCGAATTGCCGGATCTCGAATTACATCTTTCACTTCCGATTCCAACTTTAAGATCTTACTTTTCCTCGAATTGTTCGGTTAAGGATCCAATAGGATTTTTCATGTTTTCGCGTAAATCAGCCCCAACTTTTCAACTTGTTTTAATCACATTGTTTAAATCCTTTAGAGCAATTAAAAAAGGTTCGTCTTCATTTAGCGCCATCTTGAAAATTAGTACTCACAATATATTGTTTAGTGAAACCCCTCTACAACGGACAGGGAATCGATTAATTGTCTCTTGTGTAGGGGTTGGTGCAATAGATTTTATAAACAAAATTCACTCCACATGTAAATATAAATATATTTATTATGTATTTAAAAATAAATATATTATATGTACATATTTGACACATTAAAAACATAATATAACATAAATTAAAACAAGTATGTAAAATTATCGAAATATGTTTGTAAAAATTTATGTTTTAAAATATTGCGTAATTTTCGTTTGATTTGCTTTCAAACTTTTTTTCTTTTACGATAATTTCTTCTTGATTACATATTAGTTGTGCTATAACTTTGAATCTCCCTTCCTCAAAAAAAATCTTTGTCTTTCTTGAGGGCCTCAAGACCTTCAGAGCACAAACATTTTTTTCAAGGGTAGGGCTAGTAGGGGAAAAAATAAACAACTTTTTATTTATTTATTTTATTCTGGGAAAGCAGGATGCAATCTTTCGCTAGGACATCGTTCTATGTATGTAATAACAAAATTTAAAGAAATTGTCACAGAAAAGGCAAGAAAAAAAACCCGTCCGTTATTTCATTAAAAACGGCGTGTCCGCGTCCGTTAGAGAGGTGTCCGCTGTACATTGATCTCCTATACACTTTAGTCGGGACTAGACAAAATTGTCCGTTACGAGGAGTGTCCGTTAGGAGGGGTTCACTGTATTACTCTTCAAAACTATTGCTGGTGCTTTTTGAGCAATGATTGATCACTTCAACTTTGCTTTTCTGAAGCACTTTCTTTTCACACTTTTTGAAACGATATTTGATAACAATAAACGGCCAACATGAAAATAAAAATATTAGATTACAAATTAAAACTATTTTTACCCCAGGCTCATTATCTGATTATACAATTATACCTTAAGGAGAGATTTTTGGCAGTAAACCGGGGATCGAAGACTTCTGAGATGAAAGAGATGCTTGCAGGTTTGCCACAGGGTCAATACTTGTTGCATTGTTGTACATAATTTTTACTTCCCCACACAAGACAATCAAATTTACCATTAAAATAACAAAATTTGGCATACACTTACTCAAGAAAAGACAGAAAAAGAAGAAAACTGAATATATAAAACTAAACTGCGCCTAATTTCAGGCTTTACAAATATCCTTTGTGCTGGTTCCGGTAATTTTACACCAACGCCTTTCACTTTTTCGTTGATACAACTCATTACCTACATCCAATTCTTCAATTTAATTGCTCCGATAATAAAGTTTGAAATACTCAATTAATTATACACAATTTTTTTGAAATGAAAAGTTGGGGTCACACGCGGGATTCGAACCCACGATTTTCGGCTAAATACGCCGCACTCTACCACTTGAGCTACCGTGATTTCGATCACCCATGTCACAAACTTCTCATTTCGACTCCCGGATTTTATTCCAATTGTAAGTAAATCGCGGCTTCATACACAAACACTTTTTAATAACAATTGCACTACATTAGCGGGACTGTGTACGATTCACAGGTGTGATTCTAGATTAATACTAAATTTTAATTATTTTATCAGCTTCTACTTAATTCTATAAATACTCAAATTAATTATACACAAATTTTTTTAAAGAAAAATTGTGTATAATTAATTCAGTATTTATAGAATTAAGTAGAAGCTAATAAAATTATTAAAAATTTAGTAAAATGTGAAATGTTATAATCTAATTAATTGACCTATTTGGATGTACGGGTGCCAAGTTTATGGATCGGCCAAATATTCCATTATTCAAAGATTACAAAGTTTTCAATCAATGATTTTAAGTTTTTGTTTAAGTTTTCAATCACTAACCTCTATCATATTATTAATCCAGAGCGGCAGCCAATGGGTAGCTTTCTCTATAATTAAAATCCAGATTGCCGGTTTATATAATATAATTGTGTACAGTTATAGATGAAAATATACGAAGTTAAACAAAATATATATTTGATGAGATTTCTTGATGACTTTCAGAGGTCTGCAGTGTGATGACTAGGGCACGGATTTGAATGCAATTGCATATCCTTTTTGCTAACCGTCACGACCATGGTGATATTTATCCGAATCATACCTCCGTGGTACTGCGGTTCAAATTTTATTCTGCATATTTTTGCATATTTGAAGAATATTGTATAAATGCATATTTTTTAATTGATGTATATTGCAAATTTGAAACATTTTTATTAACTTAGAAAAATAAAATAACTAGGCATCTAAGAACATGGGAGGAAAAAGACAAGTGTGTAAAATTTTATTCGTTTTTCAATTAATTTTCCAGAAATAAAGACGCAAAAAACGACACAATAGAATTCTCTTGAAGTAATCGGCATCTTCCATTATTTAAGGCCCCATTTCTGAATATAATTTTTTTGCCTCCTGAAAAATTAAATTTTCTGATGTAGGCGGGTGTGGAAAGAAAAATGGCCTATTTGAAACACAAAAACAGTGTCAGTCTTCATTCATATTTCCGACCTAGTAAACCTAAAAAATGTCAAAAGTGAGATCTTCGCTTTCTTTTACAATAACACGCTGAACAAAATTAGTTAAACTGAAACAATCAAGTTGTTATACAGGGAATCGACTGTCCAATTATTTTAATTAATAAAACAATATGCTCCTATCAACATGTTGAAGTTCAAAAGTTTTGTTCGAGGTACAAATAATTTTTGAGTAATAAATTTAAATAAACTAAGTTTGAAATCTATACCATTTTCAATTTTATTCAGTCCTTAAAAATGGTTTTTAATTATGTGATTTATTGTTTGATTGGAATTTTTCTGTTCTATTTTCTTTCAAAATGAATATGTAGATACCCAAAAAATGACCAGTTAAAAATGTTAATTTGTAGTCAGATGATGTTTAACATTCATTTGGTTTATTTTAATATTTTATTTTATACTTATATGACATATTTAAACGTTTTAGTGCATATAATATTTCATATTAAGGGTTTTTTGTGTTTAGTGTATGCTAATGACTATTATAGGTTTTTAATTGATATAAATCTGGATACAATCTTGCACAACTTCTCCGACGTTATGATAAAACACAACAGTACACATCATATCCACGTTGATATGCCCGGCATAGTGTACATATAACTCTTACTTAAAAAAAACTCACATTCCCTGGACAAACTGAACATCTGACGACAAACTCCAGCATGACATCAACAGAAAACCAATGGCATCAGAACTTCATACGAGCTAGCAAAGCTACACACAAAATATCTGACGGGTAAACAAAAAAACATAGAATTAATAATCTAGTAAAAACACAAACCCCTCAAAAACTGATATAGAATGGGCCGCACTTACGTATGCAGGGGACGTACTAACAAATATATGGTTGATTATATCAGAGTGGTTGATTGATATTGCAGCCAATAAAACACTTTGATTGCTCAAAAATGCATAATTTTTTATTTAAATTGGCTGCAGTACCACTCATTTTGAAATCAATCTATTTGTATGCAAACTCAGCTATTTTGGTATATCTTATTCCAAATATCTTTATCTTAACCGATCAGTCTTCTCCGTAGGAAAGATTCGTAGAAGCTTTATTAAATGATCATATAATACCACCGCTGAAAAATTGTTTCAAATCAGTCTAAAAAAAGTGCGTCAGGGGCCATCATTCATCACTCCTCTGTTCCTTACTAAGTTCTGGATTCAGAAAGGACCTATTTGCTCAAGTTCATTCTGTTATCTTGTCGCCCAGTTTTCTTTCCGCTTTCTGGCAGCATAACGATTCCAACACTAGAATTGCTTTCAACACGACTGCAAATCCTGGTTCCTTACTGATGACAGAGTTTTTCAATTTTTTTTGCCATTCGTTGATACCTAGCTTACTTCTTTTAACTGAAAACTGCTTAGTTTTGATTCCGTTTTTGCTCACATAATCATGATCGAGATTTATGAGAGGTTGTGTTCCATAAAATAGTGATGTGAAGGCATGGGCTTCACCTACTTGCCCATATTGCTTTTAAATATGAACTGAAGTACCAAATATTTTTGCATACTATACGCCGGTTAACACCCTCAATAGTATCAAATTTAAATAAAATTGATATTGGTAATTTGAATCCTTCCAAGTACAAATCGGTGTAGTTGGTAATCAAGATTGGCTTTTCTTCATTTATCCCACAGCCTTTCCTGTATTAGAAAAATCCATTATGTCCACGGAATGGTTTCGACAAAAAGGAATCGTTCCTGAAGACTTCTTGAAGTAGTCGTAGTTAATGTGCGACAGTGGATGCCCCTGCTTCACTCCTCTTTTTGAATTTGTCTTTATTTATAAAAGAATGATCAGTTCATATTGGTAATGAAAAAATATATATTTTTTTATATTCTGTAATTTGTACATGCGACCGATAATACAACAAAGGAACCATACGCATTTTCGTTAATTTTATTCCCCAGTGTGAATTTTTAAGTACATAATAATAAATATTATGTCTTAGTTGTGCATAAACAATTAAAATTGGACTGTAATTTACAATAAACCGGGTCAACAAAGTACTGATTAAGTTCTAAAAAAGTTACACAAGTGGTCGTGACTTTCCTGTGGATTTCTCACTTTTATGTATGTCCCTTTTCTAATCATGAGGAAAACTCGTATTCCAATTTTATAAAAATGTAATTATTTCCCTTACTCTCTCGTAAATAATGCTTTTATTTATTATTTAATTTTTTAAATTTATCTTCGTAATCGTTCTTATCATGTTTGGTGTGTTCTCTTGCGTTTTTTTCTGTTAATTAGTTTTTATTTATTTTTAAAAGATAGTGTTGCTAATAAAAAACAAGTAACCGTTAATATTTTAAAATTAAATTTAAATTTAAAAATAGGTGGGCATAGATGAAGTCAATGCGAGCCGCATTCCCGTTTTTTCATGTATTCTGAAAATGGATAAGAAATTCTATATAATTTTTTGTTCATATAAAATACAGAAAAAACATAAAAAGTTACCACAATAAAATAAAAATTCACATAATATTAAATATACAAATTTAAATTTAGTTAATACATATAATCTGATATTCTACAGGAGTCTAAAGTATATTAGAATTTACTATTGGGTGGTGTAATATGGTATAATAAAATTAAATTTGAATGGTAAATTTTTTTGTAGTTCTAGACTAATATTAAGTTAATCTCGAAGGTTTGACGAACCTTAAGAGCTGCCTGGCTGTCTGAAAGTATTATTATAGTTGCACTTTTGAGATGTTTTTGTTTATATATTTCATCTACACGTGTTCGTATGGATACATGTTTGTTAAATTTTTCAAAAATCCTACAATAAATAATTGTAATAATAGTGTTTGTCAAAAGATCCAGCAAAACATTTAACAAACTTTAATTAAGTGTAAATCTATTAAACAAAACTGAATTATTGAAAAGCTAACGATACTGATATATGTTTGTTGAGGCTGTCAATCGTTCTTAATGTTTGTTTTCTAAGGGAGATTTTCATTTAAGAGGGTAATTCAGTTTCATGTCGTGTAATCAATTCAAGGCTGTAGTGTATAGCCCGTATCATTAACGTGCTATGTTCACAGCTGGAATTCTTCCTCACAATAGAACGAAACCCAAATTTAGACTGTGCAAACTTATCGATTAATACAATATTTGGCTTAAATGACCGTCGAACACGGTCACATATTTTCAACAGGTATATTACTCTGTTTACACTGCGCCCGTGGTGTAACTTTGGCATGTACAAGCACTTACAGGAATGGGAATACAGATAGGCTCATAAATGAAGGATGGCATGCTCGGTGGGGTAGGAAATGGGAACTGTCCGAACACATCAGAGTAAGAAACGTTCTTCAAATGACATTACAAAAGATGAATGTTCAAAAAATGTCGAACATAAAATATTCGTGCCTATGGGTACACATTCATATAGATAAATTATTACCATATCTTAGTATTATGGTATACGATAGTTTTAACTAAACTTTGGAACAGATATTTATAAAATAATTACATGTATTTTTGGTATGATAATAAGATAGACTTATTTTTAATACTTCATAATAAAAGATTTCTTATCCAACCTTAAACTTTTACATTAGAAACTACTTAATCTTTTTATGTAAGGTTTTGGTTGAAAAGAAAAAGTTATTGTCACGAGCGGGATTCGAACCCACGACCTTCGGCTAAATACGCCACTGCTCTACCACTTCACTATTGCTATCGTGACTCGATCCACTCGGACATCAAACTCCCCATCTCTACCTACAACCTTTCGAATTTTTTCCCTTTCGTGAGGGAGAAATTTCGTCCCCGATCTGAGGATAAGGAAATGAGTGAATGGAATAATGGCCTTGAGCTTTCAACGCACTACAGCCCAAACCCTATCAAAGGATTGAACCACATCAAGGAGACCACCCGAACACCTTTTGCTCAAAGGAGATAAAAATTGCCCCTACTGGGTTTTGGTGTTTACGATAGACAAGCTGATCAGATGGATTTGTTCTTTAAGAATTGGCAGGATTCTTTTCTGAAGGAGCATGTCGAAGGTTTTTTTAGAACAGGCAAGAGGCTTATTAGGCCCTGGCCTGTTAGATCGAGCAATGTTAACTAGCCAATCTTACAAGACTACGTCATCATTTTTCTCGATCTAACACGACCTAACAGACCTGACAGGGTTAACACAAAGATCGTGAATACCCCTATCAACTCATTCAAATAGCTTCATCAAACAGAGATAACGATATTAAAAAAAACGCCTTTTACGAAGGTATCTGTAGTTTGGCCGTTACCAAAAAACTTGAAAATCTAGAAATAAACAACATAACATAAAACGAAGTAACTAATGAACACACAAATCAAAGAAAAACTACACAGTATAACACACTGACGAACTTCACAACAGACCGGGTCGCACAACGACAAAATTATGCTTAAAAGATCAAAGATTTAATTTCATCCTCCACATCCCTAACCATCCCTAACAAAAGAAAGAAAAATAATACACAGACCACCACTGATAATGTATGAAATATCAAAACCAGGATGATCGGTGACCAAACTACAAAAATAAATGCGTTTCTACCATCCTTAGCGAGTAATTGATGAAAAATATTATTAAAACACGTTATGACATGATGTAAGTTAATTTTTGAACATAACAAATAAAACAACTCTAAGTAAGAAGGTTAAACATCAACATTGAATAATTAGAAGAAGAAATAATAAACATTCAACACAATGATAATAAAACTTAGTCAATTTTACCAAAACATTGTAGTATGTAATTTCTTCTTTAAACAAAGCTTTATAAGGAAAGTTTCTCCGCTGTTTGAATATACTGGCGTATTTAAATGATTGAGGTTTAATCTTCTTCGTGTTTATGAGCTCTTAAAATGTAAATAGAGTCGTTCTAATGCATAAGAAAGTAAAAACGCGTATGGGGTGTTTTTATTCGTGGAACTAGTAAAAGGGGTCGAAAATCATTTGACAGCTTTCAAACAATATGCTAATTCAATTCATCCGTTTTAACACGATGTTTTGTTGTAGTAAATTGATTTTAATATAAATTATATTTACATTAGTTATGAAAGAGGAAATTAGTATTTGCCCTGATCAGTGCTTTTTTTGTTTGTAACTTCTCTTAGTCCAGTTACTTTTATAAGTACGTCAATGTTAAAAAAATTTTTTTGTTATGTCGGTATGTTTGTTAAAATGTTTATCTTGGTCATACTACGCTGCTGTTATACGCCCTTAGGCGTTTCGCCGCCGCGATTCTCGGTACGTTTGAGATGTTAGACAAAAGCGTCATGCCAGTACACTTAAAGCCCTATAAACTCTAACCACGTATATAAATCCAATCGCCCGATAAGCCTCTTGCCTGTTCTAGGAAAAACCCTCGACATGCTCCTTCAGAAAAGAATCCTGCCAATTCTTAAAGAACAAATCCATCTGATCAGTTTGTCTATCGTAAACACCAAAACCCAGTAGGGGCAATTTTTATCTCCTTTGAGCAAAAGGTGTTTGGGTGGTCTCCTTGATGTGGTTCAATCCTTTGATAGGGTTTGGACTGTAGTGCGATGAAAGCTCAAGGCCATTATTCCATTCACTCATTTCCATATCCTCGGATCATGCCGGACTGACCGCTTCTTTCAGATCAGCCAGGATCCGTCTCTGACTTCGCTGGTCTCTCTGTAGACCCACAAGTTAATGTCCTTGGAGTCATTATGGATGAAGCGCACACTCCTGACCTCCCTAACCCGACATATTCACACTTTACCATGATACCGCGGTTCTATCTATCGCTGGAAATCCCATCCTTGCACGCATTGAAATAAACGTTGACAAAAGCCGATACATAGTCTTTATCCTCTGATGTGGAAAAATGCCCTCCTTAAATATAACATCTCTTTTTCTAATGTTCACTACCTTTGACACTAAAAAAAGGACTACATAATGAAAAAAATAAAAATTTATATTTGATATTGTAAACCACCAAACTACAATATCATCATACCGCAGAATTCAAGAAGAAATCTTACTTTAACTTAGTTGAAGGGCGATTGTCGTAACATGATTACAGAGATTGAAATGTTATACTACTGTAATTTAACAGTTCTAATTAAAAGCATTCACTCCATACTAATTGGACCAGTGTTCGATCATAAATTATGTTAGGGCTAACAAAAGGCGATTCGAGGGACTAACTTCCAGCCGGCCTTTCACAAAACTGTTGGTTTTCGAACCTAGCGACTCGCCGAAAGCAACCCGCTTATTATAATGAAACGTAAATGATACGAGATATATATTTGAAAGGAGAATTCAAAAATACGGGTGTACCGGGTTTTTTTTAAAATAACCCAATAATACTCTTAAATTATTCGGCTTTTTAATTAACAAGAAATTTACCATGAGCCTCACTTAAAAATAATTCACCGGAAGATCTGGCAGAGGGTCCATTATAGATGGAAGAATATGTAATGGTTAATGTTTCTTAAGCCGAAGGGTGGCTTTATCCGTGGCCTTAGCGGGAACTCGGATGGAATTACAGTCCGCCTTAATCTCTCACAAAATCCAACGTGGCTGAAATAAGAAAACTTTACGTCTTTTTTACCTTGACCATCACATCTTATTGTACAATTAATTTTAACAATAATTTTGCCAATTAATTTTGCTAATTAATTACACTACGGTTGTATCATAAGCAGTCGATCGTAGATTTCTATGAAGTAAATAACTGCGTAATACCTTCCCATTTTATTGTTTTGCCTATTTGAATATAATTTCCAATTTAATTCCATTAGATTTCGTGGTCCGATTGACCAATAACGTCTTTCAATTAATTAATCTTTATGTAAGGTATTGGTTGAGATAAAAAGGCAATGTCACAAGCGGGATTCGAATTAATTGATTGAAAGATGTTATTTAGTCAATCGGACCACGAAATCTAATAAATTTAATAAGTTAAATGAAGTACATCTTCACTAAAGCTCTCCGTGGCCATTTCATTTGTTGCCGAGAATCAAATAGATTACACGATATTTGAAAAAATAGCAAAAAGGAGGAAAAATTCGAAAGGTTGGGTTGAGATGGGAAGTTAGTGTCCTAGTGGATCGAAGTCACAATAGCTCAAGTGGGTAGAACAGCGGCATATTGAGCTGAAAGTCGTGGGTTCGAATCCCGCTTGTGACACTGACTTTTTTATCTCAACCAATACCTTACATAAAGATTAATTAATTGAAATAATATCCAATATCAGATTAAAAGTGAGTAAACCTAGATGCTTCACAACTTGTATTATGATCGTTTTAAAAATTAGAATAAGTTTTTTTTGTATTGGTATTTTCATGAATTACAGTTGGGTTAAATGTTGAAAAGGTAAACATAACTATACCTCAAACAACTAGCAAGTAACTGCTGAGCCACACACCCGGCTTAGTTGGTACTTATTTTGACAATAAAATTATACAATAACAAGTATAATTCAAAACTTGATGTGACAGTACAAACGTTACAGTTGAAAATATTGTTTTAAAGGAAGTCAATTGATGTTTTCGTTTTAGATGCATTAGAAATATCAACGGTGAGGGATTTTAAAGGGGTGGACATCACGATTCCATGATGAAGGTCAGCGGTCAGTACTAAGTTCATAGTTGTTATGGAGTACTTCAGCTACTTCTGTAACTTCTAGATCTCGTTTCAACGCAGAATTTCTGCTGTAACTTGATGACGGGGGAGGGTTGTAAGGACATCTGTACCACGGGGTGACAGAAATGTTCCAGAATCCGGCCCTCTGTCACATTGGGAACGGATTCGTGGTGGCTTGTGGTGACGCCCCTGGTGGGAACTTAGACAGAGGCTGTCTTCTATCTGGGACCTTTCGTGAAGCTTGCGCATGGCCAGCGTATTACCCCCCGTTCCTCACGGGAGACGTTGCGACCGGACGACAGCATGTAAGCGTTGGGGACGTCATGATCATGCTACAGTCCCTGGGTGCGTGAGTAAGCGATTGGAAAAGGGTAGTGCAATCGGCGGTCTTTGACTCGAGTATGCTTTGCATTGTTGTGCGTATGACCGGCGTGGTACCCTTGGGGAAGCGAAGGATCGAACCACCTAGGCTAGACCTATGGCGTCCCTCGATTACGTGCAGCAGGTGTAGGCTGAGTTCGATAAAAGATCTTTGACCGTAGACAGTGCTCATCTAGGGGGTGGGTAGCAATCCCACTTTATAATCCGAAACCGCTGTCGGGGCGTTCCCGAAAGTTTCTACGCTGGAGGAGCCTCTACACTCAGAGAGATAGAGTCGCCTTCTCTATCTAGGGAGTACGCGGGGGGGGGGACGGGCTGATGTATTTCGGCCCGTTAGCCCCTCGCCTGCGGCGTACGACCCGACGCACAATGCGGGCCCGACCATTCGGAGTGGACAAGCGGAGAGCGTGGCTAGGCCGGGACACCACTACACCAATGCTGCGGCGGTAACACTTTTCCGTCATATGCAGAAGTGTGTCGGCTCTCATCTTGAGAATCAAAACGTCCGATAAGGCGGAATAGGCTAGGTGCGGACGTTAAAGATCCTCTTGTCTTGTTGACGATGAGTAATCGGGAACCAAACTGTAACTTGATGACCTCATTATAACTCCTAGTACCCTGCTTTGTAACTTCTTCCTTCGTTTTATTTAAAGTTTGAACCCAAACCCCAAATTTGACATTTTAAAGAATGGCCTTGACAAGTATGTTCATGACTTACCTTGACTTGATAGGTTTGCATCTAAGTAAGATCGAGGTACCGGACGACTGTATTTAATGGTACAATAAATAAACTTGGTTCGTCTCTATACTTAGAGGTTGAAAATTAATTTTGCAAGTAAATCGCACCAATAGAGTTTACGTTCATCTTCAACGAGAAACGTTTACTAAAATTTGATATATCGTCAGTTATCATTTGTTGATCATCTAATCAGGCGTGATCACTGGGACAACACACGTTTCGTTTGTAAAATGGACAATAGGTACTGCACTCTATTTTGGAAGGACTTCCACAATAAGGACCGACAACAACAGTAACAATATCCTTAGTGAGTACAGATTCTTATGAGTTTTATGTTTGGCTACGAATAGTTGACTTTAATGGAATATAGTGCATATATGAGAGTAATAATCTGTTGAATATATAAAGTGGGAAGTTTATGGGCCGACAAACAGCTGAGGTCATCGCCGGCCATTCTGGTTACTGACTCTCTGATTTCAATTATATACTACATTGATATCCTAGAATGCTAGCCTCTAGTTTGTACCTCAGGTTGTAAACTACAGAATAGAAACAAAACATACAATACATATATACACATCACCACAAACATAGATGTCTGGTCACATTCACTCCCCCAGAGTTCTCGATATTCCTCGAGGCGGTGTTATAAGCAACCCCCTTCCTTGGGGGGCCGCGGTTACCTAGTGGTTAAGGCGTCAAACTCTCGGCTAGTAGATCCCGCGGTCGTGGGTTCGATCCCCACCGTCGCCTCTGGACTTTTTCTGACGCCTAAGGGGACCGGTGGCCGCATTTAAAAGAAATTGCTGCGGCACTCATCAATGGAAGGAGCGGGATCAGATCTCAGCGACCCTGAATTTGGTCCCAACCCCCTTCAAAAATGAGTTTCTTCGATGGAAGAACACTCGGCACACCGGGGGCTCAAATTCACACTTGTTTTGCGAGCCCCCAAAAATATGGAGCCAGGGATAAAGTACAATAAGCTGTACAGCTGCAGTGCTCAGGAGGGAACTCCTCCAGTTCCTTGTATCCATTGTAAAAAAAAACCTTTCTTTCACGCTAATAAATTACTTTTACTCTCCAGACGACATACACCCACCCCAGAGTACTCGATATTCTTCGGGGCGGGATTATAAGCAATATTTTCGCGTTAATAATTACATTTATTACAATAATCTGTTGAAATAGTTCGATAGGATACACTTTAAGCTAAGAGTTCTGATGTCCAAACAGGGTTAAAAACGAGCATCGAGATAGGTAGTCAAACTGTTTTCAAATTTACCTAAATTACTTGAAACAATATTTATTCCATTTAGAACAAATTAATTAGAGCATGATTGGAATGGGAATACATAGTCGGTTATAAATTTTAATGAAATAGCTCTATAATACCTGTTCCATTTTCTCACTTGATCAGTCTAAATTCAGCTTTCAAAGTGAAAAAAACCTTGGTGTGTAATCTCACCAGACGGTTCTGTTCATAGAATGACAGTATTGGAAAATGGTCAAGATACAATTCAGTAAAACTGAACACAATAAAGTGCGGCCGAAACTTTCACATTTTTCAAAATTAACAGCCTTATGCTCACTCGACGACCTGTTATAGAGAGCAAGAGAGGAAAATTTTGGGGGAAAGCCAGGCCCAGAACAAATAAATAACAGGTATTTCCACTTCGAAGCACGCCCGAATTGGTTCTCCGCAAAAAGCAGAACGATATTCGGAATTCTTATAAGATCGATTCCATACGTGATAACGATCCTGTACCGATTGTGCTACTCGATATACTCATTCCGTCGTGCTCCAGTATGCCATCGACCTTTGAAATGACCCGACTACTCTTTCTGTTCTTCGTAATTTTCAACCTCATAATTTTCAAAAGGCTTTTCATGGAATAGGAAACATGCCAACACAATAGAAACAAAACTAATAGAAACTCAACATTCGAAGTGCTAAATATGTTGGAGTGGCGTTGTAACAGTACTCACATCCAACCAAACAATTTAAATTTCTGGTAATTCATTGCTCCTTGTTCGAAAGCATTTTTTTTTGCAACTTGATCTACAAGCTGTGCTTTTGCCAAAAAGGAAGCTAAGCGCCTTCCGGGCATCTGTTTGAAAAACGGCCTTGAGAAAGGGTCATGAATTGAAAATATCTTTTGTGAGACACTACAATTCCTAATGCTATTTTCTTAACGCTACAAAAAGTTTCTTTTGCCCTCGTGACTCCAAGTAAAACGGTCTGTGGGACGTCATTCCCTTTCTTTTTGTGTTCCTCAAAACTTAGACATCCCTAGATCTTTTGAAACTAATGTGTTAACACATTTGTCAATGTATGTAACAGTATTTACAATCTATTTTAAAATAAAAATTAGGGGCTCAGAAAATAATTAGAAGAATTTTATGTTACTGACTTCCAACTAATTCAATCAGTTCATATAAAATCATACAGTAAACAATTTTTAGGGCGGTATTTACACACACACACACACACACACACACACACACACACACACACACACACACACACACACACGCACGCATACATCACGCACGCACGCGCGCACACACACCCCACACGCGCGCATACATCACGCACGCACGCGCGCACACACACACACACACACACACACACACACACACACACACACACACACACACACACTTATAATAAATATTCGTCGGTATAGGGTCTACCTGCGGCAAGTGTTCTTTTCTTTTACATATTTGTATAGTTTTGTTATATTAATATTTTTCATTTTTTTCGCACTCAGAAAATTTTTAGGATAATAATATTAATAATAATAATTTTGAAAAGTTCATGTGATAATAATAAAAATACACCAAAAAATTAGATTTCCAAATTTAAAAAAAATCGTTTAACATAACTGCGCATTTAACAAAACAATAGGCAACCTTCTTCCTTCGTCATGCGTATTATCGGTTAGTATTTTCTCTTTTTTTAATATTACTTTGAAAGAATACAAAATTTATTTAAATACACTTAAATTGATTTGTTACAAACCCCCAAAAAATAATTTATTTATTGCTTTATATATATATATATTTTTTTTTTTTTTTTTTAAGAAGTCCATCCAAGTATGCACAAGCTGTATTTTTGTTAACTTGTGACGTTCTTTTCTTACGTTTCCTTCAGACTCTTTTTATATTGTAGACCGTTTAAAACTTACATTCTTGTATGACCTACAAAGTTAGAAGCTTTTACCGTCTGTTGTTGTTAGTTGGCCTGCTAGTCAATGGACAGAGTTTTCACAGTTTAACTGATCGACAGTTTGACTGAGACCGTCTATTTTCGCTGATTTACATTTCACTTATAAGTGTTTGGCGGTGATAACCTTCTCTAGGGAGTGAGTCGTAAACACCGAGAATAGAAGGACCCAGTCAATTAATCAGTTTCTCTGGAAACTTGTACGACAATTTTGACATTAGAGTGGGCTCGAACGGATTCCCTAGCTTTCCCAGAAGAAGTTCACTGGCATAGTAGGCGATGTTCTATTATATTGAGAAGTAGTCGATATTCAGAATACAAATGCTTTCAAATTATTCTGGAAATCTGGGATATCAAGAAAAATCCGCTTATTTCAACCATTTCCTCGTGATGGATATGCATATAGTAAAGCCATTCAAAATGTTTTACAAATGTTGCAGAAATGGATGGACCCAAAACACACTATTTATTTAATTAACTAGCCAGAAGTTTACATTGCACGAGTTTATAGGGTTTTTGTAGTAAATTTATTTATTAAGTTGCTATGGCTTTTTCGTTTGTACTTTTATGACCTTTAAAACAAAACAAAAAAATACAGCCGAAGCATTTGGCTCTTGAGTCGATGGCAGTAATCAGGGTTTTATTTGATTTTGACCTGGAGATTTTAACAACATTCTCATTATTCTTTCAATTGATTTGTTCTAAATTTATTCCGATAGCGTTATTTTCTTTCGATTTTCTCTGAAAGACGCTATTGCATGTAACATGGGAATTAAAATAATTCCCTTCTCCTCGCTAAAATACAAATAGCCCGCTCCTTTCCTTCAAAATATTTGGATATATTTTTTAACATGGCTGTAAATATATTTATATTTTAATCTATTTTGCTTAATACAATACAATGCATTAGAAATGATAGATGACTAAAATTGTTTAGATTTAGAGTTTATTTCAAACTCAATTTGATTCATAAATAATTCGGACTGACATGACATTCAATTATTTAATTTTCTCTCAAACCTTTCAGTTCGTATTACTTCGACAGAATTTTGCTTTTAATATTCAAAGTGACCTATCGGTTACTATTGTCTCTACGCTACTTTCAACGCAGCTATTGCTGCTACTGATGAACAGAATGGGAAGTGAAGTCGTATTCTCCAAGCACTGCAATTTCGGGCTTGGAACTACTTTACTAGTTCCTTAGTTTAGTCTGTCGATCCAATCTTTCTTTTAAGGGGACTAGGTCATTGATTGTCGGTGGTACAATTCTTTTCCCTTGGTTTTCTTTGTCATCCAGGTATGTGGCTCTATTGTGCGGTTGATTCATTTAGGATAAGATATGGGTGGCTGTTTATTCCTCCTCATAGCATAATCTACAAATGGGATCGTCATGGGATATGCCCATGTTGTGTAGATGTTTTCTCCGATGCCAGTGACCAGTCTATAGTTCTATCAGTCTTCTGAATTTAACCCTCTCTAAATGTATCAGTGATTTTAGCAGTCTTGGTAAGAGTTCTTTTGGCATATATTTCAAAGCTGAAGTATGTTAGTTAAATTATAATTATAAATACGCCCAGTACTCATTTTAAAATGCATTAGATTAAAGTAAATTAAATTGACAAAAAAATAATTTAAACAATGGAGAACATCCCATAGACATAAACAAGAAGCATTTGAGTAAATAAAGAGAAGTCTTTTAATTGATTGAAAAATTTTACTTGGAGACTATTTTTCAAATGAATAACTATGTAGCTTTTAGGCTTTGGTTCAATAAATGTTCGTCAAATTGATTTATAGTTTACAAATTTCTTGTTCAATTATTGTTACATTTAGCATTATTTTAAATCTATTTTGGCACTGATCAGCTGAGGTTTGTAAATTTTCGCTGTGATTTTTAAAAAAAAATCAATAATGGGGGTCCAATCCGAAAAATATTATTAATAAGATAAACAATCCCGATTTGTATCGTTCTACTACTATCATGTGACAATCAATCAAGCATTCTAAATGAAATTCTTTCGACGTTAGTATTTATTTATATTTATGTAAAATTCACACTTCGATTTCAAAAGTTCAGCAGGTTTCAGCCGGTTTTAAGACGAACATCGCGTTCGCCGTATATTCCGTTTCGTCCATGAACTTCTTGTGGTATTCCAAGCCTAAGCAGACGTCCTCTTTCAGAAGTATTTTGGCCTTTTCGACCAACGATTTTTCGTAGCTCGTTGCACTCGGCGGGATGCCGATCTTCGACTCAATCCCGTTCTGTCCCAGTTTAACGGGCATGCTGAGGTACGGGGTTTCCGGTTCGTTTTTGTTCATTACGAAAGCGTTCTCTATGATGTTGTTGAATCCCCTGACCGCTTGGACAAGGGATCTGACGAACATGAAAGCGCCGTACGCGTGAGAGAGTGAGCACATGTCCTGGGTGCTGTCGGGAACCCGATGGGTGCCTTCTGTGGCCCTTCTGAAAGCTTTCATCATTGCGTTCAGCTTTTCATATGGTAGGACGCGACTCGGAGATACGTACGAGAATATGGGCACGACGGTTTTTATGGAGCAACCACCGACGATCGGCACGAAAGGGTTGAGCGGTTTCACTTTGAAAAAGTCGTACACACAGTTGCACGCCCTCACTGCCTGCAGATAATTTACGCCCATGATCCTCTGATGGCGCAAGTTTATGTAAGACGTGGTGAACGTTTGGCTCACGATGGGCAACGTGCAATTGACAGGAGACGTGATCACGCAGATGAAGGCCTTCGGGTTGTGTGTGACACAGGCTTTTGCGTATTCGAAGACCGACCTGCAATTGGATTCTAGTACGTCACTAGGCATGGAGGTCGCTTCTCCGTTGAAGGGGACTCCTCCAGCCAATAAAACGATGTCGGCGTTTTTTATGGCTGGCCCCTGCCCTCGGGACCCGACGTGATCCGTTACATACCCGAAAGTGTCCGTGTTGTTAAGCTCGAGTGCTAACCCGGCTGTATCCGAATCGTCCAGGACGGCTATTTCGTCGAATTCGCATAACTGCTTGAGCAGAAGTGCCAGCGGCTGCCCTACGCTGCTCATCGCCCCCAGAACGGCCAACTTGAAGCCTCTCGCCTGTGCAAAGCATATTTCTTTAGTTCCTAGAGTGCTTTTTAAAATACAACTCTTTCCGAAATTATTTAATTGTGTCAACATTGTACAGAAATTTTGCCTAGGAGAAAAGATAATTTTTGTACTAGTTTTGTAATTTTTTTGGTAAAATGGTGAATCAATGTGGAAGGTAAATTTTTACATATGTTGTAAAAATATAGAATACTAATAATTTTATTTGATAAATAATTGGCTAATATGATTAACATAAGGCCATAAATTAGCTTTCCTTAAAGGAAAGTTAAAAAAATATATTTTATTAATTTTTTTGCTCTTTATTTTGTTCAACAAGATCAACCATTTTGTTTGAACCAATTTTTTTTAACGAGGGTTTGCAATATTGCTTCCCGTATACTCGGTCGTCCTTAAAAGGACAATGAGGCTCTTTAACGTCCGCACCTGGCACATAGGCCTAATCGGACGTTTTGATTCTCAAGATGAGAGCTGACGCACCTCCGCATACGACAGAAGTGTATTACTGCCGCAGCATTGGTGTAGAGGCAGCTCAGCCCCGAGGGGCCAAGACTCCCTCGCTCCCCGCTTGCCCATTCTGAGTGGTAGGGTCCGCATTAAGCATCGAACTGTATGCCGCGCGCAAAGTGCTACCTAGGCCGAAATACATCAGCCTGTTTTCCAGCGCACTCCCTAGATAGAGTGCCACTGTATCTCTCAGAGAATTGAGGCTCCCCTAGTGTAGAAATCCGGTCCGGCCATGGTTTCGTTTAAAGTGGAATTGCTAACCACCCCCTAGAGGAGACTGCCTACGGTAAAAGCCGCCAATCGAGTACATTACGTACACCTGCGTGCACAACGCACTCGAAATGCGCAACCTATTCACTACCCATTTCCAACCGCCCCGTCTAACACATTCGAGGGACTCCGTCAGCGTAGTCTGAGCGTCCTCAACGCTATACGCTTCGATTGTCCGATCCGCCGTATCCCGCGAGGCAGGGTGAATACGATGGTCATACGCAAGTCTCGTGCGAAAGTCACAGATAAGACAGCCTCTTCTCTAAGTAACCGACAGGTCTCACCACGGCCAACTACGAGTCCATTCCCAGCGTAACAGGGGCTGAACCTTGGAACATTTCTGTTACCCCGTAGTACAGATGGTTATGCACCCTCCCCCAGTTCGCAACAGCAGAGGTCATATCAACCCTCAGGGTTCCGGTGTTTTTGAAAAAAAGTCCATTTGTAAGTATGTCGGTATCGAATGCAGGGCCGCTGGATTCGAACCCGGGACCTTTACCTTCAGTGACGAGCGCCGTGTCAACACCTAAACCGTTGCCACCGATGCCTCTTAAATTTAGTTAGTGAATCACAGCTTGATTATAATTTATAAAATATTCAATATTATAGGTACTGCATAATTTAAAGTTTAAATTATTATAAATTGAACACTAGGTGAGTATAATAGATGATTAGGGTTGATATTAAAGTAGGCGCAGCATGAGTCTTTTAGGAATCCAGGAATGTAGTGAATTGCACAATTTACTGCCTGCAGGTTTTGGTGGAATTTATTAAATTTATTCCTGATGCTCGTTCCAGGGTATCCGGTGATTGTCCAAATTCTGTGGGTCCCATGGAAAGCGAAGGTGTTCACTCTTCGCTTCATATTCTGTAGAATTAAGTTAAATGTCGCCCTCCGGGTTTTGAAGTATTTTTGTAAGTTATTTAGCTTTATGTGTTGAATAAAAGTGTGTGGTCTCCCCGGAAATGGCTTGTAAGCTTGTTCTAAGCTGACTTTTGCCGATTTCTTTTGACTCGAATGATCTGCCATTTATGAAGGAGCTGAGAATTTCTTAATTAAAATATAGTAAAAATGGTGTACACAAAGTAGTTGTGCAACAAATTATTCATATCTATACTTATTTATTATACTTTGATATTTATCAATTCCTACAATTTCCTGTCACAGTTATCTTTAGTTTATTATCCAATTACATTGATGTTGGCAATGATAAAGAATTTTCGCGCAGTGACAATATCGTAATCAATGAAGTTCTACTGAGATGCGATAAGGAATTTTAACCTAATTTGACTTCGTTATTTCCGTTTTAAACATATTTTACTTTTAGGGATTGGCAGACAAATTGACTCACACACAATGGCAATCGTGTTATTTGCTTTGGAAGTTGTTAGGTTACGTTAATCGGGCTCGGCGTAGGTTGACTTGAGAACGATCATTACCTCAGATATCTCAAGAAATGAAGAATCAACTTTGATTTTTTCCAATCCAAGAAGTGCTTTCTGCGGATCTGATGATTTTATGTAGTCTGGACCCACCTAGAACTTCTTTTGTGGATATTTTCTGCTGAGTACAGATTAACAGTCTTTTGGGGTCAGCATCAGCGATTATTATTACGAAGTTTATTGCTGTTTCACGTCGTCAAAGTGTTGACAATAATTGCATTACGGTTAACGAGCTAGCAGATAACTTGCTAAAAAAGGAAGCTCGGAAACGCCTAGGCCCAAATCCATTTTATGACATAAACTATAGTCTCATTAAAAGAGGATTGGAATCTTGGGTAACTAAAAATCACAGCAACTACTGGGAGCGAAAACCATTAGACAAGAAAAAGACTACTCGAAAAAAAAATCACGACAGATTATATCGTACGCAATTGCCCTATAAAAAGGCTATGGCACCTGGGAAATACGTTCTTCAGCCGTGCAGATCTAGATACCTACCCCTTAGAAAAATTCTCTGCCTCAAAAAAATGAAAATCTTTCAGGAAATCCTTCAGCATAATCGGCACAATAGACGAAAGTTAAGTACTAAGGGGAAAAATCTCTACGACCCCAAATGGGATAGACGAAATCGGACCGATAAAGTTGTGATAAACAAAACGGAGTGTTGCATAATGCAATAAATAAATAATACCTCTAGAATGAAATTTTGAAAAGAGACCTCTGATGTTTTATGATCGTAATATCGGTCCCTAACTAGATAGTTACATGTGTCTCATGTTGAAGATTTTTACGTGTATATAAAATAAATGAAGAGTCTTAGTCCGCTGCCATGTGGTACACTGTAACTTTAATTACAAACTCCATTTTAGTATAAAATTTCTCTTTCTTTTTCTAGATACTACTTAAAAATGATTAAGAAAGTTTTCGGTAGTAGTGTTTTTATTTTCAAAACAAATCTTTTTATCTTACTTTTTCTGTTTCTGGAAACACCCTTGCAATCTTGTTTGGTTTCATTATTATCGAGGAATTTGTCGAATGTGCGATTGTGTTGTGGACACGAGTGATAAAGTCTAAAGTTTGAACTTAAAGGAATTTACGGGATGAGGAACGTTAGCAGATGGGGAAGAAGAAATCTTTCAAAGACTTTTGAAAAGATCGATGTTCGGTAGCTGTGTTGTGTTTGTCTTTTTAGGCTTTGGTATCACGACGAAAATCGGGTGTCTCCATTGTTTTGGAAAACGAGTCAGCTGTAAAATCGCATTCTATATTTGTGTTAACGGAACAATGGGCTTTCTAGGCAATATTTTACAAGAGGTTGTACAGCCATATTAATTGACCATAGCATCGAGGGTTTTTCTAGTTACTGTGCGGTATATAACATTGGGTTGGGGTTTGGGGGGAAATGTTGTTTAAAAGGTCGTAATTGAAGAGGCCATTGAATTGTCTCTTACAGTACTTTAGTGTACGTTGAGCGTAAATTGCTTTTCCAACATTGGTAAGACTAGTATTTTCACAAAACATATAAAAAGTTTAAATATATTTTTGTTTGAATAACTTTATTGTATCAAAAACAAGGCAGTTTAGTCAATTTTAAAATACAGTAGATATAATTCTTATTACGTACAATTTTAGTAAATTGTTAGCTTCAGGCCGACCGCCCGATTGAAACGAGCTATTGATTGCCCACCACCAATTGGGATCATTTTATCTTTATTATAAATCAATAGTTTGCAACTCGTTTCTAATATAGGTAAATATTAAATCTCAATCAGCCTAAATGGATATTTAATAACTAGGTATCAAAATAATTTAAATAAATTATAAATACTATCGCGGAAGTTTTATTTTTTCTTAATCAGGTGGCGCACTGTTGGACTCGGTTACATTATTGCACCATGGTGCATCTGTATTCATTTGCCAAAACTTTTGTTTTGTGCGGTCTGAAGGTTTTATTATATATGACAGAAGGTTTGAAGGAAAACAATCTACATAAACCACACGGATAGAGTCTAAATTTGAAGAATCAAAGTGTCTTTTGAATTAAAGATAGCAGAGTGAGTCATTGTCAAAAAAATGTATCTGTTTTAATTCGTTGGCGAATTTTATAGTAACCGCATATTTTATATCGTCTGCTCACGTCGATCATAAGATCCTCTGCCTATCCATCTTTTACCCTATCAAAATTCTCTATAAAAACAATTTAGTCGTTTTCTTCGTTTTTGAACAAATTCACTCAAGTTTCATATACGAAATGTTACCGCTGTATTGCGCCGGTGTTATTACAAATCAACAGAATTTATAGCTCCACAGGAAAAAGAAATATCTCTAACTCTAAAGGGCTAAATTGGTGATATATTTTTGCTTACAATACAGACAACACTTTTCCGTTCAGACAGGAAGAAGCATGTCAAAACGGTTATCCGGTGACTTGGAAAGTCTGCCGGTGAAGCCGAGCAATTCAAAAGCGTAATAAAATACAGGCCTACTTTAACAGTTGCGTGATTCCGTGGTCTTGGGAAAGACTGGAAACTTAAAAGGATTTATTGAAAAAGGGAGCCTTTTCATACTTTACTGTCATACCGTATACACCAAAAAGTGTAATATGAAGAAAAGATCCCTTTGTTAGTACAAAAAGATAACATAACAATATCAGAAAAAAATTAAAATTTTCTTCCAAAAGCAATAATATCCTATTAATGCATGTCATTAAACGTTTCAAATTAACAGAAACAAAAGAAGAAACTAAAACGTAAACGCAAAAATTGAAATAAAGAAAATAGTGACGAATTTGGAAACAAAAATCAATATCAAGTTTTCCTTTTTGATCATCGGGCATCATTGTGCACAACTTTTCCCCTTTATAATTGTCAGTTGTGTTTCACGGGCGATTTTATCAGTGCTACCACAAGTGTGTGTGTGTACATAGTTCGAGCCCTTCGATTTTCCCATCTTCGATCGGCGGCAGTTCTCTAAGTCCCGTAACTTTTCACCGGTCTTTAATAAGTAAGAAGTTGATATCGAGCTAACACATTTGGACTTATCAGTGTTTATCGCATTAGCAGTTTTGTTTTTCGGGTGTTTATTAACTGCTTTCTTATTTTAGCCTATTTTCTTCTCCACAATCTTCTTTTTGCTCGGATTTATTTTTTATATTATAAGTTATGTGAACAAATCGTTAGTTTGAGGTTTCGTTTAATGAATAATTCTAATTTATTATTCAAAAAGGATTTTCAGTAGGCAAAATAACGATCAAGATCGAAAATGAATTTATTATATTATTCCCCCGGCTCTAACTCCCATACATTTCAGGTTTAAACCCCCTAGACCGTTCTATCTCAATGTTCAGCGATCTCGTAAAATAAAACAACTACTTATTTACCGTACTCCTTCAGAAATTTGATCTACCGAAAATTTTCTGTTGGGAATATTGATTGTGTTTTAAATGAGTATGTATGTTTCAGTTTGCTGTGGCTATTGTGCGTTGTGAGTGTGTTTATGGGTTCTGCAGCTTGGCCTTCCAACGTCTCAATATTAAATTATTATCTGAAAAGATTAACGGAAATTTCAGTTGTTTTTAAATAAGCATCTACTTATTATTTAATCCAGAAATTATGTAAATATTTCTCCTTCATAGGTTCTTTATTTCTCATTCTTTTCTTCAGAAACTCATTATTTCACTCTCTTCTACTAACTTTCTCCTATATTGTTTCATTTCTTTTTTTTTCTGTCATATACTCATACCCTCTCCCACTATTTGTGTACTTCCATTACTCTCTCTCTCTCTCTCTCTCTCTCTTTCTCTCTCCCTCTCTCTTTNCTCTCTCTCTCTCTCTCTCTCTCTCTTTCTCTCTCTCTCTCTCTCTCTCTCTCTCTCTCTCTTTTTTTTCCATACACAAACACATACCAACATACACAACACGCGCGCGCGCAAGATCACCCATTCTCCTATCACTATATCACTCATTAAATACTCATATCTCCTTTTGTTTCTTCCTCTCTCTCTCTTTCTCTTTTCCCCTCTCTTCCTTTCACCCTTTCTCCCTTTCTATTTCCTTCTATCTACGTTCTCCCATAGCCTCGTGTTCTTCTGCTTTCTGTCATACACATACTCTCTCCTTCCCTCTGTCTAGTTTTTCTCTCTTTATCGCTCTGTACGGTCATCTTATTTCCTCTCTCTTACTCATACAGAAACATTCTTTATCCTTCATGCATTCTCTCATACTCTCCATTATTTTTTCTTCAATAGATACTACATTGACGTTTCTTTACCCTCTCTCCCACTCAATCTCTTCCTCACTCTCTCTCTCTCTCTCTCTCTCTCTCTCTCTCTCTCTCTCTCTCTCTTTCTATCAATATTTCTTTACCAATTTCAAACACACACACACACACACACACACACACACATCAGTGGTAGGTGTTGGTCTGCGAGTCGGTGATCACTGTTTATTTTCCTTATTCTCCGTGGTTTCTGTTTCTTAGAGGAAGAGGAGATGAGTTCTTTACTGATGATGGCGTGAAACTGAAGCACGTTTGAATGAAACGTAAACGAGAGTAGTTAATTCAGTGATTGTCGATCTTCATCTTTGTGACAATTGAGAATGAATATGTTTTGTAATAAAATTTAAATTTTTACAAGAACAGGATCAAAGTGAATATTTGTTTCAAGATAACGGAAAGGTGCGTGCAACATATGACCCTATTTTTAAACCTGGAAGGCGAACAGTGAAGAGTCGGCACGATATGAGAGTGTAGGTCGAGGTTTCACAACTTGCATTATGGTAGGACAAAGGACTTGACTGGATACTTGTATACCAGAGGACGGAGAATACAGTTACTTACTCCTATCTTCCACTAATTCCTGACCCAACGGGGAAACCCTTCTCTCCGGCCAGATTTTACGCCCCGGAACGGAATCTCTCTATCACAGTTACTATCGTGAGAGAACTTGCCATAGGATTTCAATTTATAAAGTAACTAAACTAACGACTTACTTGTCTATAAAAGTACGATTTATCCCTCTTTTTATTGGAAAGATTAAATAAAATTTTAAATTTGCTTCTGTTTTATTGTCGAAAGACACTATTCAAAGTCGATTGTTGTTTATTTCGTTTTTTTTCCATAAAGTTTCGTTTTCATGTAATTCCGTGTAATAAAATTAATCTGATAATATTGATAATAGAAATTAACAATAAATAGATAAAGACAAAGAAAGATAGACAAAAGGAAAAAAATAATTTCAGTTTTTACAGGTTACCTAAACACGGATGTGTTTGACCCTTCGTTTTACCTAAAAAATCAATAGCTGGTGCAAAACGAATTCTGGTTGGCTATGAGTGAACGAGGCATTTATCAATTATTTAACAACATTCGCTCAACAAACGCAAAAACATAGTTAAAAAACTACTATATTTTGTTTTTTACGTTTGAAATCTGAAGTTGGTGAATCGATTGTAAAAATGTTTACATTTTTAATCATGATTTTGTTTCATCGATTTCATTTATCAATATAACCAATGCTTAAATACAGATTTGTATACAAATTGAAAATCACTTATTTCACTACGCGCCTATCTGATAAAGATAAACAATAGGAAATTATTTAACTTCGGAACGAAATTTTAATAAATGACAGAATGAACCGCGCAGACAAATCCCGGGAACAGAAGAAAACGAGCCACGAACATAAATATCCATCTGCACTTAAATGAGAAAGTGGGAGAGAAAACCGCCGAAAGCACAATTTCATAATTAAGTCTTAAAACGATTTACGAAGGTCGAACAGCAGTTCAGTATAGTACAAGAGAGAAAATACGTTTAATTTATCCATTACGATTATGAAATTTTGTTTTTATTTTGAAACAAAGATTTTTTTCTTTATTTAAAAGTGGTTTAAATAAATTTCATCCGTAGAGGATAATTTATTTGTTTAGCGATTTTTCATAGTTGATTTGAAACAAGGCTGTAAGTTCTCTCGGCGTACCATCGCTGAACTGAGATCAAAGCCCAACGGATTAACCATTTTTGCCACTTGAGATGACATGGGCCAAGGTTGGTAGCAGTCGGTCCTCTTCTCATCTTAATTTTAGCTCGTCCTGAGCGTTAACCTTTAAACATGTATTTTTAGTCGTTTCTGGCGATATTTTAAACCTGACTTATTTTCCTAACTTTTTTTTTAAATAACGACATTAACAACTTTATATGTTTTGTAGGCGCCTTGGTTGGTCGCAATACAAAAATTAAAATAAAATTAAAATTAAGGCGTCCGCTATGAAATTTTCCCCGAGTTCGTGGACAGACGAAGTTGGGAGCTTTTTAATAGTTAAATGCTTAATAACTTTTGCTGATAAACAGTTTATATCATAAGAATTGGTTAACAAATGTTAAAAGTCATGAAATTAGAAAATGCCAAAACTTGGGGTTTTCCCACATTTTTCCATTTTTCAAAGTTATTGATATTTTATTCATATATAAGTTCTGTTCGTCTAGACTAGGCTGAATAAACAGTTTATTTCATAAGAAATTTTTAACAAGTCATACAATTAGAAAATGAGAAAAATCCAAATCTGGGCGTCTTACCCCCTTTTGCCATTTTCCAAAGTTATCGATATTTTATTCATTTTATACGTTGTAGTATTTTGAAATTGGAAAATTAGTCTATTGAATAGCTGGTCTTCGTCCAAAATCCGGGTGATGCTACGAATCAGACTTACTGGATGCGAAATCCACGTTTTTATATTTTTCTTGGCGGGTAAGAGAACAGTAAAAAATGATAATTCAGGAAATAAAAGAAAACATAACCGGACAATTGACTTTGAGCTGGTTTGACTTGGTGGTTTATCGAATTAAAGTCGGAGGCGAAAAAAGGATGCGAACTGTACGGAAGAAGACAGCGATGATCCTTCGGCTACTGTACAAAGTATATTCAAAATAGCTTTACATTATTAATTTAGGGAAATTAACAAACAGTTATCGTGGCAGTTTGTTTAGATATCCTCATAACATTTTTTTTCTTTTTTGCATCATAACAGACAAAAACAATTTATTGTGAGATTTCCTCTTGCGAAATGGGGAGTGTTGAATCTGTAGCTCGTTCTTTTCTGATCTGGTGGCATGTCTACGCTAATTCATCGACTTGATACATCACGATGTATATGCATTAATTAAATTTATGTGTTACTGTCTTATTGATTGATAAAGCTTACTCTAAAGTGCACAAAATATACTGAGTTCTTGCATGGAATATATTTAAATAAAAAAATCCATAATTTTGAGACGTGAAAAGATCTCATAACGTAAAAATCATACCTTTCTGAAAATATAAATTTTAAGAGAAATTGGATTGCTCGAAAGCAATTGTGAAGCAATTCCCCACCGATAAACGTAAAGCGAGGAGTGTAAGCGATACGCAATGATGGAGATAATCGGGTATTCATAAATCTAACAGTAGTGAACAAATTGTCGAAATAATTTGGTGTTATTATTATTAACTTTATACGCCTAAAGACGAGAGGTTCGTGGTTTTTACTACATATGTCTATATAAAACTTCACGACGTGACACACACTTATCACCAAAGCGGAAATTCTCGCCGAAACCGTTTGTTTGGCAAGAAAACCAATAATATAAATTGAAACGTAAGATGGCTACTCACGTATCTTTATCAACAAACAGCCCCAAGCGATTTGATCGATCCATGTCCATGGACGGAAATAGGTCGCTTTCAGATAAGGTACATTTTGGACTTAACCATAATAAATATGTAAATATTATCCGCTTGTTTGAAAAACAAAGCCAAGCCAGTCTGCTAAAACACCATGGTTATATAAACTTAAAACAAATACAAGGGCTTAATGTACCTGGTTTTAAATATAAAACAAAATTCAGTTCAACCTAGTTGGAGATCGTAAGATGCGGTTTATATGTTGCAGGTGTAGAAAAACGTTTTCTTTATTGAACCAACGTTTCTATCTGTATTGAGATCATCTTCAGATCCTGGGATTTATAAGCATTGTTTAAATTATACAAATACAAATAACATATGAATATGAATTTATAAAATGATGTACAAATACTTTGAATAAACCTAAAATGTCTATATTGCGTACATCATTGTATAATTTCTTTTTCACATCATAAATGTATTTGTATAATCCAAACAATGTTTGTAAATCCTAAGACCTGAAGATGATCGAAATAAAAATCGAAACGTTGGCACAATAAAGAAAATGTTTTTTTAAACCTACATCACACAAGACGGCATCTCACGATCTGCAAATAATCATTAATTAATGGTCACTAAAGCACACACAAGTTTACTAAGTTGTAGCAAGTACTATTCCAGATGAAAATTCGCGGCTCTTGGAATTTCGTTCCCGGCGGAAAAATACATCGCCGGGTAACATAAATATTTCTGCACCGTGGTGATTTAATCATTTCAACCCTTGAGTAACGGGTCTTGAAATACTTGGATGAAGTAGGGAAAGTTTCTTTCCGGTTGAATGCCCAGAAATTTGATAGACCTTTTCATTTCTGCACGATAGCATCTTGATATTTGAAGCATCAATAATTTTCCTAACCAATTTTATCTCATCCCAGACTTCACTCTTTTTTACATTTAATATAATTTAATTACGGTTTTTATATTCATAAAATTATTTCGATGTAAACTGTTCCATAGATGTTTCTCGCACTCATACTGAATTTTTTTAACCACTCACATCAGAGTTGCAATTTAAATACTTAATAGGTTTATATTATTAGTATCTGTTTCTAGGTATTTATAGTTTTCTAATAACTTAAGGTAAAGGTGATGACCTAGGTAATTGTAAAAAAATGTAAGAATAAATTTATATATTTATGAAGGGAGGGTGGTGAAAATTAATGATAGTGCTATTTACGTGTGCTAATGTCTTTTGTGTTTGCATTAGCATCAAGTCTGCAGCTATGCATGTAGGATTACCACCCGCTATGAGTTATATAAGTTATCCACTATGTTTAATTTTTTTTCTCAAAAACTATAACTAATTTGTAAATGTAACTTCAATTGGACGATGGCGTGTTGTCCGCAACAAATATGAAGTTCCAGAGAGCAGCTTACTTCATCATTGAAAAATTGCTTTTTTTACGTATAATTTTGTACATATTATGACTTGTTTCATTGACTCTATGTCCAAACCACAATCACACGTGTCAATATGTGACCTATTTTCCTTTCTTAAGTATTGTTTACACTAGGCATGGTTAGACGGGGGTTTACATATTTACTTACAAAAGTCTTTGCTGACTTGTTGATTTTTGAACCAAATGATTATCTCTTTTGACGGGAGTGTTTTGAAAAACTTTCTTTTTCCCGACTGTACATATTTTCATTGCAATTTCTGCATTTCATTACTTCTAATATACTAGGTTAATTCTGTATAATTATGAAGAAACTTTAAAACCTTCTCTGTTGATGAAGCTTTTTTGGACAAACCATCCACTTTTTCATTATGGGCACACGCATGGGCTCTAACCCTTGGTATTTTAATTTTTTTCTAATTTTCAGGAGGTGAATTTTTGATAGGACCTCAAAAATTATTATCAGATGCCTGGAAATTAAGTTAGTTTAATTTTGTGAGAGCTTTTACTGTCAAATAGTACCAGAAATTTGTGTTTCTTGCTCGAACCAATGTAAATAAGTTAGTTTAGAGACAAGTTACTATCCTTGTCCTTCTTGATTTTTCCAAAGCCTTCGATTATGTATAGGACAAAAGGACGACTCTTCCCTCCTTTCTAAGCTTGAATCTTCTTCCTTCTCCAACAGCACTATCCGTTGGTCCCACTCCTACCTTACCAATCGCCCCCAAACTGATACCAAATAGCCTTACCTTCTCCTTCCTCCCATTAAAATCTGGGGTGCCCCAAGGCTCCAGCATGTCTCCTCTCCTTTTTTCTACTTACATTAACGACCTGCCCAACTCCATCCAGTAACTACCACTTACGCCGATGACTCCCAAATATACATATCTTTCCACCTTTCCGATCTTAATTCGGCCATTCTCAAGATCTAAAAAGACCTAAATCCCATCAACGAATGGGCACATAAAAATTCCCTAGTCCAAATTCACCGCCATAATTATTGGGCCCAGGAACTCGTCAATTCCCTCTCCAGCAGCCCACCTTTCTCGTTAAATAACCATCCCATTCTTTTCTGCTCCTCGGTTAAAAACGTAATCCAAAACCTTTCCTAGCACCCTCACATTTCCCAAATTTCCCGCCATTGTTTCACCTCCCGCAGCCTATTTCGACGTTCCAGGCTTCTCTTACCTTTCTCTGGAGACCCGCACACTCCTTATATCTTATACTCCCCCCCCCCTTATACTTCCTTTCTTTGATTACAGCTGTGTGGCGTACGGTTCGGAGGGAGGAACGCTCCATTGAAGCGAATTATGAATTGTTGCGTAAGATTCGTGTTCGGCATCGGGGGTCCCGGGTATCGAGATTGTATTCCAAACTTTCTTGGCTCTACCCCTCCTTCCGTGCACAATATTTCCTAGGTTCCTTTCTTTTCCAGTCCATCCTCATTCGTCGTCCTCCTTACATCACCCAATCCGTCCAATTCAACTCCTCACATCACACTCACAACAATTGACCTTATCTTAACTAACCCCTAAACTTTGGAATATGTTTAGTGTTTTGAAAAGAAAAGATTTCGACCATCTCACAGAGAGCGTCATATTTAGAATACTGAACAGGAAGTACTCCCAAACATTTAATTTTATTATTTCACTGGTTAACACTAAACAAGCTTGCGATTAGGTAAGAAATCGATTTGTTTGATCAATATTTATAAGATAATATATTTGGACAAAATAGACGTATTTCATTACATATTTCTAAGTCGAATGCCATAAGTTTTAGAACGAATTTATCTGAAAGAAAGTGATTTCTTAATTCAAATAGCGGTTCAAAATTTTGCAGTTGTGATATTTCTATTGGGGTTTATCTAAGAAAGCCTAAACATTGCAGTATACTTTTATTAAGAATGACATTCAGTTTTTTAAACGATGATTTCTTTGCAAACTGATCGTATTGGGGGTTGGAAGGAACATGAGGGCTACAGCAGGATCAGCACTTCAACCGTTACATGTGCCAATTTTCAGTGCGTCAAAGAATCTCTCTGGCTTCTTTATCATGCATTCAGTATGTCAGGTTTTATCCAAATATGACCCTTGGAATTTGATATTTTTGCAACACAGATCGACACATGGGCTAAAATATATTATAAAGAGCTGTTTATTTATTTTTTATTATTTATTCATTTACTCTTTTGGAGAAAGATCATATAACTGATGTAGACGTTGTTATTGCCTTTAACAAAATCAGGGTAAAAACCATATGAAAGATAAGAAAAATACTTGGTTCTTTTATAAAGCTTTCGAGGAATTAATCCAAATACTGTTCGAAACTAATAATAGTAATAACCAAAATGATTTATTGAATTTACAATTTCAAGAAACCAAATTTTGTGTTAAATTTTAAATTAGATAAATGAATTAAGTAAGTTAATGTATATCATATTTCTCGGCATATATGATTTTTGTGATATCAGTATCAAAAGTGTTTTTCCTTTTTTTGTAAATTGGCTTTAGCTGTGATTTTTAATACAAAATTGTTATTGTAAGTATGTATTGTCTTTCTGTAAGTATTGTTACAATTGTTTTGTTTCTCTGTGCTGGCATGTGTGCTATTTGAGAGTGTATGAAGGCAAGGATTAGACTGATTCAATGATAACGATTCACTATCTATATTACTATATGTACTACATTAAATCATATTAATATCTTAATAACAAATTTAAATGGGTAATTATTGATTCTGTTATAAACATATAAATAAAAATATCATGAACCCTAAGGTTTTGGTTAAGATAAAAATGGTAAAAAGGAGGGAAAATTCAAAAGGTGGGGTTGAGATGAGAAGTTAGTGTCCGAGTGGATCGAAGTCACGATAGCTCAAGTGGTAGAGCAGCTGCGTATTTAGCCGAAGGTCGAAGGTTCGAATCCCGCTTGTGATACTCACTTTTTTATCTCAACCAAAAACTTAATTAAAGATTAATTAATTGAATTTACTTACTGACATGATAGGAAACACTTAAATGTTTAATAAACTTTTACAATTAACTATTTAGACAAATCATAAACTTTACATACTTGACTATAAACACAGACTTTAACTGTGTTTAAAAGCGTTCGTATTACTATTGTATTATAATTTTATTTGCGAGGGTTCGCAACAGTAGAGGTCATATAACCCTCAGGGTGCCGGTGTTTTTGAAACAAAAAAAATTTGAAAGTATGTCGGGTTTGAATATAGGGCCGCTGGATTTGAACTCGGGCTTTACCTTACAGCTATGAGCGCCGTGTCAACGCCCAAAACGTTGCGGCCACCGATGCCCTGTATTATTATTGTTTTTAATAATTATTGATTCTGTTATAACCATATAAATAGAAATATCATCTACCCTGATAAAAAGCATTTCTTCGTGGCATATCTTAACTTTAATTACTGATATGATAGAAACACTTAAATCTTTAATAAACTTTTACAATTATCTATTTGGGCAAATCATAAACGTTGCATACTTGACTATTTGACCATGGTTCAACTGTGTTTAAAAGCGTTCGTATTACTGTTGTATTATTATTATTGTTTTTAATAAGCAGTATGTAAATTTGTGGCACAGTCAACATTTTAATGTTTTGAGGTCAGGAGTTCGTGCGTCTGCATTTGTAGTTGATTAATGACATGAAGGCAGTTTCTAAGCGTACGTTGTACATTATTGGATAAATATATCCAATGATATATAATATGAGGCAACCGAAAAAATTAACCTGCATTTTAGTGATTGCTTGCGCGATTTCTCATCACATAAAAACCAATTTTGCACTTGTTTTACACAAAATATATGATAATTTTAATACAAAATAAGAATTTCACTAGCGGTATATAATAAATAAAATTCGTCTGTGGTTGCCCTTTACACATTTTTTACAAAAATATTTCGTCATGTGAAAAAAATATTACGAAAAAACTGAAGAAATGATTTTGCACATAATAAAATGAGGCTATCAAATATTTACACAAGACCCCACAGTTCCATTTAGGTAGTCGTAAATTTCTGTTGACGTGCATTTTGTTCTTTATGTTTTAACATTACAAATTTGGCAGATGGGAATAAAAGTATTATATATCTCGGTATTTATATTAAGGTTATTTATGATTAATTGTACGTCAAAGAGATACAATAAGCAATATCCTTTTTTAATTTATGCATCCCAATTTCTCAAATTGAACGATAGCATTAAATTTGTAATACTTTCCCAATTGTGATTGTTCGTGTTTCCTATTTTTCCATTCAGCAAACCGATCTTTTCAGGAATTATAAAGGCTATTTATATGTTTTTTTAAACAAAATAATAACCAAATTGAACATATCTCGAACCAAATTGAACTTCTTTCTGTCCAAATTCAACTTTTTTCAAACAAAATTTAACAGTTTTCACACCAAATTATTCTTTTTCTAAACAAAATTCAGTTATTTCTAACCTAGTACAGAACTTTTTCAAACCAAATTGAACCTTTTTTTGAACCAAATTAACTTGCTTCCAACCAAATTCATTTTTTTTCTGAAACCAAATTGGACTAATTTCGAACCAAGTTTTACTTTTTTCAAACAAAATTATATTATTTCTAACAAAGTACAGACATTTTTAAACCAAGTAGAATTTTTTTCAAACGAAATTAAACCTTTCGTCCAACCCAATAGAACTTTTTTCGAACCATGTTGTACTTTTCCAAACAAAATACAGTTATTACAAGTATAGAACATACACAGTTATACAAAGTATAGAAATTTTTTCAAATCAAATTTATTTTTTTACAAACCAAATTCAATTTTTTTAAAAATGAAATAGAACTTTTTCAAAACCTATTTTTACCTAATTCAAGATAAAATACAATAATAAACAATAAAAAAAAAAATGTTAAAGCCACATGCGTATTTTATTATATATAATCTAGATAGGTGTTAATATTCTCTCAGCTCAAGTTATATTCAACCAGTGGATTATGACTCGGAAGCGTTGTATAATCTTAATGGAATGGGGTTTAGGTATGCCAGGCATGACTTCTATCATTTCCCTTGTCCCAGCATTTTTTAATCCCGGAGGTGGCTCCGGTTGAACGTATCGCGGGTACGGAGAAAAAGTATTGTCCCAGACTCGATTAAATTCAAATATGCCACACCGGTCGTAAAGGGGAGCGAAACGTCGAATTTTCATTCATTAATATGCTAAAAACGAGTCGGGGGTTGAAACTGTTTTAAAACCGTTTTATGTGCCTTTCTTATGGGAAAAACAATCTAAACTTTTAAACTCATCTAGTAAATCAACATATTACGGCATATTTAAATTTAAGTTTTCACATGATTTTATGTACATAAATAAAACTAATTCTGGCACATTGGTCCATTAAAACTATTATTACTATAATGTGGTGAAAATATTTAAATGTTTTACTTCAATGTAAACTGAAAGAATTACGTAAAAACTGTTTTAAAATGAGCAAATAAATAAAGGTTATTTTCATAATGAGTATGACGAAAATCTTGGAAGAGGGGGTTTTATGACCTCCGAACTCTGCACCCGTCTGAGAACTTTCAATGCCTTTACAATCTATTGTTGATGTGATATTTTTAAATGTTAACGCTTTAATAGATTTTTGGCTAACTGATCTCACAAGGATTGTTTTTTTAGAGTAATCTCTTTAAAGATTTTCTAAGACAGGCGTTTTTGTCATATATTTCGCCTTGAAAGACCGAGGTGCTTTTTCCCTAAGGAGGTAGATTGCTGATATTTTGGGCTTGTACAGAAAACGCCTGACCCCGGTTCCTTCATTTGTTTTGGAGCCATCTGCATACTATATCTAGATGGTATCTGATTTCTTCGTGAATTCTTCTCCTCTGTAATCTGTTGAGACTTTATAGGATGTTGTAAAAAGTGTTTCCGGGATCACGTCAATTCCCATTTCTAAGATTATTTGCAAGCATACCTGTAATTTCCAAACAGTTTTGTGGATCATGAACTTATTTAATATTGTACATGATTAAGTAAATACAGTAATTAAAGTATCATATACAATTAACAAGAACAAGTTTTCCAAACAAAATTCAATTATTTCAAATCAAACTGAGTTTTTCAAACCAAGTTCTACTTTTTCAAAACAAAATTGAACTTTTTTCTAGTTAGTTTCTGCACTAAATTGAAAATTTTCCAAACCAAATTCACTTAATTCAAATCAAATTCAGAACTATTTTCAAATCAAACAGTTTTTATTCAAATCAAATAATTTTTCCAGTCTAAATTGAACTTTTTCCAAATCATATTTAATGATATAAATGTTATTTAATGAAAAAGTTCAGAAATTTTATCAAGTCAGGCCCTCACTTTTACGAAACCAATTCCAATATGTCAATATGTCCAAATAAAATAAAACATTTTTCAAACCAAGATATACTTTTTCCAAAGAAAATCGAATATTTTTCAAACCAAATTGTAATTTTACCAAAATAAAATGAACTTTTTCCAACCGAATTCATTGTTTTAGAATAAATTAAGTTTTTCGTTCAAATTCAAAAAGCTCCAATTTTTCCAAACAAAATGGAACTTATGACATTTTTCCTAACTCAATTCAATTATTTAAAAGTAAATTCAGAACTATTTTTAAACCTAACAATAATTTTTTGAAACAACTTCAATTTTTAAAATTAGACTTTTTTGGAATTTGAACTTTTCCAAACCAAATTTAATTATTTAAAACCAAGTTCAGAAATTTCAAACCAAGCTACTTTTACCAAACCAATTTTAATTTTACCAAACCAAATTAACATTTTCCAAACCAAGTTACACGTTGTACCAATCAAACATAACATTTTTCAAACCAAATTCTTTTTTTCACATACTGAAAATAATGAAATTTTTTCCAACCAAATTCAATTTTAATCAAACGAAGATTAGACGTATTTTCAAACCAAACTATACGTTTTTTAAACCGAGTTAAACATTTGTCTATATTATCAGATCGTTTTATTAAGCTGATTTTTTTAATTGAAATTAAACTTGTAATTATTATGCTTCTTATAAATTCTTCTTCCACTCATAAATGCTAAATATTAAATTAAAAAGTTGAATTACAAAAAGCCAACGCTTAAATTGATTTTAAAATGTTCGATTCAGTTCGGAAGAATAGAATTTCCCTTGGAATAATTCGTGTGGAAAATAATCTATTTAATTCGAAGAAAGTTCATTTTGATTTTAAAAAGTTTGAATTGTACTTGCAAATCTTAAATTTAAGCATTATGGTATTAGTGTTTGCAGGAGAATATGTTTCGTTCATTTGTTCATTGAAGAATTTCAAGGGAAAAGGAACCGGAGAAATAAGCAAGAGTTTCTATATTTTTGCTGGGCCAAGTTTTCGATTATAGATTGTTCTTCCATGCCACGACACATTGTTAGGCCATCCTTTAGTTTAGAGAAAAGGAAAGATTAATTTTGGCAAGAAAAAAAGCGACGGTTTATCGCAGTATTACAACAATTGTTACTCACCGGCCTAAAATAAAGTGGTTAAGAATAACAGTAAATTGTTATTAAACCACCGTGCTTATTTGGCCAGAAGTGAATATTTAACAATAATCAGAATAGACCAAGTTTGCTGATACAATTACAACGATGTGGGTGTAAGTTGGATGAAGGCAAACTTGTGTTAATGACAGGATTCTGTCCTTAATCCGAATAACAGCCTGATAAGAATCGACCTGTCAATGTTAGACATAATGACCTCTTCCGTTTAAACACAAGGATCTTACGCGTCGTTTGGTGGAATAAAATTATGATCACGATGACTCATTCAGTCAAGGTTAACATGGTGACATAGAATGAAAGAACAAATGTTTACATTTTTAGAATGTTAGGTTAAGACAAAAGTTTTGATTGATGTGATGACATTTCCGATCGTCCTGGTCTGCCTATCCTGCTGCTGTGGTAGGACGAGGTAACGCTATCATCACTTGTTGGTGCAGTAGTTTGTTAGTAGTCCATACGCTTGCGAGAGACTAAGCATCGATAGACACACAAGGATAATAAAAAAATTACCAAATTAGAAATAAATCTCAAGTTCTTTTTACCCATTCTCGTTAACCGTTCAATATTTTTCATTCACCCACTTCATTATTCTCTCACAAGTTCATTTGGAAGTTACCTGGTCTAAGGGTGTTAAATTAAAGAAATCATACTTATGAAGAGAGAGAAAGGGACAAAGAAAGAAAGAAGCAAAAAACACACGAACGAGAGAGAGAAAGAAAAAGGGATATAGACAGAGAGAGAGTGTGAGAGAGAGAGAGAAGGAAAATAGAGAGGGAGAGAGAGAGACAGAAAAGGAAAATAGAGAGGGAGAGAGGGAGAGAGAGAAAGAGAAGGGACAGAGAGAGAGAGAGAGAGAGAGAGAGAGAGAGAGAGAGAGAAATACGGAGGGGAAGGTGTGAAATAAAGAAAAGGAATCTCTAACTACAAAAAAGACTTCTACGGAAGAAAATGTAAATAAGACAGCAAAATGCAGAAATATAACAGACTAAAATATCAACGCATGTTGGAATGACCGAAAACGACCAAACCAGAAAAAAATCTTTAGGTATTCAGAAGCACGATATAGTTAACAAACATATGTATAGTTAACAGTGTGATAGCTCGGATAAAGAGATAATTCGTATCAAATATGTTTGAATCTAAACAAATCATATCAGAGACGGAAATATTTGTAGCTGCTAAGGTGAAAAATAAATATGTTTATATAAGCATCGGTCCTTCATATTTCACGTTTAAACTAGATCGATGAAATCAGTGTGCCAAAGTGAGACAAATATTTCATCTCTAGGGTACGCTCAGATGCAATACAGATAAGAAAACACAGAATAAATGAATTGTACCGTGGTCGGTTTTGCAAATATTTACTTAGGGGCGTACACGCAGAAGTTTATTCAAGAAACTTAATCCTCCCAAAATTTTAATTTTTAATACATTTCATTGATTTTTGCAAGTTACGTTTGGGTGCAATTACTGTGCATTGTAGCTCGGCAAATTTCAAGATAAAAATTTGTTTTAATTCTGCAATATATTTTCAGGATTTTAATCTGAACATCTTGTATTAATTATGAACCTAGGGTAATGAAATCGTGTTTATGCCTAAAACCTAATAATGTGATATAAAAAAAGTGGTTTTTTTAAATTTTTTTAAATTTTTTTTATTTTTTAGAAATTCCCGTTATTCAAAAACATCTCCATTAGAATTGGAAGAACGAAAACGTTAACATATTCTGCTTTCAGTTTAATAGTACCTGATTTTCTAATATCATCTCGACCTTTACCAAGTCGGTTTTGTGCTACAGAAATACATAATACTTTACCCTGTACAACATCAGAGGGTTTAATAATTAAGAGAATGCTATTATAAACGAACGAAAATCTTAAGCCCATCTCCTACTTATCATTTCAGGGCTTTGCGCCTCTCGCGACCTTGAAAAAATAAATGTAACGGCAAAGACGTAAAATATTGAATAATGGCTCACGAATTTGCCGAGCATATGCGTCATTTGTCAAACAGATAAGCTTGTTTGCTGTTTCCGTTTGGGTTACTTTTTAGGTTGAACATACTGGATTGTTCAGACTGCCTTTAATTAACACTCTCCAGGCTCAAGACAGTTACATCATAATTGGAGGCCAATTTAAATATGTGGATATAATTGTTCCACTGTTTACCTGTATTACAAACAATTAACCGTACAACTTTTTTATACAATACGACAGTACAGTTTTGTTTCAGTTTGATTGTACTATTTTTTGTATTTTTACTGCTTATAAATAGCTATTGTGCATTTTAAAACAATTTGTGAGAGAGAAAAGTAAAAACGAAACACAAAACAACAAAAATTGTCAATAATCACGTGCACAGAAAAAAATTAACAAATTCATTCAACCAACCATGACTGTAAAATCGCATTAAGGATCAATAGCAACACTAAAAAGAAACATAGGCACAACTGTCCAGCTTGACGGTAACGGTGTTTATAGCATCACATGTCAATGGGGATAATTTTACTGGACAGATTGGAAAGAAATTAAAAGATCGGTTCAAATAACATCTTAGATCGTTCAGAAACAACGACGGATAATCCAATTACGCCACACACTTAATACATCACATTCACCAACCATGACATTAATACACAACAAAAAGGAAGAAAACGTAACCTACAGGAGATCTTAGAAACATACAAACAAATTACTGTGAGATAAATAACTAATGCAATAAACAAAACTACATGATATGAACAGACTCACTTAACGCGATCTCAGAATTTAAAAAAAAATTCTATTGACTCGCTGGTACAAAAAATTTATGAAAAGGTAGATACTGGATCGAAGTTGCGAGGTCATATTTATCTGGATCCCGGGACATATCGGTATCCTGGGAAATGAAAACGCGGACAAGGCGGCAAAAAGAGCAGCGGCACTCACCCCACATAACCCGAAGACCCCCAATCAGCCCGGCGGAAATTAAAAAATGAAAATATGAGTTATCATGAATGGCAAAGCCACTTGACTGATTTGACTGAAAAGTTTAAAAAAAATAACAAAGTTTCAGTTAAACCGTGGCAGTTGAGAAAAACAAAAAGGAAAATAATTATCTCAACAAGGCTCAGGATACCGCTATACTCGTCTCACACATGACCATTTTCTGGTGGACGGACCATTCATTCCCATTAGCCATTGACAGTCCATCACTAGTGGATTGTGGTGTTTCCAAAAATCCATATAGATCGGTGTGGTCTACCCTCAGACGAAAAAAGTCTTAATCATTGCAGAGATTATCGTGGAAGCTTATTTGAATAAATGAAAGTGGTTAATGAATATACTTTAATTTAATCTGCCTCTTCACAAATTTCATTACGGATGTATGTATTTATTAGCAGGATTACTGGTTGAATGAGTTTGAATGAAACAGATGGAGTATCCAAATCTCTTGACGGCCTGTTATCTAGGTTAGTTATTGGTGTATGGTATGAATGACGAGTGGCCATTGCGGAATATTTGGTACCCCGATGCCCTCCCCCACATATGTTTTCAATTTTAAATATTTTAGTACGTATAAATTTGTGAGAAAGATTGACGAATTTATCTTCGTATTTATCTGCGAGAATAATGATGGATGTATGGATGTAAACTCACAATCTCACTCTGCTTTCATTGCATAACAAAAAACGCAAATGCTCGGAGGAAAACATTTAAATAAATAAAACAAAATTCTAAAAATTAACAACACACTGATATTAACAGACAACGGAAGTTAGGAAAGACTTATCTGTTGAACAATGAGCATGGCCACTTAACCGCAACCAACGCCACGTAATGCCCTAAAGGCAGAACGAGGCAGACAGTCTCTCACTGATGATGGCGCAAAGCCGAAATGCGTCTAGTAATTTCAAAAGCCCGTGAATTAAGACAAACCCAATAAATAACCCAGTGCCGTTTCAGAATAAATTATAATACCACTGTTTAACACAACGCGATTGACATAACAACGCACAGACAAATCACCGATGATTAAAAAAAGCCCAAACGCGTCTTTCAGACAAAAGCTGGATCGGACGCTCGTAACACCAGATTGACCTAAAAATCAATATATAAACTTAAACTAAAAAATTATAATAAAATAAATATATTTAACATTAAATTTTTAATGAATTGGAATGACTTTAGGTCGGACGTTATATCATGAATGTAAAAGTGGATTAAAAAGTGGTGCGTCAATTGGAGGTACCAAGAGTTCGATTATTTGTACATAATTCCATACTAAACATGAAAAATTGATGTACGGTGAAAGAGTGGGATCAAATAAATACATAAAATTGCTTCTTAAAAGTAAATGATTTTTTATTTCGCATGTACAGTTTTATTAGCGTACGCAATTATTGCTTATATCGATTTATGAATTATTATGCTGTCCTATACATATTCAATGTAATTATATACTGGAATAGTATAATAGATCAGAGGCCGAATGCGTTTGGACTGTAATGCTGATGTTTAGTGCAGGTGATTATGTTTATTATTTAATAACCATTGTTGCATTACAGTTTAAATATATATGCTTAAATAAATGAAATAATATAAATCTAGATCTTAGATCTAACACGTTCAGGATTGCATAAAGCAATAAAATGATAAAAGTTAACGCCATTAGTTACTTCGCATTACGCATTTACTGTGCAAACCGTATAAAAAAATAAACATTTCATTTATCATTATTAATATTCGTTAGTATAATTTTTTTGATTGACGTTATCATTGTGTTAATTCTTTCATTCATTTTTCGATTGAAATGTCATAACACGCAGGTATATTTTGCTTCTGTCAATACATTTTCTGCAGGCTACAACAATTCGTTGCGACTACTTTTTCCATTACATTCACTAATTTAGTGGTCCGCTTGACCAATTAATATATTACAATTAATTAAGGTTTTTTGTTGAGATAAAAAAAGTCAATGGCACGAGCGGGATTCGAACCCACTATCTTCGGCTAGATACGCCGCTGCTCTACCACTTGAGCTATCCTGACCTCGATCCACTCGGACACTAACTTCCCATCTCAACCCCACCTTTTGAATTTTCCCTCCTTTTTGCCATNTAACTTTGGATATGCCCCCCATTACAGAATATTTTGTTGTATGATACAGTGCAGGAAAACAGTTAAATCGCGCGTGTTTAGCATCCTCAGCGCCGTACACAGGTATTGCTTTCTAAATCCCAATGTACAAGTTCCGCCAATTTATTTAATGTAATATTAACGAAAACGGTCCATTTTATGAACTTTTTTGTTTGAAACAACGTTCATTATGTTGACTGCTTTTTAATGGTAATGAATGATTATAAAGGACTTGAGGGATCAGAAGAACCCCTTGGTAAACTTTAAAAACCACTATGCATGGAAATTGACGTGACGGCATTACGACGAGATAAATTGTTACAGATTTTAGATTTAGTTATTTAATTAAGTTCATACTTAAAATTTTAAATTAATTTTAACATTAGCAATTAACATTGAATTCACGAACCTAGTTATTACTGTTAGTTGTAATTCAATTATCCAAGTTGAGTCGCTTGTTATTTTGAGACAAATGGGCGGATGGAGTAATGTGTGCTATTTCGTATCATTACGCTTGTTGATTTAACGGAATTACCTTGTAAGAAGACAAAGACCAGCTCGCTCTGCCTATATCAGACTTCAGAAAAAACAAAAAGGAAGATTTTGCGAAATGTTCGGTCGAAAACTCCATCGACCAAATGCGTCATTTTTTCTATTTAGCACCAAAATCAAACGATCAGCGACTACAGTTACTAATAGATATATTTCTCATTGAAGGCTACAGGGTGAACGATGAAACGCAATCACAAGCACGGGAAAAATGCTTTTGCGGCAAATTTTCCGTTTTCCCCCTCTCTTTTATCCGTGATTCCAAAGCTCTATGCATAGCAAAATTGAGTGTCGCATACTCCAGAACATTATAATGAAATTGAAACGCATCCAACTATTTTCTTCTCTTGATATCTTCCTTTTTTGCTTATGGCTTCCGAGGACGTTGATCTATACCATCTTGTTTAACCTTCTTTAATTTTTTATAACGATTTTTACGTTTTTCACTGCAGTAATTTGGGCGTGTGATTTTTAATAAGTTGTTTATCTTACTTTAAAAGTGTGGTGATATATTTTTAAGTATATCATTTTTTTTAAAAAAGATCAGATAACTAATGAACCTTCGTAGTTTTTTCACTACTCGTCACACAGGATTTCAAGCTCAACACTTAGCACAATCCATTAGGTTTTGTGGTCCCATTGACCAAATAAATTCTTTTAAATTAATTAATCTTTAAGTAAGGTATTGATTGAGATAAAAAAGATCTTCTGCTAAATGCTCCGCTGCTCTTCCCATGTCAACCTACCTTTCGAATTTTCCCTCCTTTTTGCCATTTTCTAAAATTCGAAAGTTAGGTTGAGCTGGGGTGTTGGTGTCCGAGTGGATAGAAGTCACGATAGCTCAAGTGGTAAGCAGCGGCGTATTTAGCCGAAGATCGTGGGCTCGGATCCCGCTCGTGACACTGACTTTTTTATCTCAACCAATATATTATAATCAAATTTTCAAGAACATAATAAGATAAATAGCATAACTGAAATTTCGGAAGTGTGGACTTTGATAAACATAATCCTATCCAACAAATAAGGTTTAGAAAAACCCAAAAATGACTACTTAACATTAAGAAGTGCCAAGTATTTATTCTGTTTAAGAGTATGTGTATTTCTGGTATGGTTGTTTACGATAATCCTGGTCGGCCTATTTTCACTGTTTAAGGCTGTCAAGGTATTTTCGTCAAATCACCATTGGATAGAAGAATTTGGGCAAATAAAATTAATAAAAGCTAGAGAACAATGCCTTCGTCTCTTGAGTGGCGAAAAAAAAAAACGAAAAAATCTCACAATAATAAAAAAATGTATTAAGGAAAAATTCACATTAGATGATTATAAAAAATGAGCACCTTACCCACTCTACCAAGACCGATGCGGGGACAGGCGGACGTGATAGAAGTGCAGTTCAAATGCCATAATAAAATTTACGGTGAATTGACGATCCAAGTTCGGCGAAGGCAGATGAATAATTCCCGTGCAAACGTTCAAGACTGATGTGTATAGACAAGTTGACCAAGTCGAGCCATAAAAGAGTGAGGGTGTGTAGACCAAGTCGAGCAAAGGACTGGGAGTTAAGCTATGAGTGGCTCAGAGAGCTATGCCTTTTCTCTTCAATACATTCCGGCAAAAAGAGGCATCCTTTGTCCTTTTCCCCCTCCTTCCTTCTTTCTTTGTTCTAGTGTCGATTGTTTGGTCTAGTGCTTCCTTGATCTATGCCGCCAATAGGGAATTTTAAAAATATTTCCCTTAGGGATTTTAACTGGTGATAGGGTTATGGGTTACAACAGCTGTTGGTGCCTAACAGTGTTGTGGTAAAATTTTGCAAACCATGGTCTATTTGTTACGGAGTCGAAAGAGTTAACTCTCAAACCCCCCCCCCAAAAAAAAGTTAACTCACTAACTAGGTGGAAATCGGAAGATTGTTCATGCGATTCACCTAAAAACATGTATAGAACAAGCCACACCAGACATGACAACCCCTGATTTACACACAGTGATAAAATTAGAAGAGTAGGCCATACGTGTTCTGTCAGGCACCCTTGAGGCGGACGTCGTTGAAAACAAACAATTACAAAAATCAATTTTAATTAGAAAAATACACATTGTATTTTATACGACAATTAATTAAGGTTTTTAGTTGAGATGAAAGTTTAATTGTCTTGTATTAATTGGTCAAGCGGACCACGAAAATAGTGAATTAATGTATTTTATACATTGATGCTCTCCAGCATTAATTTTTCACGTAAACATACAGTTATCCCAACACACTTTTTTTTTGTGTTAGTTTTTGTTGTTTGTTTGTTTTGGTTAATCACCGTTTTTTAAAATAGAGAGAGCAGATCAGAAAATCTCGTAATGTGGAAACATCGCCGCTACCGCCACCTCCTCCCTCCCATCACACCACACCATCAAACCCGATAAATGTGGCAACGCCTCCGCCGCCGCCTTCTCCTGGCCCAGAACATATACAGTTACACGACTATCAACTATTGGTGTTTTATTATACATATAACTTAGACAGAGCTTACAGAAGAACAAACGCGCAAGCAGACGGGCAGTTTCAACATATGAATTATAAATGTCATAGTCTCGGTCTTTCTGGTCGCCCTATTCTCACTGGTTTGGTCTGTTAGGCGATTATCGTCAATTCACCAAAACCTGGTGAAGAAACTTCTCTTCTCTGGTTGAATTTAAGAAAAGACAACCGGGAGACAGGTTCAACAAGTGTATATTTATTTTGATCGATTGTTGATACGCTTGTTCCCTCTGGTTTAGCCTGCCAGCGGATTTACTTTTTTTCTCTACTGATTAACATTTTATTTTTATTTTGTAACTGCAGAACTTAACGAAAAACAAACTCAGAAGGAAAGGGAAGTTCAGCAAGGGAATATTTTATTAGTATTTTCTCTTCATCCTGGTGCGCCTATTTTATCTTTATACATTTTTAAAAGGTGAAACGGATGTGTTGGCATTTTTGATGGCTTAATGTTTTCCTTGTTGTTTTTGTCTGGTAGTTTGGACATTAGTTTCTTATCGTATTATATTGTTTAATGTTTTAATTATGAAAATTTGTTTATTTGTGTATTTATAAGTTTACTCATGTTGAAAGTTGCGTGCTTGTTTAATTCTAAGTTTTCGGGTTCATCTTGGTATGATTAATGGTTTTTCTCATGGTTTATCTACCAATTTGATTATTCTTTTTTATAAAGTTGTATAAAAACAATTTGTTGATTTTTATTTAAAAAAATAATTTTATGTTCATAATAGGTTTACGAAACCAATGCCACGGTAAAACCTAGAAAAAACACTTGTTAAAATGCAATCGTTTTAAAATTCAAATTCACTTGGGTTTTTTCCGGTGAAGAGAATTAAAAGGGGTTAAACTTTTCCTTTTTCCTTCATAAAGGCGAAGCGGGTTATTATCATTTATTGATCAATAACCGACTCTTTTTTGACGTTTAGCATTTTACCAGGAAAGAAGAATATAAGACGACCGCTTTATCTTTGAGAAATTGGTCAGAGTCGTTGCGGAATTCTGCGATACCGCTTTTAAATGAGTAGGAGCCGTGAAAAACAATTAAAAAATCGTCTCCCTTTCTCGAAACTCTGATCTCTGGGCTTGAAACATTACATCTTATTAAGTCCCCGTTGCTAACTTCTAATAACCCGCGGTAAAACGGCGAAATCTGTTCGTATTGCCTCTCCCGCTTAAACGAGACGAGAAATTAACGTTGAATTGGACAAAAATTGAGTGAATTACAATTTAATTTGAACGCAATTGAGAAGATGTTGAAAGAATTTTCAAAACCTCAAATCGGATTTACAATTTGAAAGTCTATTTATAAAAAGCTACGTGCTCATAAAAAAAAAGTTCGCAGTTTTTGCACGAAAAAATGGCCAACTTTGGAAATGCATATTTTCACAGCCTTTTACGTTTCCTGACGGCTTTTTAAATGTTTCACTAATTTTCTGCCAATCATCAGTACATTAAAAAAATGCGAGAACATGTTTTTGCACTTTTTACGAAAACTTCAAATTGAGCCAGGAAATCGTCCTGGACTGGCGCCCTATAGCAATCCATACGAAATTTATAAGCTTACCTCGGAGAGAGAGAGAGAGAGAGAGAGAGAGAGAGAGAGAGAGAGAGAGAGAGAGAGAGTGTGTGTGTGATCTGTTTTTTCCACGAGCACTTACAAAAAACACCTTTTTTGCCCAAAAATCGCGACTAACTCGAAAACAGTTAAAAATCAGGCAAAGTGGAAAGTGACCAATTGAAAACTTATTAAAATTTTCTATCGATTGCTATAGGGCACCGCTCCAGGACAATTTTTCTGTCTCCAAAGCTCAACTTGAAGTTTTCGTAAAAAGTGCAAAAATTAACACGTTCCCCAATTTTTGAATTTACAGATGAAAGACTGAAACTAGGAAAATATTTAAAAAAAGCCATCTTGTACAACGTAAAATTTTCTAAAACATGAGACCTAGTGCAGGTCTGTGACTTAAAAGACTAAATAATAATTTAATGAATAATAATAATTTCCCTTATTTCTAAACAAATTATAATGAAAGAAAAATAATTGTTCATGTTTCCTATTGTTGAAAACTCGGGAATTTCATTGATTAATTCAAACTGCTCAAAAATGAATAGGGATATTGCCAATTTCGTAGTATTTACTTTCCTTAGAATTTTTATTTTATTTTTATTATGAAGTACATTAAAATTTATTAGAAATTATTATGTTTTTTGCTGAAGGGAAATGTAATTAAGCGATTTTAAGAAATAAAAGGTTTTAATTCCATAATTTTGTATATCTGATACGATATTTTTTAAAACAATTAATACAGTGAATAATGTCCTCTGTTAGCTAAAACCTAAAACCAGCCCAGACCATTACACCGCCTCCTCCAAAGTGCACTGGAGGGAGCACGAAATAGGGCATTGTACGCATCCCCGGCTCTCGGTAGACTCTTTGATGCCTGCTATCACTATAACGCATTCCAATTGTTGTTTTCTTCTAGCCGCCAGCTATACAATATTCTCCTGAGTTGATGGTGGCGGCTGTTGCTGCAGGTCGTCTCAAAGGGGCATACGATGTTATGCCAACTTCCCTCAATCGTGTGTTGACAACAGCCTTGCCAAATTATCTTGCACTTCATTTATAATCTGGCGGGCACTGTGGAGAGGGTTCATCTTGCAGCAATGACAATAGCGTCCCACAGCGTCGTAATGCGCTGAAATCCACTACAAGGTCTCATATTGGCTGTACCAGCCTCTCGGAATCAGGCTAAAGCCCGGAATACCACGCTCTGAAAAACGCCAAATACCTCTGCGATATCCACTCCCCAGTGACCTCGATGACTCATTTCACAATAATATTGCGAGTTTCTTGTTCAAAATGATATATTTCCATGTTTAAATAGAATAGAACTGGATTAAAATGGACAAAAGACGAGAAAATGCGTTTGTTTACAAAATGAGTAAACTTCATGTTTACTATTTCTTAAGTAAATCCGTTAGTAAAAATGAGGATTAAGAAATTTTATATATTTGGTTTGTATTTTCTATTTTGTTTAGCCAAAAAAAGAATATATCGGTGAATTCAATTAAAATTAATAGAATAAGAATAAATTATAAATAACCCCATTAATTTTTGAGCAGTTTGTGTTGATATAAAATTATTAGGTGAAAAGCAGTATTTAGTCAGAAGTTTATTTCTCAAATAATTATCTACTGAACTGAACAATATACGAACGATATGAGCCTTTTAAACAAAAATGGTGGTGTGAGGTGATTGATTTCAAATGCGGTTCATTTTAAGTCCTAAAAGTCAAAGTTGGGCTAAAATTGTAAGCTTATTATGTCAGATACTTCTCGTCAGATAGTACTTACATTACTTATCAGCCGATAAAATGTACTACAAAATGGATCTTAATATGCCTACGTATTTGAATATTTAATGTTTATTAATTTTTGCCCTTCTTCACTGTATAATATTTTGTTTCTGTCATTATTCAAATTTTCCAAAGATGAGAAAATATTTTCGGAGATATTCAGCCTAGTTAAACTGCAGCCGTACTTTTTTGGACAAAGCATTTAAGATATTTTCAGCAATTTTTGACATCTGCCATTTAAAAAATTTTAAAGTGAACCGTTACGGTTTCAAGTCTCAACATTATGTGGTATCATCTAGGCAGTTTATTAGCTTATTTAATTTAAAACAAATTTCCTTCAGTTCAGAACAGAGGGGCTATACAGATTCTGAAAACATCAAAAAACAAAACTATTATTTAACAAACTATTTATATCAATGGAATAAAATACATCACTCTTATAGAGATAATTTTTACTCAGCCGGGCACATAATACTATCCGATAGGATCAATATTTGGTAATGGCAGTATCCCATGTAATGTGAGCACCTTGATACGCCTCCTCAGAAAGACAGGTTGATCTCATCCATAAAATGAACACCCCCCCTAAGAAACACGCCTTGGGCCTCTTTCACTTTCCCTGCTCTATAAACTTCACTTGTTCTGCCTAATATCTTCCACTTTGAAAACGATTAGTTTAAACCCGATAAACTAGCTTATCTTTTCTGGCGAAATTGCTTCCTTTTTTGGCATACGTCCAGTATGAGAGTGCTGGGAAAACGGATTATGTAACACTCTGAGAACCTATATTTGGCGCTTTTTTCAAGAGTACAAATCTATTCTGATTAACTTCTCATTAGCTTTGATTTGCATTTTTAGTCCAGGAAAAGAGAGAAGAACAAATTACGCTAAAAGCCCATTTAATTTCAGATTTACCATGAATTTATTTATAAATTATCAAAACTAGAGGAGAATTATTTGTTGCTCATTGCTTATTTTTAATAAATCCATTATATTTCGTAGTCCGATTGACCAAATAACTTCTTTCAATTAATTAATCTTTTTGTAAGGTATTGGTTAAAATGAAAAAGTTAGTGGAGCAGGATACGAACCCACGACCTTCGGCTAAATACGCCGGTGCTCTACCACTTGAGCTATCGTGACTTCGATCCACTCGGACACCAACTTCCCATCTCAACCTACCTTTCATCTCAAGTGGTAGAGCAGCGGCGTATTTAGCCGAAGGTCGTGGGTTCGAATCCCGCGCTTGACACTAACTTTTTCACATTAACCAATAAAGATTAATTTTTAATAAAGTTGTGAAGAGCACTTACCAGCCGGTTCAGTTCTTCAAACCAAATAGAATAAATCAAATAAAATATCACCTTTTAAACGTAATTATATCGTAGTTTAATGACAATTAATAAAAACAATAAATCCTTGAAAGTATGTAATTCATGTTTAGCGGAGTGCGAGTAAGATGTTCAAACAAAGAAAAAGGGGGAAAGAAACAAAAAATAGATCTAATAGCTAGGAGAGTTTTATTAAAAATATTTTAAAAATTATTTACATTGAATGTCGAATCACGAAATAAACAGAAATAGTAATATTTTATGATCTTACTAGCTCTTTTCGAAAATATCGTGATTTTGATTCTGAGACATATCCGGACCTATGTGCCGTATCGCATATAACTGGCTTGTACAATCTTTTTCCTACATCACTTACCATGACGTCACCAACCACGTACGTGTCGCTCCTGATGTGGCAAAGTAGATTTTGTCGGCTTGGTTCCTAAAATTGCCGGTTTGTGTAAGGATTTCTCAAGCAACAATAAAAATTTCTTGGCAAATCTCGGCCTTTTATAGAGCTGTACTCAGGAAGCACTTAAACGACAGTTGACAATAAGAACGATAAATTATTCGATTGTAATTCTTACATATAAATCACTTGTAATTATCTAGACAATATATGTACTTATAAATCATAATAAGTGCAAAAATTAAAGGCTGTAAGCCCTCAAATAGTGACGGGTACTATTATTGGCTTGTCCGGAAAATAATGCAGGTTTATGATTATAAAATAAAAACAATTAATTAAATTTAAAAACAATTAATTTAATTGCGATTTTAAACGTTTGTTATTAATTAAAATACCTTCTATCATTCTCACTTCTCTATACCCTCTGAATAAAATTTTGGGCCTGTATTACTAACGAATTCTGTAAACGCATTTTCTAACGACGTTTGATCAATAAATGTTATCCAGGTGTCTGAAAAAATGGTAGTCGGTAGGCGAGAGGTCTGGAGAATAGAGAGGGTGAGGCGGAACCTCATAACGAAAATACAATAGTTTTCGTTTAGTCACGTGTGAGACATGGGGCCGAGCGTTGTCGTATAAGAGAATCGGCCTTTTCCGATTGACCAATGGCTTCAATAATGCCAATTTCTGGTATATTGCGTCCATTTGAAAGCAATACATTTAGGCGTTGATTGTTTCGCCAGGATTCATAAACCTGTTGTGAGTCAATCAGCTCAAATGAAACCCACCACAGTGTCACCATCACCTTTTTTTATGAGTTGGGGCTTTGGAAAATGTCTGCTTCTCCTTTGTCGATCCACTGTTTAGAACTTATGCTGTTATCGTACAGAATCCACTTTTCATCACAAGTAACAATTCTATCCAGGAAAGGTTCGATTCTGTTTCGGCAAAGAAGTGATGCCCAAACTTCATAACGTGATCTTTGGAGGTCGTTTAATACAAGAGAAACCCAACTTTCGAGTTTTTCTCACCTTTCTAATTGTCTTCATTGGTCACCGACGATCGGATTTGCTAACTGGCTGATTCTCTGCAAGTTCTGGAACAGTTGTTTGAAATTTTCTTCGACCACAGCTCGCAGAACATCATCATCTAGAGAACCTAGAAAACTTTCCACTAACTTCTTTGTATTCAAGGCTAAAGTCTCCCTCTCTACACTGCCATCATACCAGACTTCATTAAAGTTTCTGGCCGTTGGGTACGTTCTGACCGGGTTAAAACTCGTAAAACAAAATCACGTGATGATATCTTAGTAAAGACTGAATTATCCCCAAGTAACGAAATGCTACTGAGATAAACAAACATTTTTGCTTAAAAGAGGATTAAAAAGTGTTGACATGCGAACAAAAGAATAATCCGTCAAACGTAAACAGTTCATTGTGTAGAGGGGTAATTAAAAAAAAATTTCCATTTATGGTCCGGGACAAAAAGATAGCTCTCCCTTGTATTTTCTTCTTATTTTACAATTGAGTGTGTACATTGTTCGTTTTAACATAAATGTCTATTTTAGATAAATTTTAATTGATTCTTGCAACTGAATTGCCAGTAAAATTTTAATCCCAGGAAATAATGGTAAATATTGATTTTGAGGATGGACAAAAATATAGCACACCGTTGTTTGCGAGCAAATGTAATATCTAAATGCAATTTCGTACCAAATTCCTGTATATCCCACGCACCGTTTGAAACTGCTTTGGCCGAGAGATCTCTTGAGAGATTGATTGATTGAAACTGAGGGCGTGTCCCTGCTGGTTGACTTCTCCTATCAAGTGTCACATGCTAGATTGCCTATATGTCTTTTATCTAATATGCTTCCTGCAACTAAAAGTCACAGTTGTAAAAATCATAATAAATAAATAGAACAAAAACTTTATAAATAATCCTGAAGGCCATAGAAAGAAAAAAATACCAGGGATAGGGAGGGGGAAATAAACCAGCAGGGAAAGACGAGTAAATTTGAGAACCGCTTCAAATTCCCGTTTGACACCTTAGCAATTCGCTCGAAAAACTGGAGTGTCAACCAGCATAAAACACGGAAATGGGGTGATAAAGGTGCTACGCACATCCATCAGAGATAAACAATACGGATACCACCGCTAAATAATGTTCATATTGGATTAACAAAATATATTTAAAATGTAAGAAATACAATTATTTATAAAATCTTCTTGAGGTCATTTTACAGGTGAATAAAGAACATCACTAATTGGGTTTCACCAAGCTTTCGGCGAATGTTCCGCCATCTTCAGGGCCTAATTTATTAAAAACAAAATTTACATGAACAGAGTTACATAATTGTCCTTCGGATCCTTGTACATAGTTGTAGTTAGTTAAATTATAATTTTAAGTTGAAAATCAGTTAAAAAGTTGTGTATATATAAATGTACCTGAGATTGAGTGTTAACTTATGAAAAAATGAAACCAAAGGATGAACCGACGAGTGTCACTAGACTTTAAGCAAGACTATTTTTGTTTTTAGTATACAGATTCATTTTCACCTTCACTTAAAAAAAAAAAAAAAAAAAAAAAAAAAAAAAAAAAAAGTGCAATAAATTTAATTTTCCTAACAACTGGGTTAAGTACGTAATTATATTTTGTAATGTATTTATATAAGATGTGTTATATAACTCTGTTCATGTAAATTTTGTTTTTAATAAATTAGGCCCTGAAGATGGCGGAACATTCGCCGAAAGCTTGGTGAAACCAAATAAGTGATGTTCTTTATTCACCTGTAAAATGATCTCAAAAAGATCCAATACAGCATCAGTTTAAACTACGTAGGTCGATCAACTTCAACTAGAATTATTTATAATTTCAAAAATTTAATGAAAGCTATAAAATATAACATATACCCAAAATATTAGGGTGGGCTAATTTTTTTCCGTGACTTTAAAGTAAGAAGTTTAACACAATAATATAATATTTAATTATTACAATATTATACAATTATCGTTTACTGGTGTACGTTGTGAATGGTTTAAAACAGAGTTGAATACTGTCGGAAATATTGAGATTAACCAAGGATTACGAGTACAAAAATATATTCTTGTTTTTATTAACTTGTGTTCTTGATTTCTGTTTTTATGTTTTATATTTACATATGTCTGTCTCATCCAATTCTCATGCAAACTTAGAGTGTACAATGACACCTGAGGGTCTTCGGTCTCGAGAGAACGTTCATACGACGAGAGTAGTTTATCGATTCCTTCCAAATGTTAAAAAATATATTCTATATTTACAAAATTACTAATCTAAATAAAATATTTATTTTCCCATAGATCTGTTGTTTTATTCTTGTCATTTTTTCTCGGCTGTTAGAATATTTTCAATAGAATAGAAATGGAATAGAAAATATTTTATTATTCACAAAATGTTAGTTTGACATTTTGACACCAATGAATCTCGTTTACAGCCAAAAAATATACGATATACGACATGGTTTACAACCTTCTGTCGTAATATTTTCAATGCTTTGGCATTTTCCCCAACTGATTCCATTTGTCCATCAACCCTAAAGAGATATTTTAAAACAATTGAATATAAAGCTTTTTAACAAACGTGAATGGATTAAGTTAAATACAATAAAAGTTTTGTTTCTGGTAATTGCCTTTAATGGGGCATTGGCTTTTACGGTATTACCGGCCTTAATAAAATGAAAAATCAAAAATTATCAAACCTCATAATTATTTTAATTTTGTTTCTATAATTAAATATATTACACAGCACACAATTCAGTCGATTCAATATAGTCTGCGTTCTGTGACATTTCGCCAATTTTATGAGAACTTCAAGTCAATGATTATACTTTAATTTAGGTGTGGGTGGAATTTCGAAGTTGCGTCTGAGGTGCACCTTTTTCATCGAGATTGGAATGAACGTTGTCTAGTTGTTGATGTGGTGCCCTGCAGTTGTTCGCCTTCTTAAGCACATATATGAACTGTATAAACAGAAGGAATGCTGCCCGAGTGCTTTCCTTGAAGAGAAGTAAGCCTGGTTTGTTCTGACAAAAAAGGCAATCTTCCATTCAGTTATTACCTCATCGTAAAATCCTACCAGTCCGATAGCTATTTCCAAGTACGAAACAAAGCATCCTTCTCCTTGGTCCGATTTCCATATGCAGTCGATAACGTTCTCAGCCAACATGGCCCTAGTTGAGCCATCAGAAACCTACTGGATGAAAGAATCGCTTAAGACATGTAGAAACAAATGATACCAAATCTAAGCTAATAATCGCCCTCCGCTTATTATCTTTCCCTTCAATCTAACACAACTCTGTTCCTCTTTCAGCGATCAATGTCGTCCCCTATAGGGGACTTTAAAACGACAAGAACTTATTTGGCTACTTGACATCAGGTCAAAACTCTCACTACAAAACAAAGGCCCCATCACAATTATTCCTACCAATTAGGACGTAGGGAATTCAACCAATCATTCCAACCTTCAAAGAATCCAATCCCTCCTGTCCAAAATCCTTCGAACCTGATTATTCGGAGATTGTGCGATGCGGTCTGGTGTGACGTAGGTTTTAGAAAAACATTTTCTTTATCGTGCCAACGTTTCGATCTTTATTGAGATCATCTTCAAGGCTCAAAGTGTTTGTTATTCGTGTAGATGTTTCATTCGTGTCTGTCGTGTTGAGAGTGCCAAAGGATATACATAGACACACAAGAATGACACATGACACGGAAAACAAACACTTTGAGCCCTGAAGATGATCTGAATAAAGATCGAAACGTTGGCACGATAAAGAAAATGTTTTTCTAAAACCTACGTCACACCAGAACGCATCTCGTGATCTCCGAAAAATCACTGACTAACGGTGACTAAACACCACAATCCTTCGAACCATTCCCCAAACCTATTATTTCACATCCAACCTAACTATCCCCACAGACCTACAAATCCCATTTGTCCTTAAAATTGCAAGAAATTGATACACATGGCTCCATAAAACCCTAGACTCTCATTCCATCCCTTAGTCCTAAATCTTTGGAATCTATACGGCCAATGGTCTCGCGATATCTTCCTTAGTGTGAAGTGCGATAGTAGTGTAACTGATGGGTTATTTATCCACTCTTATAAAGTAGAATTCAGTAAAGGCAATATAGTTGTTTGTGGGGCGTTGTTGTAACATTATTAAATCAAAACCATGTTTCTTGAAATAAGTACTATTTTCCCTTTCGGGATATGTGTGTGTCGTTATATTAATATTATTTGTGAAAAGACAATGGTTTTCTACTGATGGATTTTTTTTTGTTTTTATCTTTTTTTTGGTAGGGTATCTATTCTATAACGTTCGGCAGTGAACAAAATGAGATCAGGTTGTTTTTTCGAGAGAGAAACCCTTTGCTCCGTTAAAGTAAATATTGACCGAACTATTTTTAAGTGCACACATTTCGCCCTGTCTCGTTCTAGGCATTTCTAATATGAGGGGGGAACAGTGTGTCAATGTTGACCCCAACCGAGCTCCATGAATATCGGTGTTCTGTGTACTGGTACGCCTTTAGGGAGACAACCGAAGAAACGTGCCATCACCAGCGACCAAATCAATTTAAACCGTTCCCCTCAGAGCTGTCTAAGTTGATACAGTTGAGATTGCATTACTGTCAAAAAATGTATATAATGTCCACGTATTTATCCAATTCTTCCGGGTTAATTGGAAATGTAACCAATAATAGCCCTGGCTTACTTTGATTACTCATAAAAATGAAGGGTTTGACAAGTAAAAGATAATCTCAAAATTCATTATATTTAGTGGTCTATTGACCAAATTACGTCTTTCAATTAATTAAACTTTTTATGTAAGGTTTTGGTTGAAAGGAAAAAGCTAGTGCCACGAGCGGGATTCGAACCAACGACCTTCGGCTAAATACGCCGCAGCTCTACCACGTGAGCTATCGTGACTTCGATCTATTCGGACACCAACTCCCCATCACAACGTACAACCTTTCTAATTTTCCCTCTTTTTTTTATATTTCCCGTTTTAATAAGTAAAACGAAGTACAACTTCACTAACAGCTCCCTGTGACCACTTCATATGTCCTCGAGAATCGAATCCTCATTACACACTTGAAAAATGGCAAAACGGAGGGAAAATTCGAAAGGTTGTAGGTTGAGATGGGAAGTTGGTTTCCGACTGGATCGAAGTCGTGATAGCTCAAGTGGTAGAGCTGCGGCGTATTTAGCCGAAGGTCGTTGGTTCGAATCCCGCTCGTGGCACTAGCTTTTTCATTTCAACCAAAACCTTACATAAAAAGATTAATTAAGTGAAAGATAATCTCAACGTTTTATTGTTTATAATTTCATTTAATCTCCATTTTTGTTCTTTTCCTCGTTTTTATTTTTTGTAATATACAAATTTTGGGAAGAATGGATGAACTAATAAACCATTTGTTAAAACCATTTATTTCTGCACTTTTCCGACACCTTGGCCTGTCCAATCTTCAACAATTTTTCATACGGACTGGCGTTCTGAATTCATTATTATGAATTATCATTATTTTAATCTTATTGTTTAAATGAATCATGTTGAGAGACAGATAATTTTGAAAGAAGTTTTCCAAATTTTAATGACTGTTAGTAATTGTTGTGACTTTGAAAACCCCAGTTCATACAGGGCAAAATGTGCTCTTAACTAGGCTAACAGCTGTACAGTACCACAAAACCGCCAAACCGTCGAGAGAACAGTTGTTCCATTTTCAATTAAAAAGGTGCCGAACCAGCTGAAGCCTCCGACACAATGTTGAAATTGCCACCCACGTCTGAATTAAAGTTTAATCATTGACTTGAAGTTCTCATGAAATCAGCGAAGTGGCACAGACAGCAGACTGTACACTAACGAAGATTCATACAGCAACGTTGGTAAAAACCTAAGGAGAAGAATGTAAAACTTTTACAAGTTTTTTTGTTTGTTTTCTTAATTCACAAAACACTTTGACGATCGTGAAATATCCGTATAAAAATAATCCTGACATATGAATTAATATATTACTACCGCACTCAAAAAAAGGAAAAACTATGGAAACTTTATTCAGTTTTGGAATAGAGAACTTAATAAATTATTCAGCTGACTAAGCTAGAATATTCTTTGACGAACCATGCCAAGAGTATCCTGATCGTACTTAATAAACAATTAAAGTAAGACAAAATCACGATTAACATCTTTCAAACTCTTGTAATTGCTGACATTAATGATTGATGTAAGAAACAGGTCAAATTATTGATGTTGTAAATAATAACGCATTTATTATAGATAAGTCTATAATTGCTAATTACAAAAATCATAACCGTCATCATGATTATTCAAAAGCAGATGAATTCTATTGACCCCGATGATGTTTCGTCTCTGTTCGACTGATTGAATTATTTGGAAAAACTTTCTTTTACTAATCTTACATTTTGCTAGGGGGATTTCATTCCTGAAAAGAGGTGAAATAAAAAAATCCATTATTCAGAATAATTCATTATTTTTATGAATATGCCAACAATTGGTTCCAATCATTAAAACTATTTTAAAAAATCTAATGTGATCTAATAACTAAGAAATTCAATTGATAATCATGATCAAACTTCATAAAAACGCATGAATGTGAATTGAACCTGATGATTTTCTCTCCCAACCACGGGATTACGGATAAACGTGAATGTTAAGACTAGGAATTTTTCTACATGTTCGTTTCTTTGTAATGCAAGTAGGTGGTCATATCGGAGATAAATCATGATCAAAATCTTTCATTTAAAAAAATCTACAATTCGATGTAATCAAAAATAAAAATATTGGTCATTTTTAACAACTTTAAAAGCAAGTACAAATAGTAATCTGATTGAGTATATGGTATATTAAATTATGTATCATATGAGTTGGATAAAAAATTTCATAACTAGCAAATTTTGGATCAGTCGAAGTTCTTCAAAAAGCTCCCGTTGGCCTAATGTCGTTTGTTGTATCCACAATCAATAATATCAAGTATTTAAAAAAGACAATTTTTATTCATTTATTATTTTCCTTCTTATTATTTGAATTCGGCCGGTTTGAAGTGAAATAAAACACAGACCAACCTGTAATGCTCATGCAAAAATACCGCCGACAAAATAAACGAGGACAGATGGTCTAGAAGATTCACAACTATCTAAAAAGTTAATGCCGGAAAATGAGCTTTAAGATTAGGAGGACGATAAGCTCGCTTGAAGGTCGCGGTGACACCAGCGTTTGCCACCTCCCATCATCTAATCTAGGTCAAGGATATTCAGAGACGATCTAATTGTTGCGAAATCCTAAGTTGTGTTAGGGATGGATGTCAGAACTGCAAGAAGTTGCAGAAAATGTATACGAAAGTGACACAGTGTAAGCCAGATTAGAATGACCGTAAAGACGTACTGTTGTAGCAAGTTAAAGCGTCTGTCGGACCAAGGAATTGGTAGATCTTCATGGGATCTAAATCCTATCTGGACCCTCATAAAACCCAGATCTCGTTCCTTCAGATTATTTTTTATTTCCACATATGGTGCACTTTGTTGAAGAATATCAGCTAGGGATCGAGCAACTGTCTGATGCTAAGTGCTACTAGTGCCTAATTTGGAATGTTAATGTAAAGTTATTAAAGGGTTTTGAATTTAAACATTATTTTTAAGTTCTTATAAACGAAAAGTACCCCGGTTACAAAGTTACTGGTCCGATGCTTATAAAAGGCGATCAATCGGCCGTAGAATGAAGAAAACGTGCTTACTGGCCGTAGTTAATTATATTAAGCAGGTGTTTAATAAGGGCAGCTTCAGGAGAGCAAGAGGCTCGATGGGAAACTTCGTTATCCGAAGAGCTTTAAAAGCGAAACGAGTCTAAGCTTATCAAACCTTCCATTTTCATCCGAAGAATCGACACCTCCCAAAGCGACCGCCTGTTAATGATTTCACTAATCTTCACACCAACTGTAACCCGAGTCGAAGTATTTTGTAAAAGTTTTTTACTCCAAAATTAAATTATTCCAATGAATTTTCATTTGTGATCCTTTCTTCCATTAAACCGATAAAATTTGTTTCCATATTGTTTCAAGGAAATGCACAATAATAGAAGTGAAGGTTCTAATAAATTATTTAAAGATGATTTGCGGTCTGCTGGGAGGTAGGTTCCGAAAACATTTTCTTTATCGTGCCAACGTTTCGATATTTATTGAGATCATCTTCAGGGCCTGGGATTTATACATATTGTTTAAATTATACAAGTAAATCTATCTTGTAGAAAGTATCTACAAGTACAAGGTTTTAGGGGTACAGTAGGTTTGGGTACAAATATTTTGATTAAACCTAAAACTTACTCACATTTTCACATTTTCATTTGGGCTAGTACTCAACAATAGCTTATCATGGGCATGACGATTCTGATGTAAAGCCAAACTAGTTTTAAGCCCCAGCTTTCTTCACATAACATTTTCACCAGTCCAGGGCAATTTGGGTTTTGTGTGCTGGAGGACAGTTCATGAAGAAAGTTTAGATAGGAGGTATTCACATGAAGGTACAAGTTCAACTCGTGAAAGGAACAAAAAAAATTGTGGCACGTAAAACGAAGCAGTAGTACAAAATTAGGTACTTTAAGAAACTTTTACATTTTTTCCTGAAACAGCTATTCTTTTACGATGTTTAGAAAACATCAGAGAATAAGCACATCACTGATAATACTGCTTGATTACCGCTGAACTAATCATTAATATATTTGGAACAGAAATAAATTTATATTATTAAATCAAATGGGCATTGGTGGTATTTTATTGAAGAGCGCCTTTATTTTATTTTTTACTTTCATTATGAATGAATTTCGGGCTAATTCCAATAACCGCTGTTCAGCTAACGGTTTTTCGGCCTAAATTCTACTATACTATTAAACTTTTATTGTTTATGGTTTACAATTTTATACCATTTAACCAAACTAATCAATATAGTCATCTCAAGTAGAAATAATGTTTTTCGTAAAAATACCTGTGCCGTGTACTTTTGTGATAATTGTATGTTCACAGTTTTTGTTTACACAATCGATAAAGAACATTATTCAATTTTTCGTTGACAGATTTTTATATTGAGATTCAGGCTTTTTATCACAACGATTCCGTTGTGCTGACTGTTTATAAATGCCTCTTTTATCCCGCGTTGAGTCTTTCCGATCAAAACGATAATTTTTTGATATTTACACTGAGAGGCAAAAAAAGTGGTTACCCTCTTGTTTTTAGTAAATATTTTTCATCATTGTAATTTTTTTTAATTTACTGAATAATTTAAAAAAAAGATAAATATTTAGCAATCGTAGCAAGAGGTAAATACAAAAATTAAACTGAGTAACCCAATTTTACTAAAAATGTTGCTACGGAAACAACGAAGAAAATATTTAATTCAAAACGGAATATTTCCTCGTCTTGCCTTGATCACCGTTTGCATTCGACGTAGCATCGCTTTTACTAGTTTTTGAATGTAGTGCTGTGGAATATTTTCATACTCCTCCAACAGCGCCATTCTTAATTCCTGCAAATTCTCTGGCATCACTGGATTACTTTTTTACCCTCTTTGATATCTCGCCCCAGAGGTGTTCGATTGAGTTTAAGTCGGAAATTCCGACCTGGCCACCCAAACATTGAATTGAAGCCCGTTCCAAGTAGTCACCAAGGATCCTAGCTGTATGGAGCCTTGCATTGTCATGCAATAAATCTGACGCCCATTAGCGGCATATAAAGAACCAAGTCTTCTGATAACATCTTTAATGTATCGCCCACTTGTTAGGGAACCAGCAGTACCTATGATACTGAGTATTTTATCAATTATGATGAAGCTGTGATTCACTAACAAAATTTAGGGTGCGTCGGTGGCCGCAATGGTGGCGTTGACACGGTGTTCATCATGTAAGGTAAAGGTCCCGGGTTCGTATCCAGCGGCCTTGCATTCGAACCCGACATACTTACAAATGGGCGTTTTTTCAAAAACATCGGCACCCCGAGGGTTCATATACCCTCGTAGTTGAAATACTCTCGTAAAAGGGAGGAAAAAAGAAAAAAGAGCGAGAGAGAGAATAATGTAAGGTATAGCTAAATAAAAGATAAAACTGAGTAAAAAAATTCTACCAAAAATGTTACCATAGAAACATTGAAAAAATATTCAATTTAGTATGGAATATTTTCTCCTCTTCGTTGATCTCCGCTTACATTCGACGTGGCATCGCTTTTATTAGGTTTTGAATGTAGTGGTGTGGATTATTTTCATACTCCTCCAACAGCGGTATTTTTAATACCTGTAAATTCTTAGGCATCACTGGACGACTTTGTACTCTCTTTGACAACTCCCAAGCTGTTCGATAGGGTTCGGTGACTACATCCTGACCACTACAAACATTGAATGGAAGCTCGTTTCAAGTAGTCACCAACGATCCTAGCTGCGTGAGGTCTTGAATTGTCTTATTGATTATAAAGCCAACTTCCTCTGATGGCGAATCTTCAATGCGACCTTCCATAGTAATGCCTGCCCAAGTCATAACACCACCACCTCCAGAGTTTCTCCGGAGTGAAAATGTTCCGGGAATATATCGCTCTTTTTTTCTTCTCCAACCCTCTCTCGGCCGTCAGAAGACCTCAAACTAAAACTTGATTCATTCGAAAACAAGGTTTTAGTCCAATCTTGCTCAGACCAATTGATGTGATTTCTTGCGAAACTTAACCGACTGCTGTGTGCCTTGTCAGATGTTTCGGACCAGTGGCGGGCCTTCTTGCAAGTAATTCAGCCACTGAAAGTCATCGCCTTACAGTGCGTAAACTGACATTAACATTTTTAACTTGATAATTATTTAGAAATCGTGACGGTCACTAATCACCACACATTTCTAACTTGGTTGAAGTCGGTGCTTGATCTCAACAGATATTGAATGTCGATTACGAAGTACATGCGAAACAATAGTTCGATCAGCTCTCTGAGATGTGACGATGGCGATCTGATCCATCCCTTTTCATTAACCTCTAATATTTTGGTAGCGATGGTAGACCATTCGGCCAGTTGTTCTGTGAATGCTAAGCACCCTGGCCACAGACGGTTGACTTTTTCCATCTCTCAACAATCCTATGATTCTGGCCTAATCTATCACTTAAAACCACCACTCAAACTAATATAAAAATTAATACTGTTAAAAAAAAAATCAAACCACCGGAACGCTAGAAAGAATCTTTACAGATGAACCAGCAAAGACGAGATTGACTGTTTAAAAATTTATTTACAAAATTTAATTGTAAACACAAGTAGGGAGATTTTATCTGTGTTTTATTTACCTCTAATCCTTTAAAACGGACCAAATACTGTAAGATAACCAATGGAGGATTGTCTAATTAAAAAATATTAAAGTGGCCACTTTTTTACCTCTCAGTTCAACCAAATTCCCGGTTTTTGTGTAGGTTATTAAACTTCCTCTTATTATTTTTTAATAGAATTAATTTTTTTTATCGTTTGTTATATTTTTTTAATTAAACAAAAATAGACCAATTGAAAGGAAAACATGTCTTTCGGTCTTTTGACACACTAACATAATTTATTAAATTAATTTTTCATTTTCCCTTTTATTCTTTATAAACGTAAAATTAGTCTCGATACTGAATTGAGCTTTTTTTTTATTATGAAAAACAATATTAAAGAAAGTCCTACTTTCAAACTGAGAAGTTCAGCAAAATAAGCTTTTGTTCTGTAAAAAAAAGTCAGTTCCAATCGCCTCTTCACTGGTTTGAGAAAAGTAGAAAGACATGTTTAGGATGTCCGTACATGCTGACCCTAAAACGATTCTTCAGATCTGCTTGGGAGAATGCCAATCGCTATTTAAAAGCATATCCATCAAACACCTGAGATAAAAGAGTAGATTTTTATTGTACTATTTCCTTAAAAAAAAGATAAATCATGTATTGCTATAACCAAATAGAATAAAATGACATAAGGCAAGGTTGTTTTTTTCAATCGATTACCTCCTCTCAGCCATATCATTAACAACAGAAGTACAATAAATAAAACCACCCAACGATTACAAAAACCCTTTTCATAAAATAATCAAACCGTTGACTTAGTTTTATCGTCACATTTCAACATTATTTCATCACGGAAATATATTTTTCGAAAAACAAGCTGAAAAAGCAAATCCTACACCTATTCTGCATATGATGTGAAATGTCATCTGTATAATGACCAGCGAGGTGATTAATACTGGTCAGTACGCATTTCAATTCAGAAAGGTGACGACTTTCAAATTATGGAATAATTCTATAATATGACGTTTTTACATCTTTTAATTTATATTTTTCACATTTACCGTGCACCTATAATATTTTTCATATTAAATCCATTATATTTAGTGGTCTATTGGCCAAATTACTTCTTTCAATTAATTAATCTTTTTATGTAAGGTTTTGGTTGAAATGAAAAAGTTTGGGTCACGAGCGGGATTCGAACCCACGACCAAACCAGCCGAAGATCATGGGTTCAAATCCTGTTCGTGACTCTAACCTTTTCATTTCAACCAAAACCTTACATAAAAAGATTGTTCATATTGATGATTATGGAATGATGACAAAAAATTGCTGATTATATTCTATAATGGGTCAAATCCTGACAAACCATTTACTTCTGAATAACAAAGAGGCAATGAGCTAAAATGTTACAAACCGTGTAATAAATTGTTAGTTAAATTCATTATATCAAAAAATGGATTCCGGTGTTTTGATCAATGGAGGTTAAAGTGTACAAGGCTAGACGTGGATTTGCCTGTTTTTGTGCAGAATATTTGCTTTTATCTATTTATTTCATTATTATAACAATAAAAATTCCCTTTGCACCAATTTTCAAGAGTTTGGCTATTGTGGATCGTGCAATGTATGAAAAAGTATCTCTCATATTTAATGTAATTTCCTCATGTGGTTACATTTAGTTTTAAATCAAGGCGCATGTGTTACCACGTGCATTAGCAATGTTGTAAGAGATATTTCAACAAAGGCCGCATATCCGTGCCCACTCAATTCGTTGAACTGTTAAAAGTGTGTTTAACGAGAAACCAATCGGAAAGGAAGTCTCCCATTGGAAATGTAGCGATAACTCGAAAGGTGATTCAACCGGCCACAGACGATGATATCATCACAAACGCTTCCCCGACTCAACACTTCCAAAGACACCATTACCACTGGACATGTGCTACTAACGATGTGCTCAGCAGCAAAAGGCCAACCCAAATCCAAAATATATTAAGTAAATGTGCCGTTAATTTTATTATCTAAGCAAAGGGCTATTTCTGAGAATAAGCCTCTCTTCAATTTTGATCATTTTGCAATTATTATAGTAATTTTTGATTGACATGCCTAAATTTCTGTAGAATCGGAATTTTTATAGAGTTTTTAAAAAAGAAATATTAAAATAATTGTTTTTTTTATGTTTAAAAAGATTAAAGACATCTAATTACCTTTCACTCGACCTATAATTTTGCTGGTTGTGTTAAGTTTTCCGGCATTGACCCAAAACCCCAACCCGATCAGAATAGAAAACCTCCCATAATGAAGGATCTTATCGCAGTAAAAAAAGTTATATGGGAGTGGTCCGATGCGGAAAAAATAAAAGTTGGCGTCCAATAAACACATTATCCCGTTTATTGCTGGCTTTCTTCATCAAATGTCTTCTTGAAAGGATTTGTAAAGTCGAGTAAAAAGCCTTTTTGCCCAGGCTTTTCCCCGTTATACTCCTTTTTTGTTTGCAAATTTACACACTCTTTATCCAGAGAAAGAATAATAATAAAACATACATTTTAAATCACAGATAATCAATTTAATATTCTAATGTTTACAATTATACTATCATTACAGGTCTGAAATATTTTTTTCAGATTTGATAGATTTTTAAATTATTAAAATTATCTATTTGCCAAAAGTAGTAATAATTTAAAATTTGCCAGGGCTTGAAAATTAATAATTTATCGGGAGTTGAGGTTATGGACAATACGATTCGTAAAACAGAAAACATAACAAAATAATCAATTAATTTAATATTTATAATACGATTTAATAATATAATACGGCACTCTCGACACGACAAGCAAGAATGGCATAATTACACAGAAAACCAATACTTTGAGCCCTGAAGATGATCTCAATAAAGATGGAAACGTTGGCACGATGAAGAAAATGTTTTTTCTACATCACACCAGACCGCATCTCACGATTTCTAAATAAATATTTATAATATTAAATTTATCTTAAAGTAAGCATAAAATGACATGTATTCATATTTAGAAATGTATTTTTTGAATGAATTTAAAGAAGAAAAATGGTAATAAATTTAAAAGTATGCTTCTGAGAAAACTTGAGTACTATTATGTTCAAAATAGTTATAAAAAATAATTGCGTGGTGTTTAGTGACCGTTAGTCAATGATTATTTGGACATCGTCAGATGCGGTCTGGTGTGACGTAGGTTTTAGAAAAAACATTTTCTTTGTCGTGCCAATGTTTCGATCTTTATTGAGATCATCTTCAGGGCTCAAAGTGTTTGTTTTCCGGGTAGATGTGTCATTATTGTGTGTCGGGGGGGGGGACAATCTCAACACGACACCCATTACCGACATATCTACCCGGAAAACAAACACTGAGCCCTGAAGATGATCTCAATAAAGATTGAAACGTTGGCACGATAAAGAAAATGTTTTTCTAAAACCTACATCACACCAGACCGCATCTCACAATCTCCAAATAATCATAAAAGATATTGTATTGTTTTAGGCAAAATGACATTAATCATTGTATAATACTTTGTGTATGCCTATTGTCAACCTAATTGACATTGAGTACACATTATTCTTGAAGAAATGAATATACGAAAATAAACGAATAAATGTTTTACGTGAACACGGAAAAATCACTAAATAGAGCGAATGCAACAAGTAATTGATTTATACGAATATGTTTTGCCCAACCCAAGCTACTATGACATTTGAAATGCGCATCTGTCTTCTCTATACGCTACTGCAGTAACGAACTATCTTACATTCTTTACCTTTTATTTAATAAGTCTATCAATGCTGGCATCTTTCTTGTAATTCTTAAACAAAGCTGTACACTACCAATCTAAAAAAGTGTGACAAAAGTAAATTTGAGAGCTTGCGACCAATCACCGATGAATAATCTATTTCCCCTTCATTTTTAACAATTCTCTATATCAACAACATGGTTTACCAAAGGAAAATCCACAACTACAAAACTTCTTCTTTTCCAGGACGTTATTTTAAACACCTTTTCTGAAAAGTCACAAGTTGATGCCATCTGCACTGACTTTTCCAAGGCATTTGACCAAGTTAATCACCCACTAATGATAGCCAAATTAGCTGTTCATGGCTTCCATGGCATTCTTATAAATTGGTTCTCTTCCTACCTAATCAACAGAATCTTAAGTTAAAATCCTGTTAAACTTTCTATTTTCTTACATCCTCTGGAGTCCTCCAGGGATCACACTTAGGCCTCTTTCTATTCCACATCTTCATTAACGATAGTGAATCTTGTCTTAATGACACATCTTTCTCCTATTAACAGATGACCTCAAAATATTCGTATCCATGCTGATTTTTACTGCGTTTATGCACAGTCTGACCTAATTAACCTGTAAAACGGGGGCATTATCAACTAGCCATCTGCACTGATTTTTCCAAGGCATTTGACAAAGTTAACCCACTTTTGATAGCCAAATTAGCTGTTCCTGATTCCCATGGCACTCTTTAAAATTGGTTCTCTTTCTACCTTACCAATAGCATGTTATATTAAAATCATATTATTCTTTTCGTTTTATCCTCTGGATGGAAGCCAGTTTCGCCCTTTCTATTTAACATATTTATTTAGAAATCGTGAGATGCGGTCTGGTGTGATGTAGGTAAAATCCTACAGCACTCGCTACCCACCATTTTGAACACGAACATAATTTCGACTTCAAAAATCCAAAAATATTACATACAGAACAAAACAAACATAAACGTAATTTCTTAGAAATGTTTCGACTTCAAAAATCCAAAAATATTACATACAGAACAAAACAAATATAAACGTAATTTCTTAGAAATGGATTATATCAACCGAGATAAACACAGCATCAATTACAGAACAGATACATGTAAACTCAGTCGCAGCTACGCCAATATCATTAATCAAATTCAATACAAATAACATACATATATCGTCACATAACATTCCACACATCAAATATTTTTCACATAGTCTAATTTCCCAACAATTCAGCTTTCCTTTTCCTATTTATCCCTTACTATATAATCCTGAAAGGATAATCTGGTCGAACCATTACCAACACATTTTTTCCGTTCGTCGGCTCCTTTTACCTCAAAGAAACCGACGTCTTATTCAAAAATGTCTTTTCTATACCTACATCCTTCCCCACCCCTTCAAAATCCAACTTATATAAACACAAAATAACAAAATCTCACTGGCACTTTCGACACGACACGCAAGAATGGCACAATTACACAGAAGACAAACACTTGAGTGAGTAGAAATACTTTGCTTGAATGTATAAAATATATTTTGCATTGTATAAATTCACATTTCCACATCCAAAATGTAATTGTTATATGAAAACAATGTTTGTAAATCCCAGGCCCTGAAGATGATCTCAATAAAGATCGAAACGTTGGCACGATAAAGAAAATGTTTTTCAGAAACCTACATCACACCAGACCGCATCTCACGATTTCTAAATAAATAAATATTAATCCTTCAAAGTATTAGTTATTTCTAATTCTTTTATGGCATTCTTTATTTTATTATGAGTCTGAGTTGTTGCTTTTGTTGAACTAAACATAATTTGTTTTCAAATAAATTTTGTCCTTTGCGCAATTCATTTGGGTCTCGTCTCTGGTCCCTTTTCCAAGCAGTTATTTGCGCTAAATGACCAGGGGCGTGACGTAAAATGCATTGCGAATAAAATAAAAATCATTTTTAAAAGTTGGTATTTTAGTTATTTACTTATTTCCGATAGATTTTAGGATGATCAGGTTTACATTTGCTGCTGTCTTAATGTATATTCTTCGTAGCAATTTATGAACAAATTTCAATTAATTAATCTTTATGTAAGGTATTGGTTGAGATGAAAAAGTTAGTGTCACGAGCGGGATTCGAACCCACGAACTTCGACTAAATACGCCGCTGTTCTATTACTTGAGCTATCTTGACTTCGATTGCCGTATTTAACTGTAGGTCGTGGGTTCGAATCCCCCTCGTGACACTAGCTTTTTTATTTCAACCAATACCTTACATAAAGATTAATTAATTGAAAGAAGCTATTTGGTCAATTGGACCACGAAATATAATGGATGTATAAGAAACAACGTTGCCACGTTCCCTCCATTTACAAGTGCAAGAGGTAACCGATTTCATCTGGTTTGCAATACAATGGGATAAATCATCTTTTAAATTTGTCTAATTTCCTAAGTATTCAAACAACCGATATCTAGTTTAAAAATTAGTTAATGTTTTTATTAGCCATCTGTATATTCCAAGTTCTGCCTTGAAGATTTAATTTTTATGTAAAATTTTTAACTACAACAGAATAAATGTTATTTTTTTGATGCCTGACTACTTTGACGTGGTAAAGCTTCAAACGTATTGCTCTATAATTCAGTGGTTATCTCCTTGCTGAATGAGATGATTATAATTTGAATGAATAGCTAACGTCATTTCCTTGAACCATCCCACTTTCGGTCCGATGGTCTGCCACGGAACATCAATTGGTTACATGATCATAGGTCACAAAAACTTTAATTAAATTAATTATTCAGATATGGTGAGATGCGGTCGGGTGTGATGTAGGTTTCAGAAAAACATTTTCTTTATCGTGCCAACGTTTCGATCTTTTATTGAGATCATCTTCAGGGCCTGGGGGTTGTAAACAAACAATGTTTACATTTAACAATTACATTTAGGATGTGGAAAAGTGAATTTATACACACGACACGCAAGTATGGCACAATTGTACAAGACAAACACTTTGAGTGAGTAGAAATACTTTGTTTGAATATAAAATATATTTTGCATTGTATAAATTCACTTTTCCACATCCTAAATGTANATTTCCAAGTAGCGGAATGCTACAGAGGTAAACAAACAATATCATTTGGAAGAGGATTAATAAGTGTTGACATTCATACAAATGAGTAATCCTGTAAACGTAAACAGAATATTTTATATAGATTTTTTTTAATGAAAACTTAAAATCCTGCATTATTTTCCGGACAACCCGATAATAGTTCGGCCAGATTATCCTTTCAGGAATATAGAAATGGGATAAATAGGAAAAGGAAAGCTAAATTGTTGGAAAATTAGACTATGTGAAAAGTATTTGATGTGTGGAATGTAATTTTACGTTTATATTTGTTTTGTTCTGTATGTAATGTGTAGAGATTAGTGACCGTTAATCGATAGTTATTCAGATTTCTGAAACCTACATCACACCCGACCGCATCTCACCATATCTGAATAACTCTGTATGTAATATTTTTGGATTTTTGAAGTGCTGTAGGATTTTGCTTGGGTTTTTGCAATCATTTTGCAATCTTCACTCTGTTGTCCAGATATTGGGATGTAAGACCGATGTAAGTTGCGGGACAGTTTAAACAGTTGATCTTGCAGATTACGTCAGATTTATTTGTTATTGGTGTGGGATCTTTAACTTTGGAAAAAAGTGTTTGGATTGTTTTATAATTTTTGAAAGCTATTTTGAATTTTAATTAAATTCCTGCAATGTAACTAATTATATGTAGTATGGATTTGCTTCTAAATACCAAAACGATAGAAGTCTAATTAGTTTGTTGGTAGAAAATTTAAAAAATTGCTTAACTTTGTCGTTTATCGACCTTACCACAAGTTGCGCACCAGGACAAAACGTAGCTCAAATTGCCATCATAAAAGTGGTTCTTAACGTTCCAAATCAATTTTTATTGATTTTCTACTAAATTGAACAACTCTGCCTGGGCTTTGCATTTGAACGAAACAATCGTCGATGGTTAGCATTTTGCGGAAGGGGGAACAATGCTCCGGTCGTTCTCTGCCCGTTTGAATCTGTTTCGTGGATTATCCAGTTAATTCTGACATATCCAGCACAAATTGCCGGAGGGCGACAGAACCTGTTCCCAACTCACGTCCTAAATCCTAAATTATTAGTCTAACGTCTGCTATCCGCTTTCGAAAAGAATTAGCTTGATTGATGAGATTTTCGGCGAAGCGTTTACTGGCCTATTGTTTAGGCTAGTGCGTTGGGATTCGGTAAGAAGAGAATCATATTAACTTCCACCGAGGATACAAGTCGGTGATAAATCACAGGCGACCGAGCCCCATCAATCCTCCGAGCGGCGTTTGTTTCTGAGTTTTTACAACTCGAGATGAATTACATAATACGCTAAAAATTGTCCAAAATTACGGCAATAAGTTTTTCTGATTTCCCTCTGCGAAAGTATTAGTAAAAGATCGCCTGAATAATGCAAACCTTGAATAAAATAGAAAGTTAGGTCAGCTTTCTGAAGTGAAGGAATTTTCCGACTTAATACTGCTCGGAGCGAGGTGGTTCGATTGGCTGAAAAATTTCAACGCAAATAAAATGATTTTCCAAATGCTAAATGGTTTATTTCAAAAGCGTATCATTACTCAAGGAACGCAAAAATAAACTGAAGTTTTAAGCGAAGAGGGCGTCCATTTTCATCCTTGTATGAGAGCTAAAAAAGAGCTGGAAACCTTATGAAGCCGGCCTTTTCGGTCTGAAAGGGATTAAAGAAGAGAAAGAAAATGCGAGAGTGCTCTGAATTATCTAAGGAAATTTCTTTGGAAAATATGCGATTTCCACCACCAGAAGACTGCCAAACAACAGTAACATATCTTTCATCAGCTTCTTTCTATTCATGTAACACATATCAACAAACTGCTTAATAAGAAGAACAGTATATACTTATTAAATATAATGTATAAAATAATTACAAGTTATATATGATATATAGAAGAGATAAACTTGAGTAAAACTGACATTAAAGATGAAACACAATACTGTGAATTACGATTTTAAATCAATCCTATCCGATTTAAACTATTATAATAAATAATCATATTCTGAAAATTATATGGTGCTCTTTCTTCTTCTATGGTTGAGTGTTATATTGCCAATAACTCTTTGTATACTTTATACACAATTTCGATAATAGCCAAGTGCCGAATATACTACATATTAAACCGGCGAAACTGGACGGACCAGTACGATACGGATCGGCCAAAGTACAGACCGCACATCTAAACAACAAATTCCACACATAAAAAAGTAGCGTGATCATTCCAATAAATAGTGCGAATCTTGTGCGTTTTTTTGTGTGTCAAGAAATATCACCAATTGAAATGACTTTCATTAATAAATCTATATGTATAACTTCACTCTGGCTATCAGCCGTTCTATGTAAATAAGGTTAGGAATGGATACTGGGAAAACGCAGTTTAAATCCTAGAAGTATACATAAATCATTAAACAAAAATTGTAAAAATGTTTTCTATTCTTTTGTAATGTGAGATATTTTCTTCCATTCTTTCTTATTATTGCCTAAATTCATTTTCCCTCGCTCGCTCTGACAATAAATTCATGTCTATTTCATCGCTAGTGCCATTTTCACCCCCTTAGTCCAAGACGACTTGCTTCAAAAGCCATTTTACCGCCACTAAGTGTAGTGTCGTGGAAACTTTATTAAAGAGGACTTCTAACGACCGGGTGTCCGGTATGAGATAGGGAAATAATTTTTCCAATTTTCATTCATTTAAGTTTTCACAGGTAATTTCAACTGTGGCGCAGAAAATAGAACCTAGGATAATTTTTATTCCTGAGTTTCATATTGTTGGCACTTTAGCACAAAGTAAAATAATTTCCCTCTCAAGCATCATATTTAGAAAATGTTACATATACGTAGAACGTTTTACTATTGGTGTTTGAATGGAGAAAAATACCTGTTTTTAAGAAGGGACCTGGCTTGATTCTATCACTCTCGGGGGCCCTGCTATATTGAATAAATCAGTCAGATAGGATTGGCATTAAAGGTTGAAGTCAGAGCGTCTTATTGAATTTAACCTCACAATTTGAGACGGAATTTAATTTAAAAAATAGTGAGAGAAGAAATAAGAGTCTTTTTTTAATTCTCTCCTGGCTCGGAAAGCCGAGTTAATTTAAACTGCCGGTCTCAGCTAGTAGAGTTATTTAATCCCAGCTATCCACGCCCAACGTCTCATTTAACGTTTAAATATTCCACATAAACGTATACATTTAAGAAATTGCACTCGGTTTAGTAAGGTGATTAAGGGATGGTTGGGCAAAATCCAATTCCGACATTGCTAAATTGTTTTCAGAGCATCTTTCCACAATTTTTACTGCCCACCATGACATACTTGATCATCACGACCATCAGCTTAACATTGAACACGACTTGAATGTCTCCCTGCAACTTTTTTATCCTCCTAAAGCATTTACTCCATCACACATACGACACACTATTAAACAACTACCTTCACGAAAATCTCCAGATTATGATCTAATTACAAAACAAATATTACAAAATTTGCCCCAGAGAGGCTTACTACACTTAACATACCTATACAATGCTGTACTCAGGACCACATATATTCCATTGCAATGGAAGTTCTCTATAATTAAAATGATTCATAAGCCAAATAAACCTTCTAACCTTCCAAACTCCTATCGACCCATTAGTCTGATCTTGCCAAAATAGTAGAAAAACTACTTCTTACTACTAATTCGATTACTACTAATAATTGAAAATTCTAATATCATTCCAGATCATCAGTTTGGGTTCCGCACTTTTTACTCGATAACTCAACAATTACATCGTGTTGCTGACAATATAACCTCTTCCCTCGAACAAAAACAGCATTGCTTGGGTGTCTTTCTTGATTTAGAACAAGCCTTCGATCGAGTCTGTCACTCGGGCTTGCTTTGGAAACTTAGGAACATCCTCCCTCATACGTACTATCTTATACTGAGATTCTTATCTGACGGATCGATTTTGTCGAGTCCGTCAGGGAACCGAATTCTCACCTTATGTACGCATAAGGGCGGGTGTTCCTCAAGGAAGCATACTTGGCCCTTTTTTATTTTCCATATGCACTGCAGATATTCCTACACACGTTATCGTTTCGACACACATTCGCTAATGATACAGGCATTCTCACACGCAATTCGGATCCCTCAATTAACACTCAACACTTACAACAACACCTGAATGAATTAACAATATGGTTCACAAAGTGGAGAATAAAGGTTAACCTAACAAAGAGCAAACAGATCAATTTTACCATACGTCAAAATGTCTGTCCTGCGGTGAGTATAAATGGAATTCCATTGCCTACCACTGACCTTGTGCGTTATCATGGACTTTTCATGGATAAACGACTGACTTGGAATCCCCATACAAGACTGAAAAGACAGCAAATAAACCGACGTTATAAATTGTTAAAAAGACTACTCGACTCACGATCAAAATTAGACCTTGAAAGTAAACTTTTAATTTACAAGACAATGATTAGACCTCTCTGGGCGTACGGTTGTGAAGTGTTGGGCTCAACCAAGGATTCCAATTCCCAGCGTCTCCAATCAATCCAATCTAAAATTATCCGTCAAATAATAAATGCTCCGTTTTACGTTTCAAATTACACTATCCATAAAGACACATCCCGTTTGTACATGAACCCATCAAAACCCGATATAAAAAATTTCATCAATCACTGAACACACACAGTAATCTATTCGTACCAAAATTTATCACTTCCAACCCTACCTGAAAATCCTCCAAGACGATTGAAGCGAAAGTGGCCCCGAGACCTTCTCATTGTGTGAAGAATGAACAAGATATCAGTGTGAAGGAGTGTTACCACTGGGCAACTTCTCCTACAAGAGCCTCAAATGATAATTCAACATATACTTACATATTTACTTAATACATCACTTGTAGTTGTAAATACCAAATAAATGTAATAAAAAAAAAGATTCTAATGATAAGGTAGGAAGAGAACCAACTCAAAAGAGTGCCATGGAAACCATGAACAGCTAATTTGGCCGTCAGAAATGGATGATTAACTTTGTCAAAAGCCTTGGAAGAGTCAGTGCAGATAGCATCAACTGGACACTTTTCAGGAAAGGAGTTGAAAGTGAAGTTCTGGAATAAAAAAAGGTTTCTAGCTGTGGACTTTCTTTTGCTGAAACAATGTTTTTGATATGTAGTATTGTCAAAAATCCAGGGTGCTATTTATCTAATATAAGGGATTCAGATATTTGGAAACAGAAGGATTATAACAATAGATATTATATAAAGCTTTTTTTTCCTAAAATTAAAACAATATTTTTACAATAGTACATAACAGCACTGAAGTTTTCACATAAGCATAATTTTAAATTTAACAATTTTTCTTCTCTAAAATCATTCAAGCAATAATTTCCAAATTATTCTATGACCACAGTGAATAATTAATTAAGGTTTTTAGTTGAGATAAAAAAGTCAATGGGACGAGCGGGATTCGAACTCACGATCTTCGGCTTGATACGCCGCTGCTATACCACTTGAGCTATCGTGACCTCGATCCACTCGGACACCAACTTCCCATCTCAACCTCACCTTTTGAATTTTGCCTCCTTTTTGCCATTTTTCAAGCGGACCACGAAATTAGTGAATATAAAGTGAATAATTGTGATTTTTGCTTGTGTTTATGTTAATTGAATATTATAAAGATTAAATTCTATTAGTCTATTATTTTTTTAATTATTTAATTTATATTTTCAAAATTGGTCATATTATATTATAAAAAAACATTTTACTAAAAAAGTCACGCTGATTAGATAAAATGTGTGCTAAGTTGGTAAATTCGTACATTTTCAACAGGAACAAAGTGTTGAAGTAATCAAAAGTTTGAAGGATTTAACCTTCGTTAAAAATAAATTTCCAGAATTTAACAATTAAAAGCATGTTTACAAAATTGCATTAAACCCCGCTTTCTATTAGATAAACTCAATGTAACGACGCTAGGCAAGCAATTGACGAAACAAACTCTACTAAAATAATCACGAATCAGTAGAAGTACTGATTTGCACACATCTAAAGTAATTCTAGTAATCCTAAATCCGGAGCTTTACTAAACTTTGTTCGTCGAAGTTATCTGGGGGCTTCAGGGGCAAAAATGAAAAATTGCCTTCATCCCGGGAATTCCAGCGGTTAAAAAAAAAACATTTACCGTTCTTAACAAAGTGTTTTTAACTCGGTCTACAAACGATAATAAGAAGATAAATAATAAACGCAATAAACAAATTAAAATTTACCGAAATTCTTGCAATGTTGTTACAAAATAACCCAAATATAACGAATTCTTATAACTTTCGAACTGAATTAATAATTATTCTATTTGAATATTGAAAAACATAAAGAAAACCTGAAGAAAAAAGTCCCCTTTTTATTGGAAAAGTTTTATTTATATCTGGTAATTGAGAAGTTTAGTAGCACATAAGCCGAAAGTTCAACCGCTTTTTAACCGTTTTACCAATCACTATTATGAAATAAAAACGGCATCCTAAAACTGGATTTAAGAAAGTTTTGTGATGTTACTCTTAATCTTGGTCCGCCTTGTCTCGCTATGTATAAATTAACGGATATTCTTAATCGTCTTAAACCAAATGACTTTTTTAATCTAGCTTCATTTAAACATGATTAGAAAAATGGATAGTGTTGAATGTCTGCCATCAGAGGAAAAGTATTTTAAAGATATACGTTAAATTGTAAACACCAGTCAACATAATTTTAGATAATGGGTTGAGCCTGGAACCACTCCGGAACAAACTCTCCTTCGTCGTATCCGTAGAGATCTCATTGCTAAAACTTAAATTTTACACAATTAAACGTATTTTAATTGTTTATGAAAATTTTATTGCTAAGAAAATGCAATTCTAAACATATAATCAATTAGATTTTACCTTTTTTAAATTATTTCATGTTGTAAGAAAATTTTAATATATGTAATTGTAGTATTCGTTTGATAATGATGCAATCTTCTACGAATCGCCTAAGTCAGTACTGACTATCGTTCTCGTTTTGTATCAGATCGGATAGCTTTCTATCCCGTGTCGTCAAATTTTGATTTCATTGCTTAAGCATTTGTAGAATGTATGGGTATGAAGGTATGGGTGCGTTGATGATCTTTATGAGAATGTCAAGAAGTGTCTATCATGTAAGAATATAAGAAGTATATAGTTAGTGCCGTTATATTTCGTGGTCCTGATTGATGGGAACTTGGTGTCCGAGGGGATCGAAATCACGATAGGACAAGTGGTCAAGACCAACGGCCTTTTGAGCTGGAGGTCGTGGGTTCGAATCCCGCTCGTGGCACTATCTTTTTCATTTCAACCAAAAACCTTACATAAAAAGTTTAATTAATTGAAAGAAATAATATGGNTATAATAATTTTTTATAAATATTTGAGGTGGTACAACTGGATACAAGTAAGCGTGAAAGTGCCTCCCGGTAAGACGTAAATTCAACATGCTAGAAAACTTGGAAATTAGCAGCACAAAAGTTTCTCAACTGCGGCAGACTTTCTACTCAGAAACAAATTCCGAATCAATATGCACAACTTTCGGACTGATGTAAAAATGAAATGAAAGAAAAAAGCTGGAAAAGAAAAAAGAGGAATACATTTAAAATGTGAAAGAAAACAGAAAAGTTTTTACAATCAGAGTCCAAGAAGGGCAATGAATAATTTCTATAAATAATTTGATAACCCGTTTAATACACAATGAATATAAGAAAACCTTATAAACATGTTATATTACAATTTTAACAGTCGGAATATGTGCTAGTTTTCTTTATAATGATTATTTGGAGGTCGTGAAATGCGGTCTGGTGTGACTTAGTATTAGAAAAACATTTTCTTTGTCGTACCAACATTTCGATCTTTATTGAGATCATCTTCAGGGCTCAATAAAGAAAGAAACTTTAGCGCGATAAAGAAAATGTTTTTCTAAAACCACGTCACACCTGACCGCATCTCACGACCTCCAAATAATAATTAAGTAACGGTCACTAAACACCACACATTGATTTATAATTTTGCAAATCAAAGAAGTTCATTGTTTTAGAACAAAATTTCATTTTAATTTTGACTTGACAATTCAAAACACAAAGATTTTATCTTACTACATAAAACCACTGGAGAATAAATCATCACGAGAAATATTGTTGAAATAAGTATAACAAGGTAAGAAAAATATCCTCCTTTAAGGACAACATCATTTTTCAGTAGTCAATTTTATCTCAACTAAAAACCTTCATTAATTGTATTAATCAATAGATTGAGGTTCATTGTTTGCATAAGATTTTAAATCGAAGTTTCGTACTTTTATTTGTCTTTTTCACGTTTAGAAAGCAATAAACCAAGAAACCTGCATTAACATATTTTTATCCCTTGTATCGTTAACCTTGAATATTTAACTTGTATAATATAGACATCCTAGGTTCTTTCCCTCTGACCCATTTAGTAATTTGTTTCGACCTAAATTTCCGTAACTTTTGGAGAAAGTAAGCGGATAAACCATTCGGACGCCGGCCCCTTGGTTCATGTTTAATGTATTGCACCTCTTTTATTCAAAGGCTCAACAGTTTAACAAACTCTCAGAGTTAAAATAATAGCAGGATTTAATCACGAACTGCTAACGTTTTATGAAAAAAAAAGTTTAACACAAACACAGAAAATATAAATAAATGTCATTAAAAGTTTTAAAATATCGTTTTTCATTATTAGGAAAACTTTTGGCTTTGGATAATCCATCTTTTTCTTTACAAATTCCATGCCTAATAGGTTTCTTTTATAAACTTAATATTCGTATTTTTAATTTTTCAGGACATCCCGCTTCATGTCTCAACGTTGACGCTCCTTTTGATAGCCTGGGACAGACACAGATTCCTCAAGGACCCTATGAAACCGAGGATACCTGCATTCGTCTGCGCCACGGGATCTTGGCTGACCGGTATTTGCCTGGTACTACCGTATCCGATTTACACAACTTATCTTGATTTGGGAGTGAGTATTTTAAAACATAAGTTTTTGAAATTTATTTAGATATTTTCATTCATTTAGAAAATAAGTAAATTATGTTGAGAACGATTTTTTTAAATTATGTTTTTCTGGACTTTTTTCCTGGGAATACGGTCGTCAAGTCTCTCTTGCTTTCACTCCGACCTAAAAGATCTTTTGTGGAATTGACCCTTCTTTACATCCCCTAGAAAGTGCACTACCCGTGATTAGTGCTGGTACTTTAGCACTTTCCGCGTTTCCTCTTCGTTAGTGTTGCCTTTCCAAAGTGGCTGTAATTGTTTCTCGGACTAACCCTTTTACGGTCACATAAGGTATAGCCCGAAGTGCGTTGTTTCATGACAGAGTCGGCAACTAGGTACATTTTCCAATTTTTTATGCTAGTAATTAAATGAGTAATGGTCTATTATTTTCCTTAGAAATAGATTTTTTCATGGTTGAAATGTTGACTCCTTTGATTATTTTGTAAATTTGTTTTCCAACATTTAATTTAATTTCCATTTGTTCAGTTGGCTTTTCAGCATGCTTTGGGGCGTGCCAATTTGCTGTTCTGGCTCAAAGAGTGTTAAACCTGCTCATGCTTATGCCAGTTTGTCAGCCCGCTCACTGCCTTCGATCCCCTGGAATTCTGGAAACCTCATCAATTACCTGATTGTTTTTCCCTGTAGTTGAAAATATGTTAGGCATTACTAGACCATCTTTACCTCGCCACCGCTCAGTTTTAATAATCATTGTTGACATCTATTTGCATGTTGTTTGTAAATTTACCAGTACACACTTGGTGTACTGTTGTTGTTGTTGTTGTTGTTGTTGGAGGGAGATTAATTATTAATTTTGGACACAATAAAACTTTTAATTTTGTTGTTACTGTATTGATTAATATTTTAATTTTCAATTAATAGAATTATGATAAATGAAGAACTATCTTCTCTTTCTCGTCTCACAATAATGTACAATAAAATTTTAACAGCTTTTCTTTTGTAATTTACAAAAAGGGGCTACTTTCTTGGGATCAAAAATTTTAGTGATATATTGAAGGTTATTTTACATCAGCCGAACGCTTTTTATGTAGGATAAGAAAATAAAAAGTTGAGTAATGCGAAAGGATTTAAACATATTAACTTAGATTAATTATATAAAATATATCACAATAATAAAATGGGGGAGGTCTATAAGTTTACTATTAGTAATGTGTAATATTTAGTAAACGCTAATTACTGATTATTTAAAGATCGCCGTGAGATGCGGTCAGGTGTGATGTAGGTCTGAAAAATATTTTCTTTATCGTGCCAACGTTTCGATCTTTATTGAGATCATCTTCAGGGCTCAAAGTGTTTGTTTTTCGTGTCGATGTGCCATTCTTGTGACTCTCAACACGACACACAAGAATGACACAATTGCGCAGAAAACAAACACTTTGAGCTCTAAACATGATCTCAATAAAGATCGAAACGTTGGCACGATAAAGAAAATGTTTTTCTGAAGCCTACATCACACCAGACCGCATCTCACGATTTCTAAATAAAAATAATTATCTTGAATTATTATCTTGTTTTATCTAACATCATTGTTAACAGTTATAGTTTCCAAAAGTAAACTAACCAACATACATTTGGCGAATAGCGGAGAATTGTAGATAACTTGGCTGAAAAAGAATAGATCTGCCGCTCCTAAAGTAAAATATAAAAAATATGTAATCAAATTTCAGCTGTATTTTAACTTAGAAATTTCAATTTACTGTCAGGGAGGATAACATGGGAAAATCGCTATTTAATTATATTTTTGGTCAATAAAAAAGTCGATATACTTCCAGTTAAACCAAAAGTTTGTGAAGGCTATCTTATTAATAATTAAAAGTAGTTAATTAAATCTTCCAGCCAAAACTGTACAAAGGATAGTAGAAATTGTGGGTTAAAGTACTATTATTGAATTGGAAGCGCAAAAGGATAGATGATAATTATACCACAGATAGGCTTGAAATTGTACTCCGTATTGTTTGACACACTTCTCTTGACAAAACATCTTTCTAAGCGTCAATTAAATTCCAGTAAGTTCGATTAATAACACTTGCCAATTGTGAAACAATACAGTTTCATACATATTTAAACATACATTTATTAATCTGCCATGATCATCTAATAATACATGTTTAAAAAATAGAATTTTACGTAAAAGAAATGCGGAAATATCTTATTTTTTAAATCATTATTCAACAGTTCTTTTTTCAGAAAATAAAAGTATTTTGATTATTACTAATTTAACAAATTTATTATTTAAATTTACGTCATAGGAATATTTAATTTATTTTCGTTTGCCGTTAACCATTTTATATCGATATCACCAAAGACCACGGAATCGAGACTGTTTCTCAACTATCACCTGCGATCTCAGAATCTAAGCTCTCCAAAATCCACCCAGCTGGTCTATTCAGGTCGTATTCCCATCTTCTTCTTGCCGCCTTTTTAGATTTTTTTTTTTTTTTTTTTGGAGGGGGTTATCCAAATAGCGCGATCATTATATATATGTATATATCCTTTAAGGACAACATCATTTTTCAGTAGTCAATTTTATCTCAACTAAAAACCTTAATTAATTGTAATATATTAATTGGTCTAGCGGACCACGAAATTAGTGAACTTATTAATTTTATATATATATTTATATATAATTTTCTCGTGATGCTAATAGAAAAGGGAATGAAATATTATTTTGTAAATGTAAAATTACACTAGCTTAATTATAAACATTAGCTTTTTTAGGAGAAATATGATAAGTAATTTATAGCAGGAAAGTTTACGCGTTTTAATAAATCGTAAAAGTTTTCATAAATCATAAGGCATAAATGGTAATTTTTTTTGCAAAGGTTTTTCCATTCCTTCTCATTATTGCCTAAATTCATTGTCACTAGTCCCGTTCCAGACGTAAATTCATATATATTTCCTTTTTAAGCCATTTTCACCCTCTGTCTATGACGTGCTACAAAAGTCTGCACTTTTCCGCCAGTAAAAGTAGACCCATTGAAATTTTATTGAAGAGGGACTTATAGTACAATTGTCGTTGCAAGTTCACGAAGAACTCTCACAATGAATTATTTTTAATAAATAATTTTTGTTTGTTCATCTTTTCAAAGTGTTATCTTTAATATTTTCTTCAATTCAATACTCATTAACAACAGCAAAAATTAGATATTATGACAAACACTGTTTCCCTCTACCTTGCTCTTTGTAGATTCCATCTACTTTCAGATAAAACAAACATTTGTACAAAAAGATAGGAACAAATTATTTAGCCGGGAACTAAAAGGGAGAATAGGCGGACCAAGAGATAATTACTTGTCAAACCACTGAAACAGCAGTTTATATTCGGAAACTTCAACACAGTCTAGAAACTTGTGTCTCATTTATTTGTCCCATTAGATTACAAACCACTTTAAATGTGATAAAAGCATATTATAAACTGTTTTTCTTTTATTTCTGGTAAATAATTTGATCAAATCCAATTATTGATTTTTTAAGTTAACAATTAGGATATCAATAATAATTATAGCCGGTTCCTCTCGCATTTTTAGGATATTACAAATATATCAAATATGGCGGGTTAGTTGAGGAGAGTTGTTCAACAGACTTGTTACGTAAATTTTCAAATTACTTAATTGGTTATTGCTAGCTGGAGGGAGGGACACAAATAGCCCAAAGTTTCGTTTCTCTGCCTGTACTCAACTTCTACTAGGTGGTGGGATTTTGCTATTACGTTCCGCTGGTGTTAGTTTTTTTTTTTTTAACGTTCTGGCTTTATTAATAGGTTTTTTGCCATGTTTATGCCGAATAGTTTTCACACTTTTCCATGGTCCTTTTCTCCCTTTAGGGGTCGGACTCTCACATCACTCTGTTGTCCAATTGCCCGGCGATAGGTCATGCAAAGTGAGACATGTGCTTTACAAAGCATGTGTTACCCCGAACAATAGAATTTGTTTGAAAAATTTTACCACTCAAAACAGCGAGCCCACTTTATTACGCTAATAAATACATATGCTCTCAACACACACTAAGGGGACATAAAAATGTCAGAACTATACACAATAAAACAATCCTGTTTCCTCCAAAAATCAGAACAGGGGGCCCACGTAATCGCTGCCGTGCTCAAGCCGATTCTCATATCCAGTGAGAATCCTATACGTTCTCAATAAAGAGCCAGGGAATTGCACCCTTCAATTAGGTCGGACACATACGCTCTCTTTGGCTCAAACGTGTCCGTCTTCAACCTGGTATGTCCTCTCCTTAATCGGTTGAGGAAGACCCTTTTTCTACGAGTCAGATCTTTCCAGGGCCACCCATGAATAGTGCTCTTGATACGTAAGAGCTTCTCTACCGATACGGCCTTTATTACAACTAGCTAAATAGTAGGTGTTATGATTATTATTCTGCAGTACAATCACAAATTAATCATATTAATTCAAATAATAAATTATTTTACCAAAATAATTACCAATTACCAATAACTGAATCAATCTATCATTTGTTGATTAATTACTGTATTTATTGTATATCATATTGTAAACTGATATCACACATATTTATATATGTATTTTTTAAATTAAATATTAATTAGTGTGATATCAGTTTACAATATGATATACAATGTAATACAGTAATTAATCAACAAATGATGATTGATTCAGTTTTTGGTAATTGGTAATTATTTTGGTAAAATAATTAAGTTGATTGAATATATAAAAAATATATTTTTCATTGTATAAATTCACTTTTCCACATCCAAAATGTAATTGTTATATGAAAACAATGTTTGTAAATCCCAGGCCCTGAAGATGATCTCAATAAAGATCGANAATAAATTCGAGTAAAATTGAATCCACACTTTCGGCCTTGGGTCAATTACCTTTTGGATCGGAAAGAAGTTTACAGTCGTGATCAATCAAAACGTGTCAAAAAGTTAATAGTTATTTACAAGACACTCCATTATCGAAACATTGCGATATCCACTGTAACAAAAATTTCCCAACTCCTTTTCAGTAAATATTGTTCATGTTTATGTTTTTTAAACTTCGCTCCACTCTTATGAGGCAATATTTTGCGGGGGAAAGTAAGAAAAATTCAATGTCAGATCCCTTCACTCAATTTATTTTATCGTCCAGGGATAAGGAAAAAATATTAGCTCAGACAGCCGCTTATAACCATTGACTGATTCCTTCTAAGCTTTGGGTGAATTTTTTTGATAGATGTATTTTTATTAGGTTTTTTAGATGAATGTTCAATATAAAATTCTGTTTCAATAATTGATTAAAAAACCCCAAGGCATGTTTTAAATAAATTTTTTATTTCTATGCAAATACAACTTTATATATTTTGATCATAATTAACGCAGTTAATACTAAAATTATGAATTCCTTTTAAACAGGAGGGCTTAACGCCAAACTACCGGTATCGCGGAAGGGGGGGGCAAAGCACGGTACAATGCTTTTTTTTACTTCAGTGGGAATTGCTTAACGTCTGTACAAAAAGCAAAAGAAAACCTATTTCAATTTAACTTAGCAGATTTTGTTTAGAAAACTGAAAAAATATGTATATAGCAATGATAGCGAAAATGTCTAGAAGTTTATAGACCATGTAGTCTAGTTTTACTACAAAATCTGAGAGCTCGTGTTATTTGTTTCGTTTTGAAATCTGTGAGGACAGGAGGGAAATTAAACCGTAGGATTCTCATTATATCATACAGTATTACAGCCGACAAATTTTGAATTGAAATAGCGCACATTAATATTCGTCATGCGGTATGACGGAAAGAAATTTGTTTAAAAAAAAATACACCCGAGAAGTATAGTGATACTTCAATTTTATGCAGGTGTATGTTTGAACGTGAGGAGAATTTATTCCTGGTTTTGGAGGGCTTTTCCTTTTTTTTAGTGAGTAATATGTTGAATTATTTCCGCACATTTCATCTAAGCAATGTTATGGGCGTCTCAAAATGAGAAAAAAAATCCACCATCAGTGTTTTGTCATGGTAAATATAATAAGATATTTTAAAGAAAAAACAATCCAAGCTTGTAAAATTATTTCATTATGAAAATTAACTTTTTAATATCTGGAAATATAATATTTTTTGAAACTGAAAGGGAAGCCTGTTTCGATGAAATCATAAATGTGGAAAAAAAGGATTAAATCCAGTGTTAAGGATTTATCCAACGAGGTTTACACAAAGACCACGCGAATCCGTGCAGTTTGCAGAATTTGCAGGATCAGTGTGGGCTTTCACAGGCTTTGAAGTTGGCAATAGCCGAATCTCATGTCCAATTTGAAACCCTTATTTACAGCCGTTTGACTCAACCCTCGCTAAAATATTTATGGACTAGTTTTGTGCCAACTCGTCCATCAATTAGTATCGGCACCTTCAAACAGCAGTAATTCGTTAATTTCTGTGAATATTTGTACTTTTTGTTTGATTCAGAAAAGGTTGAATACTGCCAGTATAGTGTATTTTCCCTCCCTTTATCCAGTTATTGCAGATTAGTGACTCTACAATATACAGATATTGGTAAACATCTTATTAAAGGCTTTGATATTAAATATCCTATTGTAATATTATACAATCTACTAAACAAATATCCTTAAACATGGAATCGCTATAGATTTTCCTCCCAATTAATATGGTTCATGTGCACCAAATTAAATTACAGTTAAAAGGGGAACAACAAAGTCTTTATAAATTAAAAAAGTTTTAAGAATTTCCACTGTTTCTTGAGATATTTTTGGTTCCTTATTAAGCCAAAACCTAATTACAATATAAGTGAGAGTTAAAAATAAAAACAATATTAATTTTAAAATCTCCCCCAAGGATTTCGATTTGAAATCCTTTCTAGAGATGTATCTGCTCCTGGTAGGGCTAAGATACTGAAAAATTCTTTGAACGCTCTCCGAAAATCTTTCCAGCAATTTGACAGTACAATACTCAGTATTTACACAGAAACAATACTCTTAGAAATGTGTTTGTGTTTTTTGGTAGCTTGTCCAGTTTCTGCGGTTTTTGAGTTGAAACTTATTAAAAACTTGAATATTTATATATTGTTCTAAGATAATAACACTCTTCTCGAAAACTTTCACTAAGTTGTAATAGATTCAGATTTCCCATCGAAATAAAAAGGTATATTGCACAAAAACAAATCGCTTTTTTTATTTCTACCAACAATTTCAGAATCTTTATATAGGTCTAAAAAAACGAAACACCGCTATGATTTTGAATTGGAAATTGTCTCTTGAGATATTTCTAGTCCATCCATAAACACAGTAAGTGTGAATTTCGTACGGGAAGATTCATGGAAGCCTACCCACAAACATTTCCAACAATTCAACAAGTACAATACTAAGTATTTATACCGAATCAATAAATGTGTGGAGTATTTTTAGTTTTATGTTTTCACTTTCCCGTATTCCATATATCTGATATTTTAAATAACAATTTTTCGATTTCGAATTAAATTCAGTAATATTTTACATCCTATCGTAAAACCATACACCCATCTTAACATACATTGACAATATCCACACTTAAATTTCCATAAACCAGTACGTAAACGAACAATAAGTTTGAATGTAGATATGTTTTGTTTAGAGAACGATACAGAAAAAAATTCTCATCATAATGTTGCGTTGACGAAAACAGTTGTTGAGTTTTGAAGTCAGCGATAAAGTCAAATTCGCGCAAAATCGTTTACATTCTCCTCATTTGGGTATGTCGTCCACGATTGAATTTTCAGTCCAAAAAACATCTCCATGATTCAACGTTTTTCCGTGGCGCTTCGGAGTAGTAAGCGCGAGTTGGCCTGGCTCTTAACGAAGCAAGAAAATCGTGAAGTACGTTCAACAATTTCTTCTTAAGCCAAGTACACATAAAGCGTTTCTGAAATGCTGAAGTTTAAAGTTGAGCGTACAGCGTGCGAACGCGCGGTTCGAGATTCCCCTCAATACGCGCGTTTCACCTCCCGAGTCGAAATACAAAGTAACTAATCGGTGTGTCAACGCGTGTTTTACCATCTCTTGATGGAAGAAATTGAAAAATTACCTGCATTGTGGAACGGTGAGTGTAGTGATTATTATATTTATTACAGCTCCCTCATGTGTCACATCCATCACAAATGACTAACCTCATCAACCACCACGTCCTTCACATTCCAGTGATTTAGAGGTGGTTTACCTTCGAGCAATTCAGCACTCACTCTCATTTCTATTTCTCTCTCTCTCTCTCACCCTCTCTTTTTTCTACCTACCTATCTATCTATCTGTTTATGTATCTCTTTCTCCTCTCTTTCGCTTTTTCTTTCTCTGTTAATCTCTCTCTCTCTCTCTCTCTCTCTCTTTCTTTCTTTCTCTCTCTCTCTCTCTCTCTCTCTCTCTTTCTCTCTCTCTCTCTCTCTTTCTATCTCTCGATCTATGAATCTATCTTTTCACTCGATGGTCTATTTGTTTATATTTAAATCTGTCTATTATTCTTTCTCACTCGTATCTCATTTCCGATTCTCTCTCAGTTATTGCTTTTTTTTGTGTATGTGTTTTATAGTATTTAGAATCGCCGAGTCCTGTTGTATTGTAATGAACTCCTTTAAAAAAATATTAAAAAAGGAATATTTGTATAAAAAATCATAATTAATGTAAAACTACAAATTTTTTACAACGGAAATAGTTTTATTTGACGATGTGGTTATTGGTTAATCCTTCAACCAATAAGTCTGAAGTTCGTACTGTTGGATTCATTGAAAGTTTCGCACATATATTTCCACCAATATAACAACTACAAAACCCAGTATTTATACAGGCGTTCGGCTTAAATTGTAAGGCGTGCGATGAAACGAGAAATTAGGGCCTATAAAGGGCATCACATGTTTTCGCAAAATCTCTTCTACGTGCCGAAGAGCACAGGCTGAAACCTCCTGGGAAAGGAATCCCTGAACATTAAATGTTACGTTAACTTTTACTGTAATAACATGTTTCGTTACACAACGGTTGGTTTCTATCTTTGTATTCCATATTCACTTACAGCCCGGATTATTCCTACGAATCAAGCACGAACGTCATACTTCCAATGAGCCATATTATATAGCTCCTGCTATTATATAGAAAGCCATATTTTTGTCCTTAATCAATTCTGAGAACGTAACTATACGTAAACATTTTTTTTCTGAGAAAACAGAATTAAGTTTATAAAAGCGTTAACGCCAATAAGTGTGAACATTAGTTAAAAGTAAATGATGTTTGTTACAGACTTGGATTCATATTTGAAAAATAAATACACATGGTATTTATTAAAAAAACGTAACTTCCCATTACATTAACAAACATAATCTACCTCAAAATGTATTATACGTTAGAATAATTTACAAAGAGGTTGAAACCTACAAAATCCTATTCATGCCATTTCTTTCCAAAAGGATTTTAGTCAAATCATAAAGAGAAAAAGAAAGGGAGAAAACGTTTCCAAAAGAAGGTTTTTGTGTTGCATTACTTCTTTAATGTCTTTATAAACGGGGGCAAAAGAAAAGAAAATGAACCAAAGCTAAAAAAAAATTTAACGATTCCGACAAATTATATATTGTATTATACTGGCAAAATGTTTTACCATGTCAAACTTTTATAATCGAGCATGGCGGCGGTAGATGCTTTAATATAAATTTAAAACCTTTTCGGAAAATATAACCATTAAAAAAAATTATAAAGTTTAATTATACAGTACATTGAAAATGTTCACATTATTAGAATCTTTTGCAATAATTAAATTTCAGAATGACGGCGAGGAGAGAATTTTTAAATTAAACAATAAATAAACCTGAAGTTAAAGTAAGAAGTCGGAAACTTCTGCAAGAAATTTTCAAAAGAAAGTAAAAAAAAACTACAGTCTTTTTAATAAAAGACAGGAATGCAATAAGTGCACGGTGTTAAATTAGTGAAATGGAAAAACTATATGTCGAAGGAAGTAGTAGATGCTTTAAAACCTGGTCAGTCTATAAATCAGTGATAAGAACTTTATAATGCTCAACTTCACATGTCTTCTCTGAAACTTACCCAGTATCAAAGGGTTGTTAAAACGGTTATATTGGCATTTAAAGTTTCCTAATAATACTTTTAATTTTTATTTCGATTGGACACTGTTTCCTAATCAAGTAAGCAATTATCAATTTTACCTATTGTTGAAATAACTCTTCGATTGCATATTTAAAATATTGTATTTATCGTTTGTCATCTGATGACTAAATAAAGCAAAGTAGGTAGACTGTGGTAGTTAAATCGTACTGCGAAGTAGATCGATATCCCATACCAACAGACTCTTTGATGACCTGTCATGTACGATTAACGATAAAAGGGCAAATCAAACGTTAGCGATGTTCATTGTGTATAATTCCGAGAAATTTCAAGGGATTCACCTCACTAATATAAAAGTTTTTTCAACGGTTTCTATATCATTGTTTATACTGAAAAGTCCAAAGTAAAAACTAAAGTTGAGCGGAGTTTTTATATTTATTTTCCAGTTTAATTCTGAAGATAATCTAATAAGGCAAAATAATACAGATATAATGTAACAAAAATGATATTTTTTTAACTTTGGTTTTCTGCACTAGCCACCGGAAAATGAATACGTATTGCTTGATTGGATTTGTTCATTAAATAAATTCAACTTATATTGGCGAATTTAAAGTACATTAGGTTATTGCCGTTTAATTGTTTTATTACATCCATTTAAGGGCTTCTTTGATAAGCAGTCAACTACAAATGGTACATAATGTAAGGTGAGCTCCAAAACAACTGTAAGAAGGCGTCTTGAAATAGCCTTGTTTCGTCGCGCCCCGCATCAGTTCTTTAATTCTGGAGAGGCTTCGAGTAGAAAGGCAACCAGTATTCGCAAACCAGTATTGGACACTTGAACTTTGGCGACTTGTCTTCATAAATGAGTGCCGGCTTGGTTGTGGCATTCCGATGACCGGGAACGTGTAGAGAAGACTTGGAGACGCTTTGCTTCATGTGCCATACTTGGCGGCCTGTTCGTAGATAGTTATGTGAATCATCGCCCCATGCCCTTACCGAACTTATTATGATACGAAATGGATCTTTGATTGAACTAAGGTACAATGAGGAATTTCTTCCGGAAGCTGTGGTCGCTTTGTCCGATCCATTTATTACGGATAACTTTGTGTTAATGCATGATAATGCTCGACAGCTTTTAGCTCTTGTCTCCCATTTCATCGAGAATGTAGGGATTGCCACAATAAATTGGCCAGCACGATCTAATGAGGTGAATCCCGTAGAACACTTACACGACATGATAAAGAGACGGGTTAGCGTTAACAGCTTCAAATCGCCCGTTTTGAAGAAAGGGGTTTTGTTTTACAAGATGAAATCCGATCGCTTATTTACTGAATGCCTAGGAGACGAAGCCAGATGAGGTAATCCATATTGTTAAACGCAAACCTAGGTAATAAATTGTTAGTTAAATTTTAATCAATAATTATATGATTTGTCTGCTTTTTGGTGAATTTTCTTCAGAACCATCATAAATAAATAATTTTTATTAAAATTCATCAATTTGTAATCTCGTTTAATTTGGTAGATATTAAAATAAGTATGTTATACTTCATACAACGATAAAAATACATATAGTTTCAATAAACAACAAAATTCGATATACTTTTTTTTAATGTATTTTTAGTAGGAACTCTATTGGACTTAAGTATTTCTACTTATGTATTTACTCTTATATAAAAATCTGTATAACTGTCTTTAGATAACATTTACGTTATATGGGCTATAGATTAAAGAGATTATAGAATTGGGGATAATTGTGAATAGTATATAATACTAAAATAAATTGTGTTTGTATATATATATATAATNATTAATTAATAATATATTACATTAAAGTAAGTATGTGTAACGATAAAAATGCATACAGTTTGAAAAAAATACGAGTGTCAGATTTTTTTGTCTTGAGTGTACATAGTTCTAGAAATTCTTTTGAGAGTAGCGTTCCGTCTGAGGTAGTATATTAAACCGAGGTATTAAAAAAGAAAAAAAACACCAGATACAAGAAGGTATATTTACCCAAGTCCTCTCAGATATGAGCAAATGGCACCTTACCCATTTACATACGCGAGCCCTGCCGTTCATGTAATAAGGCCACGCCCTAGACAGTGGAATATCCCTTATTTGAGTGAAATAACCTACTTACGGCGTCTCTTGCAGCATATGGTCCTACTTTCAAATCTGCACTGCCGAAGTCTAGGTGAACAAATCTCGTTGCGGTTGTTAAAGAAATACACTTATTGGGTTGTCCGGAAAATAATGCAGGATTTTGGTATTAAACAAAAAAAAAGAAACTAGTTACTTTAAAGCAATGTTCTTTAATCAAAATAANAAACAAACAATATCATTTGGAAGAGGATTAATAAGTGTTGACATTCATACAAATGAGTAATCCTGTAAACGTAAACAGAATATTTTATATAGATTTTTTTAAATGAAAACTTAAAATCCTGCATTATTTTCCGGACAACCCAATAAAAAGAATATACACTTTTATTTAAGTAAATAACACGTATTTATTTGTCAAATATCGATTTAACTGTAGTACTTGAAAAGGCATTATCTTGTTTGTAATTAATAGATGTACACATTCTTTACAAAAAAGTACAAAAGTAATAACGGGGTGTTTCTGTTGTATGAAGATTAGTATCAGTGTGTAAGTAACGTTCTTAATAAACAATAATAGCAAGATATGAACAATAATAAAAACAAACCAGCTAGCAACCACGCGCAGTGTGAGAGAGAAAATAAGCATAGAGAACCTGCTTGACCGATCTGTCCTGTGGGTTTTAACCTTTTGAAAGTCATGCTAAGAAAAAATTAAATTTGTGCTTCAAGATTATCTTTTTTCGAAAAAAGCCTAGCCAAACTAGCGCTTCGAACTTGCATATTTTGTTCCGCCTCACGAAAAACATAGAAACCTGGATATATCTTTCGGGCTGATTGAATCACGGACGACATATTCACATGATGAGAGTGTAAACGATTTTATTAAAATTCGAGGCGTAAGAAGACATGACGCGAAAAGAGGCATGTACAGAGAGGGATAGAGAGACATAGAATAGATAGAAAATTGAAGTGGGGGAGAAGGAAAGATTGAGGGAAAAACGGCCAGAGAAAGGGAGGAAGAGAGAATGAATTAAATAATAGTAAACCAGATGGATAAAAAGAGTAAGAGAGACGGATAAATAGCAACATAAAAAGAAAGTACTCTGGGAAACACAATGATAATTAGAGATTGAGAGAATAAAATAAGGATAGAGAACAATACAACAAACAAAAGAACAATAGATGATAAATAAATTATACATAAATAGATTAGTAACAAAGTAAGAGAGATGGTAGATGGATAGAAGAAAAAAGGGTGTGTGTATTTTTTAAAATTTTATTTATACATCATGCCCCACTACATTAGGTATTACATGAATTAACCATAATAACAATAACATAATTAAAAATTACAAATCATATTTACAATATAAAAATATTATAATACTATGGATTCTTTTTTTCGCTCAATATTATAATAAATCCTAATAATGATTAATAAAATTAACTTAATTTTTTTAAATATTCTATATTATTTACAATTATGTATTAATGAAGGCCATTATTCCCGACACAAACTTTATAAAATAGGGTAGCACTTCGTTCTCCAAAAAGCATGACTTTGTTGCAAGTGTTGCAACAACGGAAGCCTGGCAGCCGTCCCTCCATCGCACTGCAAAAGAAGGGATCCACAGTCTGAGAAGTTGCCCGACTGCAAGAATAAACTGGATCGGGAATAATATTTAAGCGAAAGAGATACTCCGCCAATTTTGCATGTCCTGTCCGGATTTGAGTAAGTCTATAGTCCATTCGCAGACTGCTCTTCTGTAAGCGGCATGAGACCGAACTCCCTGGTCATTCGTCTCTGGATAGAGCTACTCCAAATTTCTTCCCATCTAGCCAAGCTGCTTTGATTCAGCCGTATCTTAACTGCACATAGAGGGACCTTTGAATATTCAAACGACATGTCTTCGTTTTGGGGCGCAGCCTTAGCCATTTTGTTAGCAATCTCATTTCCCGCTGTGCCCACGTGCGACCTAACCCATGAGAATGAGACTGTGCGACTCTTCTCAATCCGCTTTAGGTTATTTCTTATGTCATCTATTACGGGCAGATGTATTTCGGTGCTCAGCAGCGAGTCAATGGTGATTCTACTGTCAGTAGTTATTCTTATTTTTTGTGCATTTTTAGGCTGACTGTGTGTGTGTGCGTGTGTGTGTGCGCGCGCGCTGTGCTTTTGTGTGTGTGTGACGCCTCGTATTTGTCACGCTAGCGGTTCTGGGTTCGAACCCCATATATAAATATTGTGAACTTATATGAACTCTCGTCCGAGGCACCCATTGGTAGTTCAGCATTAAGACATCCTGAATCACAGGAATGGTTTTTTGTATACTTTATTATACTTTAACGTTACTTTTATTAAGAAATTGTATCATCTTAAAAACAAGCAATAAAAAAAGAAGACGAGCCAGAAAAGATGTTAAATAATAAAACTGTACGAATATTAAGAGACATGTCGAAATACAATACATGATTCAATAGAAAAACGTATGTCATATCTTACACCCGTCGAAATAAATCTCATCCTTTTTCATGCATAATGAAGGATTAAATAGTGTTTCCTTAATTTGGACGGAAGTGTGTTTCTAGACAATATTCTCTTGTATTTATTACGTTTCGCACTTTCTCTTAAAAGAGGCGGCACCATTTTCTTAAGACAGGTAATAAAATAATAAAGAGCGGCATCCCGTCCCCTTATGCTTTTACGCTTAATTTTTTATTCTGAATTATCTCACACTCTGAACACTTATGAAGTTTAACTTATTTGTAATATGTATTTAGTTGAATGTATTGTAATATGTAATGTTAGTTGTTTTTGTTTTTTGTTTGTAAATGGATCATCCTTTACAACTAAATGTGATGTCAAGAATAAAAATATGATAAAGAGTAGTCAGGCTGCACTTTTATTACTTATTTATTAAGTTATTACCATGTGCAGTACTGAATTGCTCAGATTGAACGGTGAAGTTTATATTAAACCGTATGATTTATAAATTCAAACATATTACTTAATTTTTAACACAAGTCATAATGCTTTGAATATTTTTATTGCCGCAATGTGAAAATGATAAAAATTAGAAAAATAAATTGAAAACTTGTGGATGGGTTCGCTTTGTTGTCAGCTTGGATATGAGCCTTGATCGCATCCAACATCTCGTTATAAAAATATACGATTGGGTATTTCGGAAAACCGATACGGCAGTTCCAGAGTCCGATGTAGTGCCCTACAACTAAGCCTTTTACTACAACGGCACCACCTTCAAGTTCATTCATCGAACCGTATTTTCGTATGATACAAGGTAACAAGTCTTTGGTACACATCATGAATTTCTCGTTCATACAGTCGTTACAAAAATCCTGTTCCAAGCAACATACCATCACCTCTTTCAAATTGAAAATTCCGACTATGATTGTGCACAAATCACTTTCACAATCTTTCATCTGGAAACTCGAGTACGTCGCCAGTTGAACGTGTTTTCCAAGTTCGAAAGAAAACTGAGTTATGGCCAGGAAAAGTTGGTCGAAGGCGCCAGCATAAGCAGGTATCTTTTTCAAAGTCCTTATTTCCCTTGATTGCGTTTTGGTATTGTTTACACCTCCGGCAGTCGCCAAGAGTTCGCCGTGGGGCTTTAAGCGGTGTAATAAGAAACAGGAGAAGACGGAACCGATTATCCGGTTGGTCGTCGCCAACGTGGCAAAGCAGACAGGCATTCCTTTACGTCTAGTCACAAGTACAACGACAAACGGATAATCTGGATTACTGAGGTATGAGACGCTCGATGCCCTTATTACACTCTGAAGAATCAAAAGACCTGATAAGAGTTCGACCAAGGAATTTATGTTCATTTTACATTCCACTAGAAACGTGTTAAAAAAAATTTAAATTTCTACATGTGTTTATTGAATTAAAAGTAAGTAGTAAATTTGTGTAAGGTATTGGTTGAAATGAAAAAGTTAATGTCACGAGCGGGATTCGAACCCACGGCCTTCGGATAAATACACCGCGAGGAGGGAAAATTCGAAAGGTGGGTTGAGATGGGAAGTTGGTGTCCGTCACGATAGCTCAAGTGGTAGAGCTGTGGCGTATTTAGCCAAAGGTCGTGGGTTCGAATCCCACTCGTGGCACTAACTTTTTCATTTCAACCAATACCTTACATAAAGATTAATTCATTGAAAGAAGTTAATTGGTCAATCGGACCACGAAATATAATGAATTTAGTAAGTAGTAAATTTCTGGTTGAGGAGATCTTATTCAAATTTAGAAAAAGCGGGCTTTGCGCGTTTGCTGTTTAGGGTCGTAAAATGCACTAGATCAAAAATTATAAATGCTGGAGTTCTAAACGGGAATGTCTTAGGGATTTTTCCATACCTAGTGTACATAACCTAGTGTACATGGTACATAACCCAGAACCACCGAACTATATGGAAGATTTCATTTTGTTAATATTGTAACATCATCCATGCCTTTTCATCAGCGGTTCATCTATATCGCAAGGAAAAGTTATTTTAAAATAACCTTCTTTTACGTTACACATAACAGTTTAGACGCTTTTTAACTAATTCTCTATTAACTAGAGGTATCACAACACGAAGAATGGGTATCCAAGTGGTTCACCGATACAGCTAAATTCAAACTTTTCAAGCAGTTTGTTCGATCGTTTTAGTCTGACAGACGCGTTCGGCTTTTCGTCTTTTTCACTGCTGGGTCTGTGTGATTTGTGGCAAAATGATCCGCCGATGCTTCGTGTATTATTTCAACTCTCAGCATTACCCATTGTGATATCGTGCCTCGCTCTTCTACGGTGCTTTGATAGCGGTGGGTAGTCAGATTCTCATGTACATTGTAAATAGTGTGAGAGCATCATCATTGTTGATGAAATCCAAGAGTTTTAGGAGTTCACTTACACCAGGGATATTCTCTGAATTATACGATTTTCCACAAACCACCGAGTACCCGTTAACAGTAACCCAGGCTCCACAGCCTGTACATTTTTGATCTGTGTTTCTGAGATGGTATGATATCAGATGCTGCATCAGATCCATGCACTGCACCCTTGTTTTAATACGGGTCAAACAGTAGATTATTAATGTGCAGATGGATAACAGGACTCAACAGGATATGAATATGTTTGTTTCTTGTTTTCTGCATGACCTTCATCCTCAAATTATAGCGTCATTATTCCATTTTGTTGATTATTTCCCTTGCGATATATCTGAACTGCTTGTTAAAGGCACGGATGATGTTACAATATCCACGAAATGAAATCTTCCACTGAGATCTGCTGGTTCTGGGTTATTACGTAAAATAGATATGGAAAAGTCCCTAAGACAATGTGACAAAAATTGTGTCATTCCTGGGTATTTCAGTCTAATATTTAACCTAGTAATTTACTCAACTATTATGTATGCCATTTTTCAATTGATGTGAAAATACCACGCAAAATATGGAGTTCCTACACTTCAGGACGCGCTCGAGTAAATAAACGTCGCAATTTATTCATGATTTGTCCAGGATGACGCTTTCTGATAAATTGTAGACGTCCAGCATTAATAATTCTTGATCTAGTGCATTTTACGACCCTAGACAGCAAACGCGTATAACCCTCTCTTACTAACTTCGACTAAAGCTCTCCCCAACCTGAAATTCACTTCTTACTTTTAATTCAAAATATTTCATATAGCTTGGTAAGCATCTAATTTTCCAAAAATGTAAAATTACAGTGCCAGTGATATGAGTTGAATAAAAATAGACTGTTCTTCATTTACAAATAAAAAATTAAACTAATTTTGTCTTGATGTTTTATAGAACGAATTCAGGGCAGTTATTTTTCTTACCTTCCCAATATTCGAGGGGGTTCCATTTGTACAGTAATGTGTAAAGGAATCTTGAATGTAGCGCGCAAACTAATCTGTCAAGCTCACTTTTCGTTTATTTTGGCTACTTTCTAAATTCCTCCACTGTTGGGGCAGAATCAAGGCTCTTTTTCAATATTAAACGTATCCCATACTTTCTTCCAAGCCTTTACACCTATTTCTCTTCGTAAAACTTCACTAAAAAGAGCGAAAGAGTAAAAAAAGTAGTAGTATCAAATGGCAAAATCTGATACAAGTTAAAATAAATATTTTAAGCACCATTCTAATTTATATCTGTATCCAACTCCGAGAAGTAAGTGTATGAAATAACGTTTTATAAGTATTATAGGTGCTTTTGTTGCATATTGCATTCACTTTATTCTTAAAACAATATTCCATGAAAAGAGAAAATGTGAATCCTGCCACATAATGTTAAACAGTTAGACTGGTATTTTGCCATATTTAAGGTATTGTTAGCGAGAAGAGCACCATTGGAAAAAGTAGATCAGCCGTTATAGGTTGACAGCAAAAGTTCTATCATGATAATTAAAAACCCTTACCTTGCACAATTGTTAGGAGAAGAAATAAGGAAAAATTTAAGGGATTTGACAATAGAGAAAATTGTTAATCGTATGTTGGTGTTACAAGGAATGATAAAGTAGACAAACTTACCAAAGAAGCATTCCAGAACGAAAATTTATTATTCATTATTTCCCATTAGCTATATAAAAGGTATAAGCAAAGAAAAGACATTACAAAAATGTGAAAAAGAAAGGAGCAGTACTGTTAATAACAAAGGAGTAATAATATAATAATAATAATAATACTTTATTGTAAAAAAGAAAAGTTATAAACATCACATAATATATAATTTAAAGTAAAATTACGGCATGGAGGGTCCGTCTGCCGGAGGTCGATTTTCATTTGACTTGAATTTTTAGTCGGCACAGAGAAAAAAGTAAAAAATTAAAAAATTAAAAAATTGATCCTTAAATAAATATTACAATTGATAATTTAATTTTTAATAATTACATTAATTACTAACATGCATTATAAACAATAATTTTTGTTCTTTGTGTATTTTACAATAAGTATAGATATATAAATTATTTGGGCCAGCAATTTAGAATGACAAGACTTTAAAATATTCAAAAATTAAATTCTAATATTAACTCTTGGCGATAGTGCCAGGCGTGGCGAGCATATTTGATTAAATGTTTGTAATCATTAAGCAGTAAGTCAATAACCTGTGTCACATTCAATTTAGAAAATTTAGATGCAGAAACCGAATCTCCGATAGGATAGTGCATTTTTCAATAAAATGCACTATGTCTTCTTTAACCTGCATAATGAACAAATTACATTTTCTCTAGCCCGAAAAGGTGCACCATTGAGATAAAGGAGGTCCCCTCTGATTTTGAATAACCACCTTAACTCGACCAATGGCAAACCTTTAGACCTGTCCTTAGATAGGTTAAACATATTATAATCATCTTGGTAAAGTTCCTTATAAAGTTCTTCACTGGAATTGACACTCAGTTTTGATATAATTTCTTTAAACTGCAAAGGCCACTCATTCAAGTTATTTATAGAAAATTACGAGTCACATGATAGATCCCTACACATGCTATTCCAACGTTCAAACCACAATGCACCACGACTAACGACTTCCAGGGCTGTTTTGGAAAGACGGTAATCAGGATGTTTCAAGAGTTTAAAAATGTAATTAAAATGAAGTTTGAAGGTATTTAAAAATAACGGGTCAACTTTAGTCCCTAAATAAATCATAAAATTCGGGGTAGTTTTGGGAAGGGCAAATAACTTTCTAATGAAAAAAGTTGAGTTTTTTCAAGCTGTTCAAATTTTTCATAACAAAGGAGTATTTTCCAACGGTGAGCAGTAGAATTCAGATACAAATTAAACACCATTTTCACTTAGCCAGGCTTTGAGCGGACATGGAAAAACAATTTGTACCTGTATCGAATGGGATAGCCAACAGCTGGCGTGGCACTTGGAATTATCTCACTGCACAGTCTATGATCATATAATCTTCGAATGCAAACCGTTTGAGCCACATAGGGTAAAGCTTGAGTTCACTTCTGGAGGGTTTCGAATGGCCACAAACATATGTCTATGAAATAATTCAGCAATTTCATAAAATCTATAAATTTATAATTTAAAAAAATATTTTATAAAACGATGATTATTTGGAGATCGTGAGACGGGGTCTGGTCTGACTTTGGTTGTAGATAAACATTTTCTTTATCGTTCCAACGTTTCGAACTTAATTGAGATCTTCTTCAGAGCTCAAAGTGTTTGCTCTCAGTGTAGGTGTGTCATTATTGTGACTCTCAACACGACAGACAAGATTGATACATCAACACGGCAAACAAACACTTTGAGCCCTGAAGATGATCTCAATAAAGATCGAAACGTTGGCACGATAAAGAAAATATTTTTCTAAAACGTACGTCACACCAGACCGCATCGCACAATCTCCGAATAATCAATAAGTAACGGTCACTAAAAACCACACATTTTCTAAAACATTTAACTATGTATTTTTTCTTTCATTTAATTGATCTTTTTATGTACGATCTTGGTTGAAATGAAAAAGTGTAACGAGCGGGATGTATTTATTAATGAATTTTCTTGTAAAATATATATCTTAAAAGGGAATATTTAGAAATGTACTCCCCACTGCAGGGATGCTGCTGTGAGTGAAAAAAAATCATTCTGCCATTCAAAACATTAGTTATTTTACAATCATTACAACTAGAATGAACTTTACAGTTTATGAAATATAAACTAATGTTAATTTTTTCGAACTAAAATAATGTTGACATTTAACCTTGTTATGCAATGAAGGTTGAGCACAAAAATTAGTGTCACGAGCGGGACTCGAACCCACAACTTTATCCCCGGTCCTCTACCTCTTGAGCTAGATAAATAGATAAGCGAATTTATTAATGAATTTAATTTAAAATCAACAAAAGCACCAATCATACGTAATATGAAAATTTATTTACAGATAGTTATCTTCTCGGAGATGAATGCGTATTTAAATTAGCTGGGTGCTAAAGGTAAAAATTTATTTGAAAATAATCATAATTAAGAATCCAATTGCATTCCGGTTACGAAACACTTTATTGATCTATGCGGTAAAAGTGTCGATACTTCAGTTGGAGCAGGAGGAAAAATTGGAAAAAATCATAAAAACTGATAACTAATCAAAATAATTATAATTTAATTTTCAACAATTTTAATTTATTTTAATTTAATAGACTTTTTCACGTCTTTAATCCAAAATTAAACTTTTTGCAATATTTTTGTTAAATTAACAAAAATCTCCAATTAGCACGTTTTCTACTCCAATAAAACTTTTAAAAATAATGATTTAAACTCAACAAAAAAACTGAAATGTTAATCCAGTTAACAGCAAACACTTTTCCTTCTTTATTACAAAAAATTGTATGAAATTAATCTTCGACAGGTTTAATCTGTTGTTAAATCCGCCGTATCTCTGGAATTATGTTATAGTGAACAAACGGGAAACTACTTAATAAAACATGTTGGCTAATGTCGACTGTACGTTAAAAAAAAATAAAAGAGAGTTTATTTGGTGAGTGGATTGGGTTAAAAGTATATTTTTTCACTCACCGCAATGCTTCTCGGTCCTTCCCCACCGAATTCAATAACAGTTGTCCTCCTCTTTTGTCGACTCACTAGGGCCCAACATTCGCGGTACCTTAGTACCGAATGATGGCGATTATTTAAGCTAGGCAAAACGGAATTTAACGGCAAGGAAATCTCATCGGCACTGCGCACACGCGTTTAGATAATGACTAACTCGCCGACCGGTAACAACAAAACGGTTCAGAGGGCTAACAACACGACAACAAAATTTCTATCGAATTTGTGAAATTGCCGTTTGACGGGTGTAAATGTGGATATTACTCAACAAGGGAGTATTATCATTTGTAGACAGGCGTACACGATTCCATTTCAGAAGGAATTAATGTTATAGCGTGTAGGTTGCACATGACAAGGCGGATTTGCCACTGTGCATTTTCCGGCGTGACATGACAGGACGGATATGAATAATAAAATAGGCCGAGAGAGAATCTGATCGCGTTATTTAGTCGACCTCATAAATCAATTCAACAAACGGGCTGTTCAAAGTACACAACCACCGCCCTGTCTGCTAATTGCATTTCTCACCAGGGGAAAAAACGTGGTAATCTGGCAATTCATAAACATTTACACCCGATCTACATAAATATGTAAAATATTGTTTTTAATATTTCATAACCTTTTAGAACTCGTAGCTTATTTCGTTTTCTTTTCTTTTTTTACAGAAATTCATGGTGATATTTAAAGGCGTCGGGATCTGCGCAGTCAATCTTCAAGACCACATTCAAGAATATACCAGAGGACTTTTTATAGCAGTGTAAGTTTGGATAAATCCCTTTTAAATCGACGATAACCCAAATCCTCCCACACACGATACCTACAAAAGTTTATTACACTTTCTAAACAGTAGGGGTATTCACAATGTTTGTTAGATGTTAACTCGTGTTAACTCGAATAGGGAAATGTCCAGGAAGAACGTGAACTTCTTTTCTTAGCATGTTATACTTTAATTTTTCCGCAATGCTGCGACTGGTAGAACGAAAAATAAAGCTATAACAGTCCTTGAAGGCTTGTTGTTGTTTCATACGGTTTTGTTTTGTGATAAATTGTAAGATGCCAAAAGTTAGTAAAAAAGGAAAATTAAACAACTCTTTCGTTCAAAATGCTATCTGTGCACTCGGACAATGACACGCTTCAATGTCGACATACCTAACTTGTATCCTAACGTCTAACAGCCTACTACTGTGTAGGATTGGGGATGTGTCTACTATGAATGAGAGTATAAGGAAGATCAGAAATTAACCAAAGTAATGTATTGGTCTGATTTAATTAATGCGTATTTAAGAATAAAAATACGTGTAAACGAAAAACAGCTGTTAAATTCATGGCCGCCATGTTGGTTATTTACACCCTAACGGCTAGCGATGTGACTACACTTAACATCTAAAATTGGCCCTACCCTGTTAGACGGAGCGATGTTAACTAGCTGATTCTTACAAGTCTACGTCATCATTTTTCTCAATGATTATTCATAAATCCTGAGATGCGGTCTGGTGTGATGTAGGTTTCAGAAAAACATCTTCTTTATCGTGCCACGTTTCGATCTTTATTGAGATCATCTTCTGTTGAATATCTTTGATTGAATATAAAAAATATATTTTTTGCATTGTAAAAATTCATTTTTTTCCACATCCTACATGTATTTGTTAAATTTAAACAATGTTTGTAAATTCCAGGCCCTGAAGATGATCTCAATAAAGATCTAAACGTTGGCACGATGAAGAAAATGTTTTTCTGAAACCTACATCACACCAGACCGTATCTCACGATTTCTGATTAATTATCGACTAACGTTCACTAATCACCACACATTTTTCTCAATCTAACACGACTTAAGAGAGTTAACAGGGTTAACACGAAGATCGTGAATACCCCTAATATGTCACACTTGTTAAATATGAAATTATCCAGCTTCCAGAAAATCAATACTACTTTCTCAACGCAGAAACATGTTTGCAACAACTAATTCAAGAATATTTACGGTATCTGCGCAACTAAACATACAAATAAAATGTACGACATTTTGAAACTTTTATCTCCTAAATTTGCTAGCGTGTTCAGTAAAGTAACTCATTGGTTTTCCAGTAAGATTTATGACAATTTAAAACTATTTGAATGACTGAATGACTTTTGTTCCTTCCTTTCTCAAACTAACTTGTTAATTATATCCTAATTTTTCTCTGGACACTTATATTATAAGAAACTGACCTTGTTAAAGCCAAAAAGATTTTACGAAGGAGCGCATCGGTTAGTAAATCCCATACCTTGTTAGCGGCCAGTATTCCAGTACCAAAATAACACACTTTGGTAATAATCACATTCTAATACATATATAATTACTTATTTGTTAACCATTACTTATTCCAAGAAAAAAACGTTTCACCTGCTATGATTCCTTCTCGGCTTAACTACAAAGAAAATACGTTGAATGAGATAAATAAATTTCATTGTTGATCAAATTGCTTGGCTTTTATAAACACGGCGTAAGAAAAAGACTTTAATGTAAATAAAATAAATACAAGGTGTTTCACTATGGGATTTAAAAAAAAAACAATTGGGTGATAGTACTTAGACTGAAAATATTGGGATAACGTGTATATCTGCGGTAGTAAAAAGTATTAAAAAATTAAAATTGATTCTTTAAAAAAATAAAAGGGGCTATAATTTAACTGTTTTTGATAACTCGCTTTGTTGTAAAAAAGTGCTTAGTCAGTATGAAAAGTGACACCCTTTATATGATTCGTTAGTTTCGTTTTTTGGCCATATTAGTCAATATTTTGACCTACGTGAAAATATACTTTTTTGAAAGAGTGAAAACTGTAAATTTTGGAACCACTCAAATTTGTAATAATTTTTTGTAAAACCTCAATATATTCTGCAAAGTTTATTTGTTGGGATTTCATCTAAGAAAAAATTATGTTTTTTTTTGTTTGTTTGTTATTTTAAATTATAGGTCATTTTTATTTTATTTTAGATCACATCGTGTTGGTTTTTGTAAATAAAATAATATTTTTGTGCGACGTTTCGGTTCGCCCGTAGTCATGAACAAAATATTTTCAGAAAAGGAACGTCGCACAAAAATATAAATTGTATTTACTTTTAGCACAACCTGCCTAAACTTATTTAATTTGGTCTAAAAACCACACTACTAATACATGTCCTATTTTGTCATTGTTGTTGACAATATACAACGCCTGTTTTGCTTTCCAAAAAAGAAAAGCGATATTTAGTCGACATATTCCAAATTAAAGTTTTTTAAAAAGTTCTAAAAATAGTCAAACAATAAACTTTTCTCGCTTTCTCTTATAATCCCAGTTCTTTTGACACATTTACTTTAAATGTGGTGTCCACTTGGAGTCTCATCGGGGTATTCGTTGGACAGGTGACGCACGAAACCTGACCGTCTTAGCCAAAAAGGGATTTCCTTAATTATGCTCAAAATGATTAACTGCCGGTATTAAATTAAAGTGGACCTGAACACATTTATTCCCGTCATTGATGATGTCAATGGGAGTAAAGAGAGTATATTTCAGTGTTAAATTTTTAAATCAAAATTAAAAATGATTTTTGATTTTATAAGTGCTCTCAATTTGGAGATTTTACCGATAAACAATAGTTTAATAATAAAGTTTGAGAGTCTACATTTTTGGTATGAAAGATCTGTTTGTGACGATACACGATAATATCGTCATTCCTCATTAGTCACACGAACACGTTCCTACCAAAGAATAACAATTAGAACCTTCGAAATTAAACAGAATGTTTTAATAAAATGTTACAAAACTTAACGATTAGGGATGGTTAGGAAAAAATGGAAAAACATTAAAAAAATATTTTGCTTATGAGGAAGAAGTAGGAAAGATCAGTTTTTACGCTTTACTCTTTGTCGTACAAATGCTTCACTTTATATACACTAATATTGAAATTAAAATTTTCATCTCAATCAACACCTTAGATAAAATTAATTGAAAGAAGTAACTTGGTCAGTTAGGTCAATAAACATAATGGAATTAATGTTGAAAGTTTATCTTAATTAAATATAAATGTGTCTGACGTACTTAAGGCGTGATATAAACAATAATATTAATAAAGAAAACGCGTCATGTTATTCATTCCGTACGTAAACTTTTATTATGATATTTCTTCTCAAATTAAGTTTTCCATGTGTAAACTATATATTAAATACAGTTCAAAGTTGAAAGAAAATTTTCTGGAAGGGCGAGGATAATGAACTCAAAACCCTTTTTCTTTTTTATTCTTTTTATTTTTCCGGTATGCATTTTGGGGCCATCTTCCCGACTCCCTTCTTCATGGCTTTGGGAAGTTTATAATCTGTTGAGTTTATTATCCTTACCATTTCCAGAAAATAAAAATGAAAAAACTAAATACAAATGAAAGAAGAAAACATAATGAAACTTTTTGGTATGAGGGTTTGTTTTTACATATTTTTGACGCCTTTCTTTATTTCCTGCTAACTACCCTATTATTGATGAAGTGATTATCGATGAAATACGGAAATCTTCTAATCTTCTTAAAATTAAAAGTCTAAGTTCTCTTCAATTAATCAAACAAAAACTATATAAATATTCAATTTCAAAGTTTAAAAAATCTGCTTTTGGTTTGTTACTTCCTTTATTTCCACGAAACTCCGTCATTTTGCTAACAAAAATCTGGCTAATCTTCTAATTTCTTTTTTCTTATCTTTTTTTAATGAAGTGGAAAGTTCGTTTAAATTAAATAGAACGAAAAATTGATGATAGCGATAGAATATGTAATACATCTAGAATAAGAATATGGGTAAATAAAATATAATCCGTTGCCAAATTATCAATTCCAATTATCAGCTTATTTTTTTATCTTACTATTTATTTTATTCCATAGACTTTGAAAATTAATTATTAACTTAATAATTAACTTTACAAACAAAGAATCTTGCTAATCTTCTATTTTCTTTTTAAATTTCTTTTTGCTATTTACATTGAAAGTTGGTTTAAATTGAATAAAACGAAAAATCGCATTATTTTCGTTGATAATATCGCTAAAATATGTAATATTTGTGGAATAGTAATATGGGTAAATAAAATATAATTCATTGCCAAATTATCAATTCCAACTATCAACTTATTTTTGATCTTATTATTTATTTTATTCCATCGACGTCGAAAATTTGTAAATTGTAAAAATCAAATCACAATTTGGTATGTTTACGCCGGAGAGAATTTTATTCATTTTTTTTTAATTTTGTTCATTTTTTCAAATATCCATGGAGACGAAAAACAAAAAAAAGGGTCTCGGGGTCCAGCTGGCCAGTTAGTATTGGAGAGTGGACGAACGCGTTTGTCTAATTCTTTTTGATCTCGATTTGTAATCGAAGTTACAATTTACGAGTACCCCGCCGGATTACGAAGTTGTTTTCTCTTCGCCCGCTCATCGCTGTGGAATCACGTCGCCTGCAATTCTTCATCGCACATCATTTTGCTGTTCACAGGTCAGATTTTTCCTTTCGGCTGCTCACGTCTTCTAATAAGACTATAATTTGAAGTGTTTGTTCTCATAATTGTTAAGTACTGTGAAAAACATTTAAAACCAAGTTTTTTGTATCGTTTGATTAATTTTCTGTAATAAGTCTGTCACTATTTAATCTATTGATATCCAGGTCACTTTGTTGTTCAACTTATGTAAATTAAATTAACTTTATCGCCCAATGTATGTATATCATATTAATTTAATTTAGTTTAACTTAATCTATATTTCTTCATATCGCGCCCTGATTCTGTCAGGGAGTCAACGTGAAGGGACAGGTTCCGGCGAACTAGCAAAGGTAAGGAGTGTTGCTGCCAATTAAGGATAGCCCCTTCTTCCGACACATTTTGTGCCAGACCAAGAACGTGGTATACAAAGGTCAAAAATGAATCGAGCAAACAAAAAGTGCATGGCATAAAACAAAAATTTAATATGGGCTACACATAGAGATTAAATTACAGAACTTTTCTCTAGATAATACAGTAGTGGCAATTCACTTTTATTCCTTAGTCTAGGCTAATCAGCTGACTGGTCCCAGCCCTTCCAAAGGTCGATCCCAAAAAAATAGAAATTATAACAATTTAGCTTAGTCAATATTATGTATTATGAAATTGTTAATATATTAATCACCACCCCTTAGGCAGGTCGGATATTTAATTAGAATAAGTTAGATTCAAATAAAATTGCCTAGATTACAATAAATATAACTCAATAAATATGAAAAAAAGAACAATTAGGATGTATCCATTACATAACATATATGCAATAAATAATTACATATATCACTTTATGGCATTAACAACAGCTTTATAAATATTATGTCACAGGGCCATCTCTTCCATGATTTCTTCATAAAAATAAAAAGCTTGAACCAGTTTAATAATATTATTATAATAATAAAAGTCTTTATTAACAAGTAGAAGTAAAATATTACACATTTCTTTCTTTATTCCATACGCTAGCCATTGAGGCTGTCTGAGGGAAGCTTCAACCTTCAATACCTACTTATAAATAAAAGATTTAAACTTAATCTTAGGTAGACATTTTAACTTTAGATTTTACCTTGCTCTGGTGTTTCATGAAATTAGACTCTTCTTAAGTTAAAAACCGCTGAAGGGAAGCGGGCACGACATCGAAATCTATGAATTTCAATAAAGAAAAGTTTTCGGCAATTGTATTTTTTTTTCTCCGTCTATGAAGTAAAATAAACAAGACAAGAAATAAATTTAAAAAAGAATTAATTAGGAAAAATAATATTATTAATATTTATGATAATATTTTTAACCAAATATTTATTTTATATTGGTAGTTTATGTTATTTCAAGGAATCTTGCAAGCAACTTTGATTCCAAGAGTCAATGATCATTTCGATTCTATACGGATTCTCGCTTAGAGAATATTAAATTTGGACCATTTTTTAGGAAAGCAATACAATAATTAATATAATAACAACTTTTTTTGGTGAGAAGGATCTGTTTTTTACACGATTTTGCTGTCTTTCATTATTTTCCCAGATAAGTTCACGTTTCTTCCAAAAAATCAACCGTACAATTGTGTTAATCTTTTAAATTCAATAGAAAAACATAAAGTCGTTTTGACGGAAAAAATATGTTTGAACGAAGAACCTTTGAATCTTTGTAAACGTTTTTAGTTCGATGAATGTCACAAAAGAGAAAAACGTATTCTATTAATAAATTATTCTTGTTTAATTTATTTTCATTGAATTTCTTTTGCCAATAGGTACACAGCTGTTATTGTGCTGTAAGTTTTGAATTATTAAATCCCCTAAACGGTACTGTTTTTAATCGGTTACACAAGAATTCCTCCCTGATCAACTGAAGGATAAAAAAAAAGGAAACGGAACTTCCTTACGTTGAGGCTTTGTGTATTCAGCATGATATTTTAAGGAAGACTCTTTCCTTCGTTCCATTCGCTTTTGTCCCAAATATCGGGTTGTCCGGAAAATAATGCAGGATTTTAAGTTTTCATTTAAAAAAATCTATATAAAATATTCTGTTTACGTTTACAGGATTACTCATTTGTATCCAAATGATATTGTTTGTTTACCTCTGTAGCATTCCGCTACTTGGAAATAATTCAGTCATCCTTATAATGTCAAAGCGAGAATTTCGTACGATTTTCTTTTACGAGTTTAAACTCGGCCGAAGCGGAGCCCAAACGGCTAGAAACATTAACCAAGTCTGGGGCGAGGGTTGTGTTAATGAGTGCACTGTGCAAAGGTGGTTTAAAAAATTTCGGGAGGGAGATTTCAGCCTTGAAGATGAAGAAGGTCGTGGAAGGCCTTCCTCTCTTAATGATGATGTTCTGCGATCAGTGGTGGAAGAAAACCCCAAAACAACTGTTCGAGAACTTGCAGAGCAACTCAAAGTCAGTAAAACGACCGTCGCTGACCACCTCAAGGCGATTGGAAAAGTGAAAAAACTCGAAAATTGGGTTCCACACTCATTAAACGATCGCCAAAAAAATCAGCGCTTTGATGTTTGTGCATCACTTCTTTGTCGAAACAAAAATGACCCATTTCTGGCCAGAATTGTTACATGTGACGAAAAGTGGATTCTCTACGATAACACTAGACGTTCTGGACAGTGGCTCGACAAAGGAGAAGCTCCAATACATTTTCCAAAGCCCCAACTCATCAAAAAAGGTAATGGTTACGGTATGGTGGGCTTCATTTGGTTTAATACACTACAGCTTCTTAAATCCTGGCGAAACCATCAATGCTGAATCATACTGTAACCAAATTAATACCATGCATCAGAAATTGGCAGTAATGAAGCCCTCTTTGGTCAATCGGAAAGGGCCCATTTTGTTGCATGACAACGCTCGACCACATGTGTCACGTGTAACGTCACAAAAATTATTGGAGCTTGGCTATGAAACTTTGCCTCACCCACCCTACTCTCCGGACCTCTCGCCTACTGACTACCATTTTTTTAGACACCTGGACCACTACTTACAACACATAATATTCAAAAATCAAACGGAACTGGAAAATGCATTTATTGACTTTATCAATTCTAAAAATTCTGAATTCTACTCAGACGGAATTAATAAGTTACCAACACGTTGGGAGAAATGTATTGAGAGTATGGGAAATTATTTTGATTAAAGAACATTGCTTTAAAGTAACTAGTTTCTTTTTTTTTGTTTAATACCAAAATCCTGCATTATTTTCCGGACAACCCAATAATACTTCTTTCACGAATTCTAAGATATTCAAAATAAAAGAACAGTTCATCCTGCCTTTTCATCCATATCACGATTTTCTATATCATTCATACCTCCCGGGAATACGTGTTTTGATGAGTTATGAAAGGTAGGCCTATTCCGTATTCCCTATTGGCAATAAAATCGCAGTTACTTGCCCAAAAATAGAAGTATCGGTTTTTTACAATATCTTATTATCTTATTACATAAAAACGTCAATTTAATTTTTTTTATATTTGTTTTAGGTATCTATGGTGGTCCAAATAATTAATCTTTCAATCTCTTTCAATTAATTAATCTTTATGTAAGGTTGAAATTAAAAAGTTAGTGACACGAGCGAGATTCGAACCCACGACCTTCGGCTAAATACGCCGCTGCTCTTCGAATCCCGCTCGTGACACTAACTTTTTCATCTCAACGAATACCTTACATAAAGATTAATTAATTGAAATTATATATAAAATTCAATCTATGTTGTTTTTTTATGTTGAAGTTAGTTAAGGTATCAGTTATTACATTTAATCAACCAAAAAAGGAATTCTAAATAATCAGTTTAAAAAAAAATTAATTATAGGGTTTAGAGATGAAACGATGAGCGAGAGTGGGTTTAGCTTGGTGCTGCGATTTAGTCCCATTGTAATTGTAATAAATGGTAAGCCACCCATAAAACAAGTTCAATATTACTTTTCAAACCTGACATCAATGTTTTTTAAATACGTTTTTTTAATTATAAACGATGTAATAATAAAATACGAAATATNGTGTAAAATAAGTGGAATCAGCCGGATTCAATCCGTTCTTTCAAACGGGAAAAAGAGATTTTTTTGTAAATAATTTTACACAATTTATAATAAAAATCATAAAATACAAAGTTTATTTCGATGTCAATATGAATACAATATAGTTACAGAGAAGACAGGAAAAATTTCTAATCTCCTCCTGTTATCGCCGAAAATCAGGAAATTGAGAAAGGCGGAGGGTAGGTTAGGCCAAAAGAGCTTCGCTCCCCAAGAGGGATATTATTTATACTACTTTTATAAATCTACAGTTTTTCATTTTTTTTTTTTTTTTTCAATTATACATTCAACATATAGCTTGTACAAAGATCTAGTTTCAACATTATAATTATTTGAGAGATGAGGTTTTGCTTGACGTGACGTAGTTTAAGAAAAACATTTTCCTTATCGAGCCAACGTTTCGCCCTTTGTTGAAATCATCTTCAGACCCTGGGATTTACAAACATTGGTAAGATTATAAAGATACAATGATGAAGATGTGAAAATGAATTTATACAATGATGTACGCAGTATAGAAATTTTAGGTTTATTTTTTTAACGAGGTTCACAACAGCAGAAGTTATATCAACCTGTTGTTTTTGAAAAAAAAAACTCATTTGTATGTCGGGCTCGACTGCAGGGCTGCTGGATTCGAACCCGGAACCTTTACCTTAGAGTAATGAGCGCCGGGTCAACGCCTAAACCGTTGCGGCCACCGACGCCCCGTTTTTTATTTATTCAAAGTATTTGTACATCATTTTATAAATTCATGTTCATTGTATTTGTATAATTTAAACAATGTTTATAAATCCCAGACCCTGAAGATGATCTCAATAAAGATCGAAACGTTGGTACGATAAAGAAATTGTTTTTCAGACCAAATTCACACCAGACCGCATCTCACGACGATCTTTAAATAATCAGTAATTAACGTTTACTAAATATTACACGTTACTAATGGTCAACTTATAGACCTCTATTTTATTACTTTGATAAAGTTGTACAAATATAAAGTTATATATATATACACACAAAAAATTATAATAAACAGAGACCTTATTTATTTTGTCAAGCTGCGGGATGATTTTGATTTGAATATGTATACTGATAGATCTAGAGAACGTAGATCTGTTTTTAAGTCACGGCTAAGTTGTAAATAAGCCGGAGTTCGATCATAAATCTGGTATGTTCAATGCATTGAGAAGAGATTTAACGCAGAAAAAGTTTAGTCCGCAAGTGTTTGCACGCTGAAAATACTTCATTGACAAAGAAGTAAAAAGTTCATATTTGATTTGAATGGCCAAGACCGTTTTCAATGCCATTTTCATGACTTAAGCAATGAAAACTGCATTAAACAAAACGTCAAATGCAATAGCCTACTATGGGAAAATACAATTAATATTTTGTTCAACAAAAACAGATCAGAGAAATCATTCACAGACTGATCCTTGATAGGTCACGACATTGCTTCTAGGATGTAGATGTGAAGATGTGGTAGATGTAATCATATCTCCAGGGCAGTGGTCGGTGTACGTGGTGCTCTTGACACTCATGCATGCCCTTTGAGTGTATCAAAATATAGAAATTTTAGGTTTAATCGAAATATTTGTACTCACTCAAAGTGTATGTTGTCTGTATAGATGTATGTAAACACAGATCGCTACCTCAACTTTACTCACATATCCTCTTCATACAATATATAAAGCCATCTGTGTAGATGTGTCACGGTTGTGTGTCATTTTGAAATTGTTTAAGACATTAATATTTCTTTGTTTATGTATGTTTGATTTAGAAAGTGTTGAGTTGTATATACACATTCATCACAGATTGGTATCAAAAACCTAAAAACACAGATCGCTACCTCAACTTTACATCACACATCCTCTTCATACAATAATAAAGCCAACTGTGTAGATGTATCACGGTTGTGTGCCGTGTTGAAAGTGTTAGTGAGATAGTAATGTTTGATTTTTAAAGTATTGAGTTGTATACACACATTCATCACAGATTGGTATCAAAAACCTAGAATCTCAGATCGCTACCTCAACTTAATATCACACCATCCTCTTCACACACAGCCAAAAGGCTACTTCACAGAATTATTACCCTAAGCCATGTATCTTTTCACCACAAGAACATAAAGATAAACAAACTTATCCTACATAACGAGCACTACCCTACACACATATTCAACAAAATAGTCAACAACTACAACTCAACACTAACACAATCTGTTATTACTAATAATTCACTAGTTTTGTGGTTCCGCTTGAACAATTACTTAAGGTTTTTAGTCGATATAAAAAGTCAGTGTCATGAGCGGGATTCGAAACCACGATCTTCTGCTAGATACGCCGCTGCTCAGGTGGTAGAGCAGCGGCGTATCTAACCGAAGCTCATGGGTTCGAATCCCGCTCATGACATTGACTTTTTTATCTCGCCTAAAAAACTAATTACTAATAATGTCTCATCAAATCTATCAAAACAACGAACATAAAATTCGTCCACGGCCTATCAAACAAATTAAACACATTTCTTTATTCTGGTAATTTTAATATTGCCTCCAAAAACTATAAAACTATTCTCAGCCTTTCTTCCAAAATTAACGATCCCACCCCTGTAATAAATAACTCTGATGTAAATTACAAAATCAATTGAATAAATTGTCCGGCAACTTACATCGGAATTACATCGTAATTTCTGAATAAAAAGATAAAACAACATATCTAGGATTGCAAATAACCCAACCAAAATCCTACAGCACTGGCAACCCACCACTTTGAACATCAACACAATGCGATTTCAACAATTCAAAAATATTAACCACAGAACAAAACAAACATAAACGTAATTTTTTAGAAACGGTTTACATTAAATCAGATAAATACAGCATCAAATCAAATTCGATATCGATGACACACAAAACATATAATACAACATATAAAATAATCATTGCTCCACACATCAAATAATTTCTACATAGTCTAAATCCCCAACAATTTATCTTTCCTTCCCCTAATAATCCTGTCTATAATAATCCTGAAAGGAACGACAAACCGTTACCCTTTTTTCCCATTGTCGGTCCCCTTCACCTCAAAGAAGCCGACTCCTCAGAAAAATGATTTTCTTTCTCTACCTCCTTCCCCACTCCTTCAAAATCAAACATATATAAACAAAAACCATTAATATCTCACAAACACTTTCAACACGACACATCTACATCTTAATCTCAGTTTTAAGGTAGAATTGGAACAATAATTATTGAAGAGGAAATTCAATTTTGTGCCTATGAAGCTGGTTGAGATTTCCTTGGAACGTTTAGGAGGGGAGAATTCAATAAATTTCAAAGTGACGATAAGAGCTTTGAAGGGAAGACAGTCGACCGGCCGGCCATACCTTAATGGACAAAGAGAGTCAGAGACATGGTGAAAAATTCAACGTGCGAACAGAACGATTCTATCACGATAAACTATGCGCCGAGAGAGTTTTCTCTTGGGAATTTGCCATGACTGTTGCAAAACCTAATACTGAAATGTTTTATCGATAAATTCTTTTTACCACGCCCACCCGAAAGCATTGGTTTGAGCTCCTATTCTCGCTCTCACGCCCTCAAACAACCTCCTTTTGCGATATTTCTCTCTCCCTCTCTTTCACTTCTTTTCTTATTCTTTTCTCTCTAAACAACCCAAAAATGAATAGGGATATGATCTGAAAATACTCTTACCGTCATGGAAATTTAAAATTATATTTTTAGTTGTGTTTCTAATCTTTTCTTTCTTTCTTAGTTCTCGGTGAGAGAGAGGTTGAGATATCAGTCGATAATGCTTCTTTGAAGCACATCCCACGTATGCTCAGTTGACTTCAGGTGTAGATTCCAGCAAGGAAAGAATTCTTATTCCCGATTACTCATGGTTTCCAAGTCAATTTTTCTATTTGTCGTCCAAGAATCAAAAATCGTGGCCAATCAAATCCTTGGTTATTGGAACAAAATCGCAAAAGATTTCTTCATAATACCGCTGAGCAAGGATCATACATCCGCGCAAGTAAATTTCTGCTATGTCTGTCATAGGTTGTGACTGGGGTAATAAATCGAGGATATATACATTTATTAGCTTCTCTCTATATTCATATCATAAATCTGCAACCATTACAGCCGAGTAGTTTGTGTTCAGAAACTCTCTCCGTGCACCAAGTTAATCTTTGCTTTGGATGACATATTGCCAGACATCCTAACGGATCATGGATCTTAATGGACGTTGGGTTGTACTCTGATGTGATGAATGATGAGAGGAGACTAGGAGGTGGGGTTAATGTTCTCCAAGCACTGCAGCCATCCGGTTATCGTACTTTTCTAGCTTCTTGGTTCAGCCTGCGATTAGATCCTTTTAAGGAGACATTGACTGTCATCACTGACATTGAGAGGTTATTGTCTGTCGTCGCTCAATTCCTTTTCCAGGGTTTTTTTTGTATCCCAGGTTATGGCTCGATTGAGTAGTTGCTTCACATTCAAAGATAGTATGGAGTAATATTAAAGTTGGAGTTTTTATCGACATGACAGTAATCGCATTATATTTTGTTTCAGTATCTTCTACCTCAAAAAATTCTAATATAAAATGGACTGTTTCTTCCTCCTCATTGCATAATCTACAGATAGGATCATCGTTTAATATGCCCATGTTGGGTAGATGTTTTCTCAGATGCCAGTCACCTGTTCCTATCTCTCCTGTGAATTTAACCCTCTCTAACGTTAGCAGTGAGATTTCCACTCTTGGTGGGAGCTGTTTTAGCATAAGTTTACTGAGTCTAGCACCCCTAGAGTTTATCCATTTCTTTTTGTGTTTTTAGATCCATTTTGTGATGGAGGATTCTGGGTTGGTTTGTCTCATCTCAAGAAGGAGTCAGAGCATATATCTCATCTGGGATATCCTCCACTGGCCAGAGTGTTTGCCTTTTTGTTGCTCACAATTCTTTTGTGTCCTTGTACAAAGAGATCATCACTTTATTGTGGTTCCCCAGGTTTTGAATATTTTCGATACATTCATTGACTAGTTGAGATGTAATTTCTATATATGCTAATGCTTTAAGCGTTGACAACTTGGATTTAGCTTGAAAGACCGAGATGAAATTCCCTAATGAGTTTTATTGCTCATGTTTTGAGTTTGTAAAAAAAACGCCTGATCCGGTTCCCTGGGGTAGGTTTTGGAGTCATGTGTATACAATGTAATTGTATCTGATGATCACCTGAATTCTTCTTCGTTGAAGTCTGTTGAGATTTTATAGGGCTTGAACAGAATGTTTCAGGGATTTTAATCAGTCCCCATTTCTAGGTATGGGTGTCTGATTTTACGGTTAACCTCTGAATTGTAGACCAATTTTACGAACAGATAAATTGAATCCTTCATGCCAAAATAACATGATTTATGTCTTATTTAAAAGTGTTTTTATCCTCTGGCTTTTGACTTCTTGGCCTCCTGGCAACAGTTCCAGTTTCCTAATTCGATTTGAAGTGTGATAAAACATACTTTGGATGATATCTGGTTCAACTTATGATTAAGGAGTTTTAGTTTATCGTAAGTAGGCGCATTCTAATTGGTAATTGGGTGGGTCGATCAGCCTACTTAAACAAACATTGTTGTCTCGCATTGCAGTTTGATTTAAATGCCATTCATCCAGCCTGTCAGTTCATTCCGTGATTCATTCAAGTAGTCTTGGAGTCATGACATTGGGCTTTGATCATAATGTCATCGGCGAGCGAGGCTATTAAAATGTAATCGTTGAAAGAATCTTATGGAGGTAGAAAAGTTAATAGGACTGGAAATTTATTAAACAAATATACAAGGTGAGTGGCGATAAGTACCGAAAATTTCAGGTGTTTCTACTAACCATATGCAACAAAAAAACTACCTATAAACCCCTGTCAAAATCTCAACGGTAAAGAAGTAATTTCAGGTTTTGGGTGTTTTTTAATTTGTCGACTTAGGCCCACTCAATTGCCTATAAACTTTAGAATTCATGACTGTAAAAAAATCGGGTTTGTGCCAACTGAAAGAACGTTAAATTTGATGTATGGAAACTTATTTACATTATAAAATTAGTAGAAAAGTTCTGCACGAAAGATTCTGAAAAAACAAAAATGTTAAAATTTGGAATTTTTTGAAAGTGTTCGATTGGTAACTGTTAATAACTACAAACTCTTGGAGCTCTGCAAATTCACATAACAGTTCAGCATTTCATTAGCTTCCGGCGGTATACCCAACATTTTCGATTGCGCTTCTGGAAGGACCAAAAATTTTGCATTTTATTGGAAAAACTATCGATGAGGAGGGCACGCTCAATTTTCCAAGAAAAGAGTCTGGCTCTTGAGTTTCGTGTCAGTTCTTTATTGTTCAATTCAATCAGTTTGCTAAATTTAACGTGGGGCCCCCTTCATCCATACAAGTTTTTCCAACAAAGTGCCATATTTTTGGGCCTCCAGAAGCGCAATCGAAAAAGTTGGGTAAACCGCTGGAAGCTAATGAAATGGGGAATTTTTAAAGCTCCAGGAGTTTGTAGTTATTAACAGTTACCAATCCAGCATTTTCAAAAAATTCCAAATTTCAACATTTTTGTTAATTCTGAATTTTTTGTGCAGAAATTTTTCATCAATTTTTCAATGTAAATAAGTTTTTTTACAGCAAATTTAACGTTCTTTCTGGTGGCACAAACCAGATTTTTCTAGTCAGAAATTCTGAAGTTTATAAGTAATTTAGTGTACCTGTCAAAAAAAAAAAAAACCAAAACCTTAAATTACTTGTTTACCTTTGAGATTTGGACAGGGGTTTATAGGAAGTTTTTTTGTTGCATATGGTGAGTAGAAAACACCTCCTGAAATTATCGACACTTATCGCCAATCACCCTGTTTAGTCAGCGATTAGATAAACTGTTTAATAATACCAACTTGATTTGAAGAAGCTAATTAATAGTCGATGTTGGTAATGATGTCATGTGTTAATAAATATAGTTGTAATAAATCTTAAGAACAATTAGAGCGTGGGTATTGTTCTGAAAGGGTAACCTTTGATAATATATTAAGATTAACGACAATAGGCGGTGTTCATTTTGTAATCATCGCCCGAAGAAATGGCAAAACTTGATACTTGAAGCTTTATGAAAGATGTTTAAACGATCTTGCCATTTGTGCCATCGCGTAACAGTTTCAACAATTCAAAGCTATAAATGTCAGAAAATTCATTTTCAGAAACCGTTTCCAATTGTGTTAAAAAGACACCTTCTTATAGGATGTACAACTTTACCCAATCTGTGTTTCGGAAAACGATTATTATTTTATTAAATACTCAAAAAACATTAAGCCTACTGTGACCTTTTAAGAGCTTAGTAAACTTTGACTCAAAGCGAATAAAACAAAGACAAGAGACAGAAATAAATCCATCGGACTGTAACAAGAGCCCTTACTTTCAACACATTCGACCGTTAAGTAATCAAAAGAAAGTTTTTTTTTACACAGGCGGCTTATTGGTTTAAGGCATTTCTTTGAAAAAAGGCCTTTACTAAAATATCGATCGATTCGGTTTTGAAATGGACTTCCTTGCTGTTATTCGTTTTAAGTCGGTGAAGCGCCTCGTCAAAGAGAAGGACCGATTTGTTTTACAAAGTTGAGAAAAAATGCGCCGGAAATCGAGTTTCGGTGATAGAAAGGGCAATGTTTTCCAATTAAATGATAAGCGTATTTTTACATACAAATAAAGTTATAACCACGTCAAGTGCAAGATTTAAAATTACACAGTATATCGATCAGAAAGTTAAAAAAAAAACACTAAGTTAAAATTGCAACGCATATTAAACCTGACTGTGACACAATATGAAATAACACCGCACATGAAATAAAGTTTCCATTTCCAATAAAAGTTTTTAGTTCAATTCATGCAATAATAATGAAAAAAGTTAGTTAATGAGATCCCTGCTTCCTGGGATAAAGGAACAGCTTCCTCGCTGTCGACGCATTCACAAGTTTCCGTCTCTCAATGTCCTTGCGCTTGTCACCAGTATATCTTAAAAATTAAATTTCCCGACACAATTGACCTACATAATCCATAATGAATATTTCTGACGACTTATATTTTATACGTTTCTTTTTCAACAAATCATAGCGAAAGGTAATCCGAGGAATTTCTCAACAACTCATCCCTCCCACCTCCAAAAAAAAGAAGAGAAAATACCGCTTATATTTATTTATTTCCGGCATAAAGCGTGTGCTCTGTGGGCCCCATAAACATTCCATCTTCCTCTCTGCAGTAGAAATTACAACATCCTCTTACACTAAACTAAAGCATGGCAACAAATCTAAATAAATTCTCTGGGGGATAACTTGGAAGTACAGAAAGTACAAAAAGGAGGACAAAGGGATAAGCATCGATAAAAAAAACCATCGATGGTGGTACGACGATCGACTCTATAGTCTATACATCGATGGTTTTTTGAGTAATCAATACTCAAAACATAAATCATTTTCATATGCATACATTATTTTTATGTGCCATTTTAGAAACATAAGCTAATTTTTCAAACCTCGCCATTTCTGAACCTTTATCAGGAATGTGTGGTGTTCAGTGACCATTGTTTAATGATTATTTGGAGGTCGTGATATGCGGTCTGGTGTGCCTAGATCTTAGAAAAACATTTTCTTTATCGTGCCAACGTTTCGATCTTTATTGAGATCCCCTTCAGGGCCTTGGACTAATAAACATTGTTTAAATTGTACAAATACATGTAGGAAGTGAAAATAAGAAAAAAACTGAATTAATACAATGCTAGAAAATTAAAAAAAAAAAGAATTTATACAATGCTAGAAAATTAAAAAAAAAGAATTTATACAATTGTATAAATTCATTTTGTAATCAAAAAGATTGTATAATTTTTTATCTAAAATTTTCTAGCATTGTATAAATTGAGGTTGTTGTTTTTTTGTAATCAAAAATTTTTTCTAACATTGTATAAATTCATTTTTTTAAATAAAATTTTCTAGCGTTGTATAAATTCAATTTTTTTCACATCCTACGTGTATTTGTAAATTTTAAACAATTACAATTAATTAACGTTTTTAGGTGAGATAAAAAAGTCAATGGCACGAGCGGGATTCGAACCCACGATCTTCGGCTAGATACGCCGCTGCTCTACCACTTGAGCTATCGTGACCTCGATCCACTCGGACACCAACTTCCTATCTCAACCGCACCTTTTCAGTTTTCCCTCCTTTTTGCCATTTTTCACCGTCGGTTCGAATCCCGCTCGTGCTATTGACTATTTTATCTCAACTAAAAACCTTAATTAATTGTAGTATATTAATTGGTCAAGCGGACCACGAAATTAGTGAATTTTAAACAATGTTTATTAATCCCAGTCCCTGAAGATGATCTCAATGAAGATCGAAACGTTGGCGCGATAAAGAAAAACTTTTTCTAGTACCTACTTCACACCAGACCGCATCTCACGACCCCCAAATAATCTTTATTAGAAATTTGATTGATAAAAATTATGTTGTTTTTTTTAATAACATTTATTAGGAATTATTTTTGCCTTTGGCTTCATTTATAGTTATATTTAGATCTCTCGGACCCTTTTAAATAAAAGACGTCTATTGTTAAAGTATTTTGTTCCTGTGAATTTTATTCAAAATACCCCGCTGTTTTTCTTCTATACATTGGAAAACATCCGTCAGCCACCCAAGCGCAATTCCTGTCTCTTGCTCAAAAAAAAGGTAAAGGTTTAACACGTACGTAACTGAAATCAACCATATCCTTAATTTGTTAGAATTGATGTATCTCAATTTTACAACCACATCTTCTCCGAAACGGAATTAAAACAACGTAGCTTTAAAGCCAATTTATCATCTAAGCGATTTCTGGTTTTCGAAATAATCTGTCCAGCTTTGACAAATAATCGTTCAGAACAGTTGTGCCACTAAGGCAACAAATTGAACAACTCCTGACAGGTTCTGATTGGGCACTTTCATATCAGAAATATGGGTTATTCCCTATTCACAAAAGTGGAAATTAAGAAAAACTGAAAAAGTTTATAAAACATCGACAGCCCAGCATCGATTGTCAAAAAACATCGAACATCGTTCCTACAAAGAGCATATCAAAAGAAAAATAGGACTTCGCCCACTTCATGTTGAAAATCAGCGGCAACAAACACATGCTAGGGAGAAATAAAGTACATATCCTACAAACCCGTGAATCCTGGAGCGGTGAAAAAAAAATCGTACGTTGATTTGCGTCGTTTGTTCGTATCGACAATGAAGAGGACGGATTGCTCTCAAATGAATGAATTCAACAAATTCTCTCCCCTTTGAGTAAATAGTCGCATGTTAGCGTTAACGTAGCGTTTCGAAATTCGCAGTTTTTCGGAGATTTGGAAATAAAACCACACTCGGGTCAGACCACAAAATACTACAATACGGTACTGAAATCTGGTAGTCGCTCACCAGTGTTTATTTACCATAATCGAACCATAGCGTAAAGGAAAATCCGTGGAGCGTGACTGTTGGGGTAAATTCGTTTTCCTTGAACCGTGATGCGGAGCTTAATTGACATTAGCGGTTAGTACTTACGTTTTCGTATTCAATTAGGGAAACCTACCTTAATGCTAAACAGGGACAAATTCCTAAGAAAGTCTTTTTATTTACGTAACTCTTTTTCTTTCTTTTTTTTCTTAATTTTAAACTCAAGAACTTGTTTGTAAGGAACAGCCAGGCTAAGGATAATAATTTATAGAATGAAATCGTCGAAAAAAAAGAGAATTAAGAGAGATGTTTTACCTTTTGTTATTTTCTAGAAACCGTGGATTAAATTCCTTATTAAATAATAACCAAGATCAAGACAAAGTAATATTTGATTAATTTTCTGAGAGATTTTCTTATTGTTTAAAATAACAATTTAACATGCTTCCCGGATTGCATGTTTTGCTATTACACATAATTACGAAATGCTCCAAATTTTATATTTCACCTCAAAGGCGCTTTATCTTTGTAATGGTCAAAGTAAATGGTTTTTAAATTAATATTGAAAAAAATAGGTGAGACATTTTTCAACTGAATTGATCCAGTTAGGGCTGAAAGGACTCTGTTAAACGTCTGATCCTTTTCATTTGAAAAAATATAAACAATCACGAAAGTTAACATAATTATTCGGGGGAAACCTCTTTGTTAATTAAGGTATAATCTTTTCGTACGCCAACGCTTTCAAATCAAAATTCTAAGAATGATTTATTATTTTCCATGCAGAAGTACACGCAATTAAGAGTTAACCTCAGCATCAGGAAAACAAAAATAATCAAATCAGAACAATTAATTCGAACTTCACCAGCTTGATGTGCTGGTTTATTTTAGTACTTAAGATCGTCATAACAATACAGGCTCTAACAGCAGAATAAAAAGAAGCAGATTCATTAAAATATAACTTGCCAAGAGTTAATACTTTAAATAAAAAAATAAAGAACTAAGAAAATATACAAAAAAATCAAATCCCTGAGCAAACATTACCCAACTACCAAGAAATGCTGCAAATATCAAATTATTTAAAATGGAAAACATTTCAAGAGCTTTAATTAACTACCGTGTATACTAATTGAAAGGCGCAATTCCTTGGCTCCATATAGAGAGCGTGTGGAATGCCACCTGAGATGAGAATTGTACTTGAGCACGTCAGCGAGTATGTGGGTCCCCTGGTCCAATTCTTGGAGAAAAACGGGTTATTTTATTGTGTATAGTACTGATAAGGTTGTGACCCGAACGGTGTTGAGAGTGAATGTATTTATTGGCGTGAATGTGTAGTCTGAAAGGGCCTATGGCGGAATATTGAGTCCTCATCGACCTTCAATTAGGTAAGTATGTAATAAGTGCAAAAGGTATGTAATAAGTGTAATATCGAGTATTCGACCACCCTGCGTAAATGGTGCAAATATGAACGAATGTATTGAATGATTGATCTAACCGTTGTTAACCGCTGGAGCCCAACCTCGATCCTGGACGGACCGTCTCGAGAGTTTCTGGTAATTTATCGTAAATTAGACAAAAGCTGGAATTGCCGGTGGACTGCGAATAATAATAACGTGTATGTACATTCGTGTGCAGGTTTGAGCCCACGTACAATAGTAATCAATAAGTACCATTGCAAGGAAGGAATTTCCCACTTTTTAAGTACAATATCATGCTGATATAGTTGAAGGATTTGTACTTCTTTGACTTTATAAATGTGTCATTCAATTCAGAAAAACGCCAGGACTTCTGTTTTTTTTCTCGTTTCATTATTTTAGTGTTTATTCGTACTGTAATGGAGTTCTTCTGTACTTGTGTTTGTTAATTTGTACATTTAATACGACTTTTAATTCTAAAAAATAAATTTTAATGAAAATAAAATTATCGCCAATATAATTAATATTGTAATTTTTATTAAGAAATCGTGAGATGCGGTCTGGTGTGACGTAGGTTTCAGAAAAACATTTTCTTTATCGTGCCAACGTTTCGATCTTTATTAAGATCATCTTCAGGGCTCAAAGTGTTTGTTTTCTGCGTAATTGTGCCATTCTTGCGTGTCGTATTGAGAGTGCCAGTGAGATATTGATGTTTTATGTTTATATTCTTTGAATTTTGAAGGCGTGGAGAAGGAAGTAGGGATAGGAAAATATTTTCATATGAAGAGTCGGCTTCTTTGAGATGAAAGGTCCCGACAGTGGGTAATGCTTCGGCCTGATTATTCTTTCAGGATTATATAAACGGGGATAATTAGGGAAAGGAAAGTCAAATTGTTGAAAAATAGACTATGTAATGTTTGATGTGAGGAATGTAATGATCATTTTGTATGTTATATTGTATGTTTTGTATGATGTGATGATGATATATGCTAATTTGATAATATCATTAATCAAATTCAATATCGATAACATACATATCAACATACATCATCACATCACACGAAACATATCATATAACATATAAAACAATCATTACATTCCTCACATCAAACATTTCTACAAAGTCTAATTCTTCAACAATTTAGCTTTCCTTTCCCTAATTATCCCCGTCTAATCCTGAAAGGATAATCAGGTCGAACCATTACCCATTTTTTCCTATGGTCGGCTCCTTTCACCTCAAAGAAGCCGACTCCTCATATAAAAATTGTCGTTCTGTCCCGACTTCTTACCCAACCCCTTCACAATCCAATGTGAATATACATAAAACAGCAATATCTCACTGACACTCTCAACACGACACACAAGAATGATACATCTACACAGAAAATAAACACTTTGAGTGAGTACAAATACTTTGATTGAGTCTAAAATATCTAGCTTTGCATAAATTCATTTTTTCACATCCTACTATATCTATATAATTTAAACAATGTTAATAAATCCCAGGCCCTGAAAATGATCTCAATAAAGATCGAAACGTCGGCACTATAAAGAAAATATTTATCTAAACCTACGTCACACTAGACTGCATCTCACGATCTCCATATAATCAATAACGGTCACTAAACACCACACATAAAGAAAATAAATTTGCAAAAGCTAGTATAAAAAAGAAAAGAAAACGTTTTATGTTTAATATATTATAATTTATTTATTCCAAATCATGAGATATAAGTTTAGCAATCAAAACTCTCGTTGTTTCCAAAACAGTGAACCTGATTTCTGAAAGAATGGGGGAGGCACTCATCCACAAAATGAAAGAGGTCTCCCTCTCGGATATATATAGTTCCCACCTATGTTTGGAGAATTAATTAATTACGGAAAACATTAGATTATTAATCGGTTAAGTCGAAAAATACTTTTCAACGATGGAGATTCTGCAAAGCAGAAATATATTGGATCTAAAAGGCCGATTCGAAAGAATTGAGGATTCAAAATCCGAGTATATAGAGAACCGCTATCCATTATAAAAGGAGGGCTCTGCCAAAAAGGCAATATTAAAATCAGGAGCTAGTAAATTGAGCGCTTTGAACACGGACGAATTAGCATTTATTACATCAACCGTAATTTTGGGAAGCTTGTGTCCAGAGCAACGAGTGTCCCGCTTATAAATAAAATATGATTGGTTGACATGGGAACCTTAAGGTAACATTCACTACACCTAGATTTTCGCCAGTTGCCAGTTGGCTTACCTGAACCCAGAAGTAATTTCCATGATAATTTAATGAAATATTGTTAAAATATCTTAAAGAAATGCTGAAAAGGAAGGTTTCATATACATCTTTAAATTACTAATCATAAACTTAAGCATGAAAGGGTTGAAGAATGTAAATAATTGAAAAACAACTAAAATAATATATCATGGAAAATTAAAATGGTCCTAAATTTAATTAAAACTTGAAAATAAAACTAAAACTTAAAAGAAAACGTTGAGAAATTAAACTAACTTAAATGGATCGCTACGATAACTACTTAAACAATAACGAAATTAAAGGCTTCAATAAAATAATATGAAGTGAGAGAGAGTGAGGATAGATATTTTAAGTTGAAGTGAAGATCTGATAATAGTGGTTTCTCGGTCCTCACGATTTCTTCTCGGTGAGTTGGAACGAGCCGTCGAGTCCTGGACTGAAGAAACTCTCTCTGTCACAAAATAGTCGCAGGGGTGCAAAATGGTGCAGATGCAGCAGGAAGGCACAAAGATGAAGACAGTACGGTTGCAGCAGGGTGAAAAAATCTCCTCTCTCTCTCTCTCTCTCTCTCTCTCTCTCTCTCTCTCTCTCTCTCTCTCTCACACACACACACACACACACACACACACACAAATAATCTCACTCTCTCTCACACACACAAACACAAATTCTCTCTCTCTCTCTCTCTCTCTCTCTCTCTCTCTCTCACACACACACACACACACACACACACACACACACACACACACCAATTCTCTTTCTCTCTCCCTCTATCTATCTCATACCCACGTACACACAAACAGAACATACAACAAAACAGAAATTGTGCATTGGGATGTAGAAAGAAATACCTGAGAACGGCGCTGTGGATGCTAAACACGCGCGACTTAACTGTTTTCCTGCACTGTATCACACAACTCAATATATTCTGTAACGGGAGCATATTAAAAATTATTTCTACTACAGACTCTCTCTCTCTCTCTTTCTTTCTTTCTTTCTTTCTAAAAACAATCAAGATTTTAGCGTTTCTTCGCTCGCCATTTCACCGCTCCTTTTTTCTCCCATTGCTCACCCATCCCCGCACGAAAAATTTAGCAGGCGCTAAGTAATATTTCATTCAACGTGACCAGTCGATGCATACGCTCTGTTTTGAAAGCGAATTGTATGTATCGCACACCAACAAGAAAAGTAAGACACAACTCTAAAAAAATATATATATATATATTTTGCAGGAGAGATAGATGGAAGTTTACGGTTTTTTTTCTTTATGTATTAAGTACTCGCCATTAGAGTTGATGGCTATAAAAACTTGACTCATGTATATTGTCTTTCATTTGACCAAGAATTAAGGAAAAATACAAAATTTTTAAAATTCCAGCTACTGCCCCTAAAAACTACCTATTTTGCAGTTGTATCTCTTTTCTTGCATATATTGACTCTCGGTATTTTAAGTTAAGTCGTTTGCTCTAACGATAATGGTGGTCAATGAATGACTATAAGCGTATTAATTTATTTTTAATAGCAACAGACAACATACAAACCTAACAAACGAGCATAAATATCCATCTAGTAATTTTTACTAAGATTATTGTTGACTCAAATGGGCTTTCTTCCTGGAGTCAGAGCTAATTAGTTATTTAAAATACAAAAATTAATTATTGAAATAAAGGTTTTATTGATTATTAAAAATAATGTAATTTCTTCTCAACAGCAGAGGTTATACTCAGGGTGCCAGTGTTTTTGCAAAAAAGCCCATTTGTAAGTATGTATACAAGAGATCAATTTTAGTGTATCTCGGGGAATTGGTACACAACCTAAGGAACTTATTTTGTACTTCATGTAATTTTTTAATATTTGTAATGAGAAACACCAGACAGGACAAGCGATTTTTACATAATAAAAAACAATTGTACAAATACAAAGTATCTTTCTCATAATGTGAAATTAATTTAGGCCCAGATGATGACCTTAAAATAAGTCGAAAGCTTGGCAGTGACAACTGAATTTGCTTTTTTCTTCAAGACCATACCTTGGTCGTAGAGTGTTCGCGAATTATTTTAGTTTCATTTATTTTATTTTAATAACATTCTTATTATAATAGTTTTTCTAAATTTTTTAACACGGTTGTCTTTTAACTTTTATATTGTTGTATAATATAAAATAATATAATATAATAGGGCGTCGGTGGCCGCAAAGGTTTAAGCGTTGACACGGCGCTCATCACTGTAAGGTAAAGGTCCCGGGTTCGACTTTTGATGAAACAGATATAAGAATGTCTGAAGCAGTTGTTCCAGTGGGAAATGACTTGAGGAATTTATTTATGGCCGACTGGGAGTGTACGCCATCTTTATGAACCAATCAAAACTACCGATGTTAAGGGTTGGCATCTTAGTATAACTGTTGCATTGCTCGAGGACTTCTGTGAAATGAAAACGGAAACATAAAAGTTTTTCCCCATCTGAGTCTGAACTGTTGATCGTGCTATTTTGTACACGATCCATTAAGCCATGCGTATGTTCAGTTAGCAACGTTCCATGGTTACTCTTAATATAGAACAATCGGCTCCCTTCCTCTTTCAGCCGTTAATGTTTTAATGAAGATAACTTTTTTCCAATCGTATAGGTCCTCTCTTTTACACCTCAGCTAAAACTTTTTTAATATTGTAGAGAGATAAAAGTTTAGTTGATGTCTCTAAGTAGGGATTTCTTTCAATAGGCCTTATCCCCGATTTTTAATATAAAATGAAAAATACAATTAATAACTTACGTTAAAACTGTATATATTCAAAATCTTTACTTTTTGTGAATTCGTTTTTCATACGATTTATACTACTATTCTATTTACTACTGTTACTAAATAATACTATTATGCTATTCATATATACACATAATACTGTAAAACTATTTACTTAACCTACTAGCTTTTTGTGAATGTGTGTAATTATTTAAGCATTTAAATAATAGGTTTTATTATTACTATTTCTTTCAATTAATTAATCTTTTTATGTAAGGTTTTGGTTGAATGAAAAAGCTAGTGTCACGAGCGGGATTCGAACCCACGACCTTCGGCTCAATACGCCGTTGCTCTACCACTTGAACTATCGTGACTTTGATCCACTCGGACACCAACTCTCCAACTCAACCTACAACCTTTCGAATTTTCCCTCCCTTTTGCCATTTTTTAATGTTGTGATTAATGAGGATTCAATCCTCGGCGACATATGAAGTGGCCACGGGGAGCTGTTTGCGAAGTTATACTTCTTTCTACTCATTAAATCCATTATATTTCGTGGTCTATTGACCAAATTACATATTTCAATTAATTAATGAAAAATAGCAAAAAGGAGGGAAATTTAGAAAAGTTATGGGTTGAAATGGGAGGTTGGTGTCCGAGTGGATCGAAGTCACAATAGCTCAAGTGATAGAGCTGAGGCGTATTTTGCCGAAGATTGTGGTTTCGAATCCCGCTCGTGGCACTAGCTTTTTCTTTTCAACCAAAACCTTACATAAAAGATTAATTAATTGAAAAAAGAAAAAAAAAGATAATGGATTATTGTTATTGGTTGTTGTGAAGACCTGTTGAGTCTGGAGTTTTATTAATCGGTTCATATAAATTCACTTTTAGTGACTTCAGTGATTCACTTTTATTATAACATTTATTTATATTTACTGCCATTTTTAATTTAAGGAGTGGGTCAGGCGAATGTTTAAAAAATTATATTCTTCCAGAAAGGGCATATAGATACGAGAGGAAGATTAAAAATTCTCTTTGCTCGAGTCATGGCTCTAATCCCATAAGCAACTTGTTCATTCCTGGCAATTAAAAATATTTTTTTTACGTTTTTCATCTTGAAACGTAACGAATTAAAAGTTTTCCGTGCCTAGGTTTTGCCTTTCATAATCTATCATAATGTTTTTTCTTTGTTGCAGGTACATTCTGCCGCTTGGCGTCACGGCCTATTTATTCGTGAGAATGTCCCATCAGCTTCAGGATCAAGAAGGACCTTTGCCAGTTATGCTGTACGAAGGATCACGCGCTCGTGCATCTACCGGATCGCACGGAATCAGGTGATACTTAGTAAATAAATCCCTTGTAAGATTAGAAAATGCCAATATATTAACACAATTAATATTTAGATATTGATGGTGTTAATAACAATAATACTAAATTTATCGTCTTTCGATTTATATTTCCATTCGACGAATTACATTGTCCTCCCCTCCGTAGTTCCCAGTCAATCACTACAAAATCAGAATAAAAATTTCATAATATATCCCAACCATATAACATTTTCTCTTACTCTTCCCCTCTTTACTCTCCGCAATGTGAAAGCACAAATGAAAAAAGCCTTTTATTTATTTGAAATTCTGATTCTATTGAAATAAGGGCAATAAAAGGTTGTTCACTCTCTTCACCGCTCGATATTTTCTTTTTTCTACATTCGATCTTTCCAAGCCGCCTTATATCAGAACTTCAGAAGGGCTTTCATCGATTTCAAACGGAAAATGAGATTTTAAAAGAATCTTCCAAATTCCACAAAAATTTATTACTTTTTTTTATAAATTAGTTTTTTTACCCATCTATTGGATCCGGCCACTAAATTAGTCCCTGTGGTATGCAAATTTAAGGGATCTTATTAGTTACTTTAACGGCTTTCTTCGACCTTGGCTTAAAAAGGGTTGGCGCAAGGAAGGAAGGTAAATATTTTTCTTATTATAAACACCACTCATTTTTCTTATTATTAATCCTTACTCTAATAGGTCTCCCCATTGCTGATTAATCCTTTTGAATACATTTTCTAATAAAACTATATATAAAATCCATTTACGTTTTAGTGGTCAATTGACCAAGTTACTTCTTTCAATTAATTATTCTTTCTGTGTAGAAAGAACAATCGGTTGAGATAAAAAAGTCAGTGTCATGAGCGGGATTCGAACCCACGATCTTCGGCTAAATACGCCGCTACTCTACCGCTTGAACTATCGTGACTTCGATTACATATACAATACTTTAATAAATAACTAATAAATGTGGGTACAAGGTAATCTATTTGGGTCCTGTAAGTATTTGGGCGATCCAGAAATCTGTGTTGAAACGGTGCTCTGTCCGTAAAGCTGGGTAGAAACTCGTGGGATAGCCTTTCCGTGGTGCTTGTGTCCCATATTTCCTGCCACGAGTTGTCTATCCGAACTGTAGGAAAATCACGGATCTGCTTCCTAGAAGAATCTCGTATCCAAACTCTGACAAATCCATGTTTACCATTGTTGGCTCTTTTTCATCCTTTAGCTGTCGGATTGCAATTACACTTTGGAGGACAATATACAAATGTACATGTGGGGCGGATGTAAGGACTTGGAGGGTGTCAATAGAAACTTTAAATCTGCACGAGGATGAAAGAGGAGAAACCCCTGCTTTGCAATTTTGCTCTCCAGGCTACTCCTCCATATGTGCAACAAGAGTCTCTTAAAATAGGTAATTAACATTTTAATTTTTTTACGAGGGTTCGCAACAGCGGAGGTCTTATCAACCCTCGGGTTGCCATTGTTTTTGAAAAAAATAAGCGATTATGCTTTTATTTCAATTAAGATTCCAAATCGTCTGAAATGAATAAAATTATTTGGTAAGAGATAAATATTTATTTTAATGATAATTTAAATTTTAATGATAATTTACTTAATATACTTAGCGTAATATAAATTTCTAAGAGTTCATTAACTCGTTTCTGAAATGAAGAGACCACAAAGCTTCTTCGCTTGATTTGGAGATTTCTGAAGATCTTGAAGCGCCAAACGTCCCTGAGTGCGATTATCACCTCGTCCATCTTGGCGTTTTGGGTTCGATGAAATTTGCTCCAAAAGACTCGTGACATCCATCCCCAAAACTTCACCTAGCTTGTCCGATCCTGGTACTTTTTGGTATGTAAGGCCGACAATATTGTCCCAGTGAAAACGGCAACCATTTATGTGTAATAAGTCTTTACTCAGAATGCAGATAGTGTCCGGTTTCATTTGCTTAATGTTCCTTCGTAGCTGTACTTGTTTGCTTATTTTAATGCGAGTGATGTAGCAAAAATCTGCTGATATTCTCCATTTCGTGCCTTTTAGTCTGGGGGCAGATTTAAATATTTCCCATTTATCCGATGTGCACGCGAGATTGACCAGCAAAGGACACGGAAAAGTATTCTTGCGGCCTAAAAGTTTCACAGCTGCAATCTCAAAGGATTTGGATAGCTGTAAAACTTCCGCCATAAAAGTGCGAACAATTTCTTCAAGGTTGTCATCGCATTTATAAGATATACCGTAAAAAATTAAATTATTTCTTTGGCTAAAATTATCCGAAGCTTCCACCTGTCTTTCACTCCTTCTATCCACTTCAGTGAGGCGGGCCACACCATTCCTCAGCTCCATATTTTCTTTTTTCGACGTTTTGATTTCTTCAAACATTCTATCAATGTTCTCCTTTAAAATTAATTAAGGTTTTTAGCTGAGATGAAAGAAGTTAATGGCACGAGAGGGATTCGAACCAACGACCTTCGGCTAGATACGCCGCTGCTCTACCACCTGAGCTATCGTGACCTCGATCCGCTCGGACATCAACTCCCCATCTCAACCCCACCTTATGAGTTTTCCCTCCTTTAATGTATTCAAGTCCTGTTTTGTAGGTAAACAGGAGAACTTTTCATCTGCCATTAGGCTAAGCTTACGAACCAAGTCATTTCCCGGATCACTTACTGTCGAGACAGCCGATAGAGACATCTTTGGAGCTTTTACACAGGAATGAAAATACGGGCTTGACGATCCAGGCGAACTTCTTGGGTGTTTTGAGGACTTAGGCGTCGTTTGCATTAAGAGGTTCGTAGATGTGGTGTAGCAGAAATTTTGTCAGGCTGTAACGATAGTTTTGGAGATTTGAATGTTGATATACAGAAGTTAGCTGACACCTCCTGTCTCCAGACCTTATCCAAGGTCAAAACGAGCTGCTTGTTGTTTTGTTCTTTGTTTTGTTTTTGGTCGCCAGTGTCACTGCCCTGAACCCAGGATGTTATCAGACCGACCCTTGTACCGGTTCTACAGTTGGCACGGCAAAGATATGTCAAGAAATTGAATAATTTCACAATTAAAGGACTTACTGTGGGAAATAAAGCAATGTAATTCCACTCCAGTTAGAGAGGAGTCTCTAGGGATTTGGACCTTTTGGACCTCTGCTAATTTTTTACTCAAAGAAATCAATTTTTTCCGCTAGAAAAGGCCAAAGCCAACAGAGTGCACATTAGCATGTCCGCACACGACGGCACCGTTCTCACCAATCGTTATTTACTTAATGTACTCAACGTAATATAAATTTTTAATAGTTCGTTAACTCGTTTCTGAAATAAAAAGACCACAAAGGGCCGAAAAATAACTTCATTTATCTCGGTATATGTCAGGTGGTTACAAGCAAGTGAGTTCTAGAAATTGTTTTTCTCTGTAGCTGAATTAACAACCTTCGACCCTTTTAAACCATTTCTTCTCTATACAGAATACCCCAGAATTATTAATTTTTGTACCCCAAATGATATAAAAATATTTTTCAATTAAAATTCGACTGATTATGCAGAATGCTGCGGATGTTCATGCCAGTTGTGTGCATTTTGTAATTGGCATTGGAAAATTGCTATCACCGGTGTTCAATAACGACCAGCATCTCGCATACTCGACAAAAGTCAATTTCATGAGGGAGAGGAATGCTGTCATAACCTCCTGTTTGAAATATTTACCCCACTCGCCTTAATTTTCCTCCTTGAATTTATTCGCTAATTGGTTTCCTATTAGTATTACATTTTTTCATATAAAATGAAACTCTATGTACACATTTTTTCCTGTTTTCTTAAAAAATAACGCTCGGGAGCAATAATGGATTATACAGGTTTTTTAATCAATAAAACAATTATTATTATCTAATGTTGTTTAAAATACTGGCGTGAATAGAGATGTGCCGCTGTATTTTGTTCATCACATGTAGAACATTTTTCTCAGTCAATATCTCAATGAATGAATCTTAATTTTAATTGACCCGAAAAATATTGAATGTTTTTTTCATTCAATCTGAAAACATAAATAAAATACTTTAAACGAATCGAAACAGGACCATTTTTATTCTAATGTGGATCCTGATACAAGTGAGTCATTAAGAGATAAAAAGAAGGAGGATCGAATATTTCGCCCCTTCTCCGGAACTGCTGATTTCCAAGGTGATTTGGAAACCCTGATTCAGGAAATGTGATGCTAAATTACCCCATGGAACGGAAGACAAACGTCGAATATGTTCCAAATTGAGCAGAAACGCGTTCAGTGATGCCTTAACCCTCATCTGGCCCAAATATCAAGAAAATCCTGATGGAATGCTTTGATTCGTACAAGCCGAATGGAACTCTTTAGTGCGGACGACAACGGTTATCAATCATTCATTTACAATTGTAATGATTTGATTACACACAATACGTTGGGCGAAATTGCAGGCAGTGCGTTCTTAACGGTCGTGAACTAGTGACCAGTGCTTTCACGGTTTTGTAGCTTTACAAAGGAATCCCTCGGGTTCATTGAACAGTGTACATTTCTCGCTAATCCAATCGTTAGATCATTAGAGAATACCGTATATATATCATACCATACATAACCAACCTGTTTTCAGTTACTGAAGAAACCATTCTAAAGATAATTCATGCAAATGATTTTTATTAAGGAAAAATGGTTCGAAGCGAATATCAGCATTATGCGCTATATAAATTATTTTAGTATTATATACTAATTAACTCTTCTGGTAACTTTAAAATAGCTTTCAAAAACTATAAAACAATTCACACACTTTTTTCGAAAAATTAAAGATCCCACACCAGTAACAAGAAAATCTGATGTAATTTACAAAATCAATTGTTTAAATTGTCAACTTACATCGGTATCCCGATCCCTGGATGATATCCCATACATTTAACAGTTTTCACCCACGCCTAAAATTTACACATAAAATCGAAAACTAATTATCATACAGAAAGGATCTTTGACTGTATTAAGGTACATCGAGGATGTTTTTCCGGAAGCTGTAGCCCCATTCGCTCCATTTAATGGAGACAACTTCGTGTTAATGCAGGATAATGGTCGCTCGCACGTAGCTCGAGTGGTCTTCCATTACTTGCAGGATGTAGGGATTACACTATGAATTGGTCAGCACGTTCTTCTGACACGAATCCTATAGAACACTTATGGGACATGACAAAGAGTCGGATTAGACATCGTTCGCAGCCCCGAACAATCGTTGAACATCTTCAAACCGCGCTTGTTGATAAATAGGATTATGTCTCACAAGACGAAATCCAATCGCTTATTTACTCGAGCCCTAGGAGAAATATGACTCTCCATGAGGAGGTAATACAAGTTATTAAACGCAAAACCAGGTAATAAATTGTTAGTTAAATTTTAATCGATCACTAAATGATTTCCATTGTTTTGGTGAATTTTCTTACAAACCATCATAAATAAGGAATTTTGATTAAAAGCCATGAAGTTCTGATCTCGTTTAATTTGGTTTATAATAAAATAAGGTACAACGATAATTTGGAGGTCGTGAGATGCGGCCTGGTTTTACAAAAACTTTTTCTATATCGTGCCAACGTTTCTATCTTTATTGAGATCATCTTCAGGGCCTGGGATTTATAAACATTGTTTAACTTTTACAAATATATGTAGGATTTAAAAAACGTTAGAGATTTTAGATTCAATCAATATATTTGTACTCACTAACGACAACAATTCTCAAAATTCTCAACCCTTTCAGATATTCAACAGTACTACTACATTGAACACAGAAAAAAATAGATGAAAAACAACACAGAAGATGTAGAATTTAATTCTAACCTAACATAAAAGCACAAAAACCGAGTAAAAATCGAAAACATGAAAACATGTAAATGTTCATGAACGTTGATTCCACTTCACAATATAATTGAATGTCTTTGAAAAGGATGTGACTTACAGTCAATTATATATAATACTGCGATTGGGTTTGGCACCAGGGCCTTCTGTGGAAGTTGAAGGGCATCCTACCCAGTACCCACTACCTCCTAAAATCGAACGTGATTAACGATTACTTTAGAGTTAGACAGGGCATATAAGCTGGCATCCCCAAAGGGAGTATTCTTGGACCTCTACTTTACACAATACTGCTGACTAACAATCCTATACCACAAGAAACAATGTTCTCGACTTTTGATGTTGATACGGCAATCACCGCATAAAGAAATGTTCAAAACCATTTGCAGTCCTGCGAGGTTTGGTCTAAAAAGTGGAGAATTAAAATAAATTCAACGAAGACCCAGTACATTAACTCAGTCGTATTACACTGCCACCTGTTTACGTTTACAGGATTTTACTACCCACTGCCGAACACGAACCTTACGTGGGACTTCATAAGGACAAACGACTTACTGAAATCCGCACTCAAGACTAAAACAAACTAAAAGACGTTACAAACTGTTATCGCCATTACTTAGATAGACGATCAAAACTTCCAATTAGCTACAAAATATTGATAAACACTATGGTTCTCAACCTGGAGCTCTAGGTAAACCAAGCGTACAAACCTCTTCTACTACTACGAACTACAACTCTCCATGCAAACAAGCATTCCAATAAACAATCCTAAAAATTGTTAACCCTTTTTTAAGTATCAAACCTCACCCCTATACTCCTTAATATTCCCTGCCTTAAAAAGTAGCGAAAACCGTATAAAAAATTCCATCTTTCCCTTTCCATGCAACCCGATGCCTTGGTCTGTGAGCTCACTTCCACTACCGTCACCGATAATCCTCCTCGTCAATTGAAACGCCGATGGTAATGATAAGTCCCTGCGTATTCAAATTTTTTCCTTACAAAACGGCCTTCTAAGAAAACTCCTAGATCTGTCTGTAGATTGTTGTGCCAGTTTTGTTTTGTTTCTATATTATGCAGGGCTGTAAATAGAGTAAGCAGGGTGCTTCGCTGCTAGTCGTACGATAAAGTTTGTCAGATGTTTCATGCCACAAAAGCATAAAATAATTCAACGTATTGTGTTTCTTCAATATGTTTATTGTCTCTTTTTTATGTGTTTTGTTTGATTTTTACTCGTTTTTTGTTAGGTTAGAATTAAGTTTTTCTGTGTTGCTTTTTCATCTGTATTAAATGTACGTTGTTTTATGCGATTTTTCTGCTTTGGTTTTTCGCTATGTTCAGTTTCTCTTTTTTTTGTGTTTTGTTCGATTTTTACTCGTTTTTGGTGCTTTTTTGTTAGGTTAGAATTAAATTTTACAACTTCTGTGTTGTTTTTTCATCTATTTTTTTTCTATCTTCAATGTATTTTACTGTTGAATATCTGAAAGGGTTGGGAATCGGATTATGGTTCATACGAACTTTTTTGTTGCATTTGAGATGTTGAAGCACCTGACGAACTTCGTAAGCAGCCTGTTGTAAGTTGCTCAATTGTGTGCCAGTAAGTTTTGACGTACTGAATGTGCATTAATATTTCTAGGATTACAATTTTTACTAGTTTTGGTACGCCATAGAATAATTTTGAACTTTTCTGTGTTGTTGCGAGCTAATATTAGTCTTTAGGGCTACAGATAAGTTTTAGGGCTAATTTTAAAAAAATCCATACCGGGAAGTGCAATACAAATTTTTGAATTCGAGCTCGTCAACGGTAAATTATAATTCAAAAATGTCTGGTTATTTTTTGAAAAAAAATCGTTTTGACTCCTATTATGTGTGTATGTCGGTGAATTTTACGAGTTTTCCATTCAACAAACATTCCATGATAATTTTCCAATATTTTTCCTTGACGAGGAAAAAATATGCAAGTGCAAAGGCGAAATCGAGTTTTGATCTCCTTGAAGGAAGAAAATCCCAAAGTACAAAATGAAACGAGTCGATTCTTTTCTGTCTTTCTTTCCGAAATTTTAGACTTGATTAAAACAATTGTAGCTTGACCCTGCGTTAAAAACCATACAAACCGTGCACTCCCCATTAGATAGATGATAGATTAGCTAATGCTTAGGTGTAGTTAGGATTTACAAAGTGCATTAAAATATTTCAACTAAGGCCTAACAGTCGCCGAACATATTTTGGAATCTTTTCTATTCTGGTAAGATCTGTTTCAGCATCAATAATTTTTAGTGAGTTGACGTGCCTTTTCTCAAAAAAGAAGTAGACTTTTGTCTGAAAGCTCAATGCAAGTTCTCTACTTGTTTTCTGCTGTCAGTTTACTCTGTAGTTTTTTAATCAGTTTGATACCATGAAATCGTGAAATACACTTTCTTTTACAAATTTATGGCATAGTTTATTTCCTTAAAGGCCCTACGTGCTGGCATTTCGGTTATATATCCACGTCAAGTCTTCATGATGTATTAAACATACCGTTATCAGTTAGAGCACTAAAAATGTTTATATGATAATTACCTATAAACCGTAATATTTATTGGTGACGATATTTTTATTTCGACCTCAACAGTTTAACTTCTGATTGTCCTTCTAGGATAATAGGCCATCTCAGAAAATTTATTGGTGACATGTGGTTTGGTTATCCTAGTTTGCAGTTCGACCTTTTCTGCGGCTTTCATGTGTGTATTAATTTATCATATTCATTAAGAAAAGTTGAATTTTTTTTCAAATTGAAAGGCTGAAAATCGTCTGACAGGCCAAAACAGCGAGCCGCCAGACCAGGATGAACGTAGACGTACAATCAACACGGTTAGTGCCGTATCTTGGAGTATGTGTATTCACTCGGCTTTCCCTTCACGAGTGATTTCTAACTTCAACTGCTTGGATCTCCGCTCCGGGAAGATTGAAAACACGTGTCCCTTGGGTTTTCTTAAGGAGTAATTTGCTCCTTTTACCCCTGCTGTCAGTCCTTTGCGGCTATTTAGTTGACAGTATATCGCCTCTTCTTCACCTCCATGAATATATGCTTCAATTTTCCTGATTTTTAATGGAGGATGTTTTTAACTTTTCCTGAAAAACATTTCTACGAAAAGCTCCTCTAAACTTAACACTGTCCCAGATTTTCGGGTAACGTCCGACGATGAATTTTTTAAGATTTCCTGCTCCAGCCGTGAAGCCCCACTCTTATCAGCCTTTTGTTTCAAAATGCCTTGCACTGGCCGTTACATGTTCACATTGCTAAAACTGCTGAATTAAATAAGTCGTAAAACTTCTTTTATTGGAATTGTTTCACTAATTTACTCAAGTTGTAAATCTAATTCTAGAAAATTATGCGTGACATTATGTCCAAATCGGATATTTTTTCCTGGTTCCCTTTATGTTTATGAATTTTTATGTCATACTTGGAATATATAACCAACAGGTCGGCTTTTAAGTCGACGTTTCGATAATTTGTGCAGAATTCTTTTCTATAAATCATATTTATTTATTTAACGATTAAACCCTGATCGCTGTACATAAAACCACGAAGCGGTAAAGTGGAGAAGGTTTGTGAGGCAGATGTGCCAATATGGTTGTAGTAAACCCCATCTTCAATCCAAATGTTAGTTGCTTATAAATTATAACAAAACTATTCACGAAATAACAGTTATCAGCTATCAACCAACAAAAGAAGGATAATTTTTTTTACATTACTTTTTTTTTGTACGAGGGTTCGCAACAGTAGAGGTCATATAAACCCTCAGTGTGCCGGTGTTTTTGAAAAAAAAAAAACATTTGTGAGTATGTCGGGTTCGAATTCAGGGCCGTTGGATTCGAACCAGATCCCTTTACCTTACAGTGATGAGCGCCGTGTCAACGCCTATATCGACGCCCCCTGGCATTACCATTTGTTCAAAACTTAAATTAGATGCATTACGATTTTATCATTTGACACTGTTACATATATCTTGAGAGGAACCAGCAATCATTGTTGCTCTACCGACTTTTGTAAATAGTTACATAGATACAATGGTAAGAAATGTTGGGCGTGGAAACGTGGAAAATTTGTTGGGGATTAGGTTTTTAACTAAGGATATTTAGAGGTCATTGTGAATAATAGCGGTGATAACGTAGTAGGGAGTAATGAAGGTTATGAGGACTTTAGATTGGAAGGACTTTATTTTTTGGAGTTTCCTATATTCTAATCAATACGTTCATGTCGGTTTCAGTAGTGTCTTGTAAAGTTTAGTTTATTTTTTCTTGATAATGATTTGTGTAGTAGTCCTCGTTTGATTAATTACTGTCTTTTTAGTTTGTGTATATCGGCTCGATGTTAGACGTAAGTCGAGATGAAACCCAAGGTATCATACACAGTACAGTTTTAGTGATTGATTATTGAGAAATAATTGTATTGTGGGTTCAGTATTTAAAAGAATGTGGTACATATACTCCATTCCGCCAGAACTCCATTCAACTATTAGCTGCACATGTGACTAAGCACCTCTGAAGAACTTGCGGGTTCAATATCACAAAGTTAGTACAGCTGTGTTGTCAGTTATAAGTTTGGAACACCAAAGGCCGTTTAAAAAAAAAAATATTTACTTTAAAACAGAGAAGATTACAGAACAGAAATGCGAGAGAATCGTCAGAAAGATGTCGTACGTCCGAAGAACGGAGAGAAATACTTGCTGTTAAAGATAAGCGCCGGGTTTATATGAACTCGTAATGCAGAGTCAGCTGGGGTAGTTCCTTCAACTCTTAACTCTCGGCGAGGGGAGTGGAGAGTGTAGTCGGGATATCTGAGGTGTATATGAAGTATAGGATTGGTCCGACCACCCTGCCCTGCAGCACCCCCACTCACAGAGGTCAATATTCTAAGTAGTCCGAGTAGAATACAATTCAATTTCGTCAAAGGCAATTTTAAATAGATAACCTAGTATCTCTGCCCGTTTACTTTTTTCGGGTAGTAAAAAATTATTTAATCGTTACTAAACAGGAAAAAGATTTTATAAAACTTATTAATAATCTACTAAACTCGTTAGCACATTTAGCAAAGGAAAAAGGCAAAAGGTATTTTACGTACATTCCTGCCACCTTTCCTCATCTTACATGATATAATGATTGCGTAAATACCTTTATAGTATTATTTATTTATATTATGTATTTATTGAACAAGAGAAATTCACTATTGCTATTTCTGTATATTAGTTTTCATTGTTAAAATAATTCAATTTTTCGTTACCAAATTAAGTTCAACTTGGAAATAAGTTCATTCAAGTTGGACTACCTACGATTTCTCAAGCATCTTTTTCCACCACGCATCTCTAAGATTTCGGGGGAAATTTAGAGGCGTCGAGATAAGTGTCAACTGTTGGAAGGTAAAATAATGGATCTCGCGGTGACAACGATGAATCTTCATAAGTTATCAACATTTTCCTTCCAAGCGTCGACCCATAAAAAAAGAATAGGGCGAAATAAATTTCCAACCACGCGATTGTATGTTTTACCCCTCCACCCACTACACTTCCCTCCCGATAATATTTTATTGCTTTTCGTAAACGACCTTTCAAAATAAACGCCTCTCTTGTATTTGCATCATTTTTCATACATATTACAATTTCATACGCCTCCTGAACCGGAAATTCAACCGTACAAATAATTTAAAACATGATGTGGGCTTTATGGTATATTGATGTAATCATGTTTTCTCAACCGGCGCCATTATATTGTCATAAAAACTGATTGAAACTATATCTCCATGAAAATCGAGTAAAACGTTGAGCCATTTCTCAATAGAAAAATAGTGAATATAAATTACAGAAACATTTTGTCGTCCTGATTGCATTTTTCTTAAAATTATGAACTATCTACAATAATTCTTTTAAACAATAACCCCTTAATAACCACAAATCCATCATCCTCCAATAGACCAATAAGCCTCTTTCCTAATTTATCCAAATCTTAGAATCAATCATTTCAGTGTGGCACTCCGGTCTCATTTTAAGCTAAAAAATTATCCTCCTTCATAACTACTATCACGACCTGAACTCCTTCTCTGAGACCAGTTTAAATAGAAAATCAGCTTAGTTTGTTCCCGCATCATGCAAATCTAGCGTTCCTTGGTCCAACCAGTCTTCCACGCTGTTGACAAACACACACATTTTAACCCAGAAATCACAACCTACATGGAAACTAGGGCGATCCTATCCGCACGTTCCGACTCTTCACTAGCAACAGAAGCCATCCAAAAACAACTAGACCTCATTATCGACCGGTGAACATTGCATACTAAGTTAAACGAGCAAACAAGCCAATACGAGACGACAGACCTGCCCACGAGAACACACAAACAAGGTTAATCCCTCCATCTAATCAAGTCCTCTACTTTACTTGGATAGCAGGCCTACATGGAACCCACATTCAAGACTAAAGAGACACGATGTCAACCAAGTATATGAACATCTCGGAAGTCTGCTCTAAGCACATCTAACTAACAGCTTAGACCAATTTAGTTTTACGTAGTTGAGCGGATCTCGAGACTGTCTATTCTAACCCTATCCTATTCCCAACTATGCAAATTCCGGCACTGGCTAGCTCCTCTCCTCACTGCCCATGGTCTGATAGATCAATCAGTATCGGACTGTATTTTTGGCTCGACGAATATTTCTGTACAATTATCAAAAAAAAATTTAAAAGATTTGATGATATTTGAAAACATTTATCACTATAGAAAATTTGACGAGTGTTGCATGGTTTATTAATTATTAATTTTAATACTATTCAACATGTTATGACGAGATCTTGTTTTTTAATTTAATTGTTGGTTTTTTTAGGAACGGAGAAGCACATCTGTCCAGCGGTACTCATCGATACAGGTCTAATAACCAAGGACTATACCAGGCTGAATTAGATGTCAGGAAGGAAAAAAGGACTCACAAATACCTTGGAACTATCGCTACCATCTTTGCTATCTGCATGTGCCCGCTCATGATATTGAGGTAATATTAGTTAAATTTTTAAAAAAATTAATCCGATTTCGAACTTTTCAGTAAAAAAAAATTAATCCAATGTCGAAGAGTTTTCCCCATAACCGCGGTGCACTTCATAGTTAAAAGAAATATTAGAATTTCCAACCGCGATTAGGAAATTACTAGACTTCATGTGGCTCATTATCTTTCGTCATCATGCATGAGAAAATATCTCTCCTCCAAATTAAATTGAACGTATGATAGCACATTAGCAATCTACTTATCTACTTAGTCTCTTAACGTATTCTATTAATCCGATAAAAACAACAAACTTTTCATCAATGAATTACTTACTTTTGCAGTCCATCTCCCTCGTGAAAAACGGCATTACTAAATAATCAGTTTAAGCACATACTCGAGATTTGCTTTTAATCTTGTTGATAAAGGTTTACATAAATGTTTCCCTACTAAAAGTTTTATTTAGCGTTATGGATTATGTCAAAACATGCAATTTAATTATTACGCTTTAATAATAAAAAATTAAATATTTTTATTCAGATTTTGAAGTAGCCCAATGATATCCGATTTAAAAAAAAATATGAATATTATTTGGGTGTTCAGCTATTGTCAAAAACAAATGTCCAGTGACGGTACATCTATAGTGGATTACAATGCCGTAAACTTCGTGGTTTTATCTTAATGCTTACAAAAGCTGTGATTTGTTTGTGTGTTTATTTAAAAAAACACGTTTCTTTACATAAAACCTGCATTTTCTCCACGCTAACGTAACTTTTCCATGTGACCCTATATTTTAGATTTACCACCTAATTTCCTTTTAGATGAGTCCACTTTTGCTCTAAATAAATAAATCACTGTTCATACATCATGAAATTTGAAATGGTAATTTTGGATCAGCTTCTTTAAACCGTACCTCCCTTACATTACCTTTTTTAAATGTCAAACCAGCCAAAAGGTTCAACGTTTCTCCAACAGTTTATTCGAAACTTCGATTACTTGTTTATTTCTTTTGCTTTTTCTTTTATCTTCAATTTCAGTTGGAAGTTGGAAAAACGTTTTCGGAGACGTATCCTGAGAATTAAGTGCATGGCTCAAGATTAATAATTAGAACATGCATTCTGAAATAATTTATTATTAAAGAAACAAACTGTTTTTCAGAATTCAAAATTAACACATTTTAAAAGAACAAACTTCTTACGTTTGATAAAAAAAAAGAATGTGAGCCAAACAGTTAAAAAAAAGTTAGATAGTTAAAAATTGCCGTAGAGGCAATGAGAAAGGGAGCGAGATTTTGATCTAGAAAGAAAGGACATTTTGAAAACCAAACAAAATAGCAGGTTAACTTTTTTTGTCTCACCTTCTTTTTTACCAAACGTAAGAAGTTTGTTCTTTCAAAATGTGTTAATATTATTCTGAAGAACAGTGTGTTTCTTTACTAATAAATTATATAACGTAAGGGAACAAGTGTTTAAAGAGTGTTTCATGATGTTTGGGCTGTTATTTTTTTAAGTAGACTGGCAATTTTAAGTACACAAGTGGAATAATCTAAAAGGAAATTCGTTGCTAAATCTAAACAGGGTGTCAAAAGTTGGGAAAAGTTAGGTTAGAAAGGAGAAAATTTAAGTTTTATGTAAACAAACATATTTTTCTTAAATAAAAACAAAAAATCGTAACTTTTACGACTTTCTACTCCACTTTAGATGTACTGTCACCGAAAAATTGTTTACCACTCTCTATTAAAAATATTTATGCAATCAATTTTTTTTAACCGCCGGGTTGCCGGTTTTGGAAATAAATGCAGGGCCGCTGGATTAGGACCCGGAACCTTTACCTTGTTGTGATGAGCGGCCACGGATACCTACAATTTAACCTGTTAAATTATGTTAAGTTATTGTGTTATTATTATTGTGCGAATACACATGAGCCAACGTTTCAATATTTTCAACCACCATGATAGCAGTAGATAGCGTTACTAAAAAACATTAAGTGATTTTTTTAAAGCCAAAAATAAGTAAATAGGCAGGATTGTTCGATTGTTTGTTTGAAAGTGCGTCTGATGGAAGTGAAATTTATAGCAAATTGTTTCTGTCTTTCTAATGCCTGTATTATCGCTTCTATTATAAGCAACTAATATTTTACCACCAAACCCTAACCTTCAATGTGTTTACAAAATTGCATACTGTCACACAGGTTAGCACATCCCAGACCGCGCTATTATTTCTATTTCGAAACGAATAGCACACATGAATCACAAAAATTTACGCCTGTTATTTCTCATTTAATTAAATTATTCGTAGAGAAATAATAAATTAGCCTTGAATAACTCCCAGCTTAGCTACAAGGAAAATCCATTGAATAAGATTTCAATTTGTCCCGCTTTCGCCATCTTTTTACGATGCTTTCTTCCTCACTCTAATTTGTTTCTTCCTTTTTGATTCATTTGTGAAAACTCCCATTACGCGCAACCAAAACGTGACTTTAGGAAAAAGTTTACGAAGTAGCACACTGGCACAACGGTCTGCAGAGTTTAGGAAATTATTACAATTTGGACGTCGTCTATACATCCATTATATTTAGTGAACCATATTATGACCAAATTACTTCTTTCAATTAATTAATCGGGGACCGCGGTAGCCGAGTGGTTAGCATGACAGACTCTCACGCCGCGGTCGTCGGTTCGATTCCCACCGTCGCCTCTGGCCCTTTTTTCACGATAACCCCCCCAATTTGAACACGCATATAAGAATTGTCACCATGGCTAATATGCATAGATCATAACGCAAAAAAAAAAAATTAATTAATCTTTTTAGGTAAGGTTTTGGTTGAAGTGAAAAAGCTAGTGCCACGAGCGGGAATCGAACCCACAACATTCGGTTCAATACGCCGCTGCTCTAACCACTTGAACTATCGTGACTTCCATCCACTCGGACGTTTGTAAAATGGTAAATGAGTAAGAGTTGGTGTCCGAGGAGATCGAAGTCGCTAGCTCAAGTGGTTAGAACAGCGGCAATATTGAGTCGAAGGTCGTGGGTTCGAATCCCGCTCGTGACACTAACTTTTTCATTTCACCAAGACCTTGCATAAAAAGATTAATTATTTGTGTGTGCGCGCGCGCGTGTGTATGTGTGCGCGTACGTGTGTGTGTGTATTATTTTAGCAATTTTGGTGCTCATGTTTGTTGTGCAATCAATATTTTACCATCATTTGAAATTACAGTCCTGAATTATACATCAACATTTTATTTAATTAATATTTCAAGTCACTTTTAATTCACTTTTAATTTTTTCCATATCAGTTTAAATCAAAAGCCATAAATCAATCAAAAGGGGTTCGTGTTTCAAACAATCATCCATTCAATATATTGACATTTTTATAACAAAAGGAAAATTCCTGTCATAGAGGAGGGCTTAACGTCCAACTACGTTGTTGACATTTCTGCATTACCAGATACATATAACTTTGCATGGGCTTGGAGAAAACAATCTTTGAGATGCTAAATATCAAGCACTGCGCTCAATTGACTTCAAGATAGTTTATACAGTATCAAACGTATGCTTTTAACCTGGCACTAACTTAAAGGAGTTAATCGCCCTTTAACGTTTAGCAATAATAATTCAATTACGTCTCGCTAATATGCTTCAGCTTTTGGTTAATTGTCTCCCAAAGCCGGGATTAATCCCGAGTTAATTGCCGATTAAAACGATATTGTATGGTGCACCTGATGATTCATTTCACTTTCAAAATCAAATGATTATAAAATATCTAAAAATGAGATTAATACTATAAACATAAAAGTTTTATCTCATTTTTCATTAATAAAATTATCATAAATTGCGAAACAAGTAGAGTCGGAACATGAAAGTAAACCGTTTGAAATTAACAGAAACGTTCAATTAAACTTGAATCATGTTGGCTAAAATCGCCCATTTAAGCCGTGCTTAAGTAATTAATACTCTTTTTAAGATAATGACTTACCCTGTACAAATAATGGCATGAAATCATGATTTTTTGTCAATAATACGGATGTAGTAACAGTTATGTATTTGCTGGAGGATCTGAAGTTAACAATTCTGTATTCAATTTGATCTTATTTTCAAAGAAGCCGTTCATATAAAAATGTCGTTCTATCCCGACTTCCTTCCCCACCCCTTCAAAATCCAACGTAAAACAGCAATATATCGCTGGCACTCTCAACACGACACACAAGAATGTCACAATTACGCAGAAAACAAACACTTTGAGTGAGTAGCAATACTTTGATTGAATATAAAATTTCTATCAATGTATTTGTATAATTTAAACAATGTTTGTAAATTCCCGGCCCTGAAGATGATCTCAATAAAGATCGAAACGTTGGCACGATAAAGAAAATGTTTTTCTAAAACCTACGGATGCTGGGGGTTTTTAGGGGTGGTTTTAGCCTGCATTCCAGGGCACGTCGGACTGGAGGGGAACGACAGAACGGACCTGGCCGCGAAGGCGGGTACTCTCGTTCCTCTCAGTGATGATGTTGAGACCACCCCGATACGGACTGACGACGTTAAGAGAGTAGTGAAAAATATGATATTAGAAAAGTAGAAGCGTCGTTGGGCCGACTCGACTGACGCGCAGGTGTCCGTCAAGCTGATGGTCAACCGGAGGGGATATCTCGAAGGGAAAGCGTTGTCCTGACCCGCCTGACGATGGATCACACATGTGCGACTCATGGGTACCTGTTGGTCGGTGCTAGTCGACCCAGGTGCCCAGCATGCCAAGATAACAGACTCACGGTGTCTCACGTGTCGGAGGGGTGTCGCAGCCTGCCCCCGTATAGGGACCGAAATGGAATACCGCCGGATTATAGGAGAATGCTCGAGGATGGCAGCGAGTTTAAAGAAAAACTTTTTAGATTTGTGAGAGATATTAGGATAATGGGTTGCATATAGTGGGGTATTTATTTCATTGGTTAAAGTTTAGCTTAAGTTTATGTTAGAATAGGAGTATGATGGGTTGCGGTGCAGCATATCATTTCAAGGCTCCACCGCTTCTCCGCCAAGCCGGGTCGGGGTGGAATATCGAGAACCCTCCGGATATGAGGATAGGATATGACTAGTTTTAGGGAACGAAAGGGCGCCCAAATGACCAAAGAAGTAGTTGGCGCCCCATCAGAGCCAAACCACGGAGTCGCTCAGGCACCAAGGTGGGTGACCCCCAGATCCATCGGGGAGAGGCCAGAGGCCTCCTACGAGGTCTCGTAATTCTAATTCTAATTCTAAAACCTACGTCACACCAGACCACATCTCACGATCTTAGACTCATTGACTAACGGTCACTAAACACCACACACTTATGTTTAAATGTTGGACCAATAAGAACACCTAATATATTTGGATTCGTATTTACATTAGAAGAAATCAATCTGCTATGTGAAACTTAGAAAAGGAAACTTGAAATCGTAATCTTTAAAAGAACAAGATAAAGAACTTGTCAAAGAACCGTTCAAAGACTTTTTCACAATAATAAATAACAATTCATTTGGTTAATCATCTTTATTCGTTTGATTTTAGAGTTGCGAAGTTGGCACTAGTCGAGACGTATGACAACAGCGGCCATTTTGATATCACATACACTATGTTCGTGTGGATCGCATTTCTTCCGACAGCAACCACCCCAGCCCTCTACGCTGCATGGAGAATGAGCAGGTAATACAAATAAGGTTATTTATATTTTAATAACAATCGCGTATAGAATGTTTTAAACAATAAAATGGCTTCCCTATCTAAAAATCTAAAGCGGTTTTAATTCAAACCCAACTAACCTAATTTTAATTACTCTTCGCAAAGAAACATTTTCATTAGGCTTAATTTGCTCTGGGAGTTAGTTGGAATCACTGGACGAGAAGGGAGTGCTGAAAAGTTCAACAAGTTCTGTTCTTCCCTACAGACTGTGAATTGGAAAGGGTTGACATTGAAGCCCTGGTCTACCTTTTTTTATAATTATTCGATGCGTTCCAAACAAGCCGAATAGGAATAATCCAGGAAAGTAATCAATTTTCAAGTTAAAACAAAGTAAATTGAATAATAGCCACCCCAGAACAGGGGAGAAAAGTTAAAAACAATTGTGAAGTGGTAATTACTAGCTTGAGATAATAGAGTAATTTGATCTCCCTCTCTCTCTCCCCTCTCTCTCTCTCTCTCTCTCTCTCTCTCTCTCTCTCTCNATCATCCAACACAATATATTCTGTAATGGGAGCATATTAAAAATTATTTCTACTACAGACTTTCTTTCTTTTTTCTTTCTTTTTTCTTTCTTTTTTTCTTTCTCTCTCTCTCTCTCTCTCTCTCTCTCTCTCTCTCTCTCTCTCTCTCTCGTTTCATGTAACTTTAATGTTATTTGTTCTTGACCATATATGGTTTCCCTTATTTCCAATTAATTAAATTTCAAATATTCAGAATTTTCAACCATTAAATCACCACTTCAAACTTTAAATGACTTTTTATTGAAGAGGTTTAAAATTCCAAATTAAATAAGACAAATTATGTAAAGTTAAAGTACATAAAATAATTCGTTTACGTCTCTCTCTCTCTTCTCTCTCTCGCATTACCGAAAACGAAAAATATTACATTGGTTTTTTTTAAACATCCGGAACTTTCAATAATTTAAGTAAATTGTCGGAAAAGCCCAATGGAATTGTCCGGATCGTCGATCGTTTTCCATATGCCGCGAGCCTTTATTGCTCTTGCCCAGTTATTCATGTGCGGTAACCAGATTAATTACACTATATGACTTTTTCACTTTCAAAAGCTGTTAAAACCACCAACACGTTGTATTCTGTACATATGCTGCACTGAGTTGTATTGATTTGAATTTGAATTGGAACTCATTATCGTTCTATTTTTCCGATCTCAGCGGTTTCTCCATTCTTATTTTACAACATTCGAAACTAATGGCCTTAAATCCGCTGTTCGTTCAGGATGGGACCTCTTTGGCCGCCTGTCTTCTTGTTCGTTCCCGGCCCTAAGTGGCCAGAAACACACGCCAACACGACCTTCCTCCCATCTGTCTCGATCCCCTTTAATTGCTGTTTTATTTTGTTGCTTGAGGGTCTTCTCCGGACCGCACTGAACGAGTCGGTACATAATAAAAAGGATTTATCGGATTGACTTTTTATGATGTTCACTGCGTGGGATATGGTGTTTAGTTCCGCCGTATACAATTTGTTTATTTCTTCTTCTGTATACTCGGCACACCCTCTGCCATTTTGGACCTGTCTGCAAAGACATGTCTGGCATCTCTGTATTCTTCTTTAAGTCCTTCAAACATGACTTTATCTCCATAGTGGGGTGTCTCGTTTTTCTTTAATTTTTCCAAATCACACCGTACGGCGAAGGATCGTTTCAGCTAGCTTTTCTGCCTCCACCTACCTCCTCTAATAACCCCCGCGCCTCTAATAGTTCCTTGGTTTTTATAGCCAGCGGGCCTCGTACGGGTCTTCACGAAGGCGTATCTTTCTCTGGAGTTAGGGTCCAAAAGGGTCTTATACTTTTAAATCTGTTGTTAATGTTGTATTCTGTTCTCATAATGTAAATTATGTATTGTATTTTTTAATTATTTACTTATTAAAAAGTAAAACTGGTTTACACGACAGAGTGAAAATTAGCAAAACATTGATGTTATATTTTTCTTTGAACAAGGCCATTAGGTTATCTATGAAAAAAAGAGGTCGTGTGACAGGTTTTGTCGAGTTAAAAGGTTTATCGATTAAATTGCACCCTATCAATTATGTGTCTCAAAAGCTTCATTTTTATCATCACAATGGCAGTTTTATTACAAAAAACAATACCTCGTTTACCTCTTAAACCGTTTTTCAGCGTCGAACTATATCATACTTTAATAAATCCATTCAAAAGAAATATTAAAACAATATGAATTTTTTACTTAATTTTGAGAATGCAAATTAAATTATAAGAGTTAAATCTTTTTTATACAAGTGGATGTTTGTTCTTTTACAAATAATAATTTCGTAGTATTAAAGAATCAAGTATCAGAAATCAGAATCTGTAGTAATTTCAGAAAATAAAGTGATATTTCTGGAATGCACTGCAATGAAAAGGCCATATCCTTGAACTTTTAATAATGTGAATATACGCTGGTCGATATTTACTCATCTCGCGATAATTACTTTCATTATTAATATCAGATTAAGCTGTATTACATTTTCACATTTTTGGCGTTGCAAAATATACATAAACTTTAATTACGCCCCGGATACATTCGCACAAAAAAATCCGGTTGTAGCAATACTTTCTAAGGAAAAAACCACTGATTGGTACCCCGGACTTTCCTGGTAGGAAGCGAAATAATAAAGATTACTTCGAACTAGACAACCTGGATTCCAGGTGTTCGAAGATATTTATTGTTCGACACGGCTTACTACGCCTTTGTCCTTGATTCAGACCATTTAGACAATTAAGAAGCAAGGTAGTCAAGGGAGAATCAAGTTCCCCAGCGATATTGTCGAGAGAACAAGGGGGCTAAATTGGCCATGTCCATAGCGACTATGCGAATATGAAGTCCCATCGATCCTCTTCAAAAATATATGTGTGCAATATATTTTCAGCTTGATACAGATCTCTTCGATTTGGTCATCTCACATTTTCATCTTTCCGCCACGTTTAACGAACAAACTATATTTTCCCGTCTACCTGTATATGATATACATAAATCTGTATCCAACAGTATGTCCAGAGTGTATTTTGTTTATATTTCGCTCAACCACAAATAATAATAATAATAAAATCAATTATATTGAGTGGTCAAAATTACTTCTTTCAATTAATGACATTAAATAGTTTTTGTTGAAATGAAAAAGTTAGTGTCACGAGCGGGATTCGAACCCACGACCTTCGGCTAATTATGCCGCTGTTCAAACCACTTGGGCTATCGTGAATTCGATCCACTCGGACACCAACTCCCCATCTCAACCTACAACCTTTGTAATATTCAGTCTTTTTTGCTATTTTTCAAATGTCGTGTAAAAATCCATATGACTAAAAGTACAACTATTTTTTTTTTTTTGTTCTGTCTAGCTCCTTTTTTTACCTGTCTAATGTAGAAGATTGGAACCCTATATAGATTAGCTGCAGGTCGATCAACGAACATCGTATAATTGTCTATATTAATTATTCCAATTTATTATTTTTTTTATCTAAGGTTTTTCGTTGAGTTGGAAAATTAGTGTCACCAGCAGGATTCGAACCCACGACCTTCGGCTCATTACGCCGCTGCTCAAACCACTTGAGCTATCGTGACTTCGATCCACTCGGATACCAACTCCCCATCTTAACCTACAACCTTTGTAACATTCAGTCTTTTTTCTATTTTTCAAATGTCTTGTAATCTATTCGATTCTCGGCGACTCATGAAGTGGCCACGGGGAGCTGTTAGTGAAGTTATACTTCGTTTTACTTATTAAATCCATTATATTTAGTGGTCTATTTCTTTCTATTAATTATTCTTTTTATGTGAGGTTTTGCTTGAAAAATGGCAAAAAGAGAGAAAATTCGATAGGTATATCCGATCGAAAGGTATTTTATATTTACTTTTTCATTTCAACCAAAACCTCACATAAAAGGAATAATTAATAATAATAATAATTTCGTACAATCGTTGTAATCTTTCTGAAATTTAAATAACAATTGAGAAACTTGGCTTTAATAGGTTTCTCTGTCATTTACTTTATTTATATAAATAATAAATTATACATTCCTTAGTACTGAAACTGTTACCAATTAATGTTAAACCAGCAAGGTGGTACACTAAATAAGTTATCGTTTGTCCTGAATTAAAATTTTTATAGCGCCAATTAACGTTGGTCTCATTTACATAGCATGGTCTGAAAGTTCATACGGTTTGAATTCCACTGTAATAAATTTTAGATGAATTTAAATTAGGCCAGTCCCTTTGCCTGGCCGGGTTTTAATAATTTTATCTTTGCGTCTTTCTAGGGAATAGTTTTTCGGCAGTTTGTACAAAATCGGATTAGACGTGTCTTAATATTCCTTGAAATATTATATTTTAGGGTTATAAAATAATTATTCCAGAATTGTATTAAAAATGATTACAGTTTTACAACCTCCCCTTTTCACAATGAAATAGGGGTAGACGAAATAACAGCGGTTAGACCAAGCAACTTGGAAAAAACAAGGGTTAATGTTTTCTCCTTTTACTACCCGCTATTTTACCTTGGAGTAAATTATGTTTTAACAAAAAAAAATAAGACATACTACACTTCTAAACATCAAAATAAATTAAAAAAATAATAATGAACTGTTTTATTGGGTGAAAAAAACATAGAACATTCGTTGTGAAATGCACATATTACTTTAAAATTGGGGTCGACGTGTTGTTTGCTCTCTCTAAGCAAAAACTCTGCAACCGGCCCTTTTCAGTTTTATTGCAATACCTTATCAGAGCAGGCTCGTCAGTAGTGAATATAACTAAGCGCACGTGGTGAAATAAACCCAAAATTCAGCTTGGAAACGTAAATGTACTTTTTTTACAACTTTTTGATATCGTTTTTAGGTTTTTCGCATTTTCACTCTATATGAATACTAACAGTGTCAAAAATTACGCCATCTTTACATTCTTTTTTGCGTAAGGAGAGAGGAAACGGTAAATGGATCAACAATGTAATGCATGAAAGTAATAAAAACAATAACATACTACTAACATTTTACTTTTATTCTATTGCAGTTCGTGGTTCCATTGACCAATTAACTTTTTTCGATTAATTAATCTTTATGAAAGGTATTGGTTGAGATAAAAATTGAAAAATTGCAAAAAGGAGGGAAAATTCGAGAGGTGAGGTTGAGATGGGAAGTTGGTGTCCGAGCGGATCGAAGTCACGATATCTCAAGTGGTAGAGCAGCCGTATTAAGCCGAAGATCGTGGGTTCGAATCCCGCTCGTGACACTGCCTCTTTTATCTCAACCAATACCTTTCATAAAGATTAATTAATTTTACTAAAAAAATTAATTAATTTTTTTTAGCCTGGCAAAATAAAATTTATATTGGAACATTTGTTTTTTTTTTTCAATTTAAAACTAATTTTGTGGGAAAATTTTTAACAAAGCTAAAAACATGCTGAGCTTAAGACAGATTAAATAAATTAATTGTAATAAATAAAAGCAATATAGCATTATTTTATTAGTTTAAGTAACTTCTTGAAAGTAAATTATTCAAATACATTACGGGCAGACTAAAAACAATACAGTTCCTCACTGAAGATGGGCGCAATGCCGAAACGCGTTGGAGTAAGTAATCGAACAAACCCGAGAGTGAAGACGGGCCCAATAAATGACCCTATGCCGGTTCAGCATGAAAAACAATACCGCTATTCAACTAGAAAACACAAACACGAAACACAATAAATAAGAACGGCTACACCATAAGCTTGTTTATTTCACTTTAATACAAGGTAAATTAATGCAATTTTGTATTTAAATTATCAAGGCAAAGGCCAACTAAAAAGAAAAGAAGAAACTATCCTGTGGGAGCGAGAGTACCTCAGGGCAGCGCAGTTGGACCAATCCTTTACCTCCTCTACCCCGAAGATATCCCAACTTCACGCTCCACCATCCTTGCATCCTTTGCTGTGCTTTCCTTTGATCCCGATCCCACAATTGCTTCGGAGGAGTTCCACATGTCCTGCAAATAGCCGAATGGAGCAAAACACTGGCGTGTAAAACTTAATGAAAAAAAATCACCTATTCACCCTTCGAAACAAAAACCCTCGTACAATATTCCTCAGTAATAATCCCATCCCAAAAACAACCTGCGTCCACTAGTACCATGGGTTCCATGCAGACTCAAGACTAACCTGGAACCAATTCACTAACTGATCTAAAAATGACAGGCATTAAACAACGTTTCGGATTACTCTAGAGAGTACTGTCACACAAATCTAACGTTTCAACGAAAAACAAACTGACCATCTATAAGACAATACTAAAACCAATCTGGACGTGCGGATTAGAACAGTCTTTCCAATCCAAACTACGCAGAACCATAGTCAATGCTCCGCAAAATCCTTCTCGTGTAAAAAAAAATCAAAAAAACATTTTCCACTTTCTACATTAAACTATCTTCACCCCATTGAGTTGCCTAATCTCACCCAAAAGAAATCACCTTCATAATCACACCAGAAGACTGAAGAGGAGATAGTCTTGCGACCTACTAAACGAGGATTGCTCCTCTGGTATATATGGAAGGACATCAATGGTTGTTAACTCCCCTCATAACATATGATCCATATCAATTGTAAATTCAGTTCATAACATAATGTAAGTAAGGTTACTGATTGTAATAAACATATTAAATTTAGAGAAATTCAAGGTTGATATCAATTATATCAACATAAATTAATGCAATCAATTAGTACAGATTAATACAATTAACTTTGTTTGACACACTGTATCACTAATAAATTATCGCATTCTAAGTTGTTTTTCCCGGTGCCACGCCATTTAGATCCCACGGCACTTTCTAGCCGCCACAGACAAAATCAATAAACAAGTAAACAAAATGAATACACAAAAACAGACCGACAGGTCAAAAACAAATACTAATTAGAGGACATTGAGAACCGATGAGTGGTTAGGGCGTTCGATTCGTCCTTTCCGTTCTACGTTCGAATCCCATGGACGAAGAATAAATTGAGAAAAAGTATAGCTAAAATCGTTTGACCCCCTTCTCCACGACATCAAACGGGTAGTTGGATATTAACCGCTCTTGTAGGATTTTAATTAGTTTAAACCGACCACATTCATAAACTAACAATATACATATTGTAAAAAGTGAGCAAAAACTGAACTAACAATAAGTACAGCCAACATTCCTAACCATCCCTATCAAACACAATTGAAAACCTCTGAGACAAAAGATCGACAAGTCTAACCCATTAGACCTTTTTTTAACTTTTTATTTTTTTTACAACTGCATTCTAAGATGCACCAAGTAAATCATATAATATTTACATGTAAACATATTAACGGTAGCATGAAAGGTTAAACAGCTACCACCCAGTGATGGTAGCCGTTAGTACATACATCAATACGATGAGCGACATGGACTCCGTCCTAGAAGACCGATGTCAAGTGTTAAGACCGATGCTTCAGTCTTCTGTGTAGATTATTAGGTAATAAGGTGGATGACGGGTTTTTGACGAAAGGGTTCGGATGATGGGGTAGTTTGTAGCGGGATTGGGCTAGCTCGGTAACAAGAGGGACATTTAGGTCGGTATGGATGGTGTGATTGGATACATAGAAAGGGGCTTGTACTATTCTTCTTAGGATTTTGGATTGAAGGGATTGGATTCGATTGAGGTTGGAACGCTTAGCAGTCTCGTAAAGTTCAAGTCCGTATGTCCAAATGGGGGCCAGGTGGGCAATGTAAAGTTTCCTTTTGTTTGTTAGTGAGAGTTTTGATCGTCTGTCGAGTAGTCGTTTAAGTATGAAAATCTAACGTTTCAGTCTGTTTGCTTAAGTCGTGTATGGGAGGTGCCATGTCAGTCGTTTGTCCAGGTAGAGTTCGAGGTATCGTACATGGTTCGCAATTGGGATGGGAACGTTGTTGAAGTATACTGGTGGGAGCGTTTTCTTGATTAGGATAAATATTATGTTTGTTGATTTGGTTTCGTGGATCTTGATTCTCCACTGACGGAGCCAGCATTCTAGGATATTTAGATGATTTTGAAGATTACGGGATGCTGTGACAGGATCTTTATCAGGATAAAGGATTGCGTATCACCGGCAAAGGTGAAGGTGATAGTGCTAGGTTGCGTAGGTAGGTCGGAAGTATAAATTGAATAAAGGAAAGGAGCGAGTACGCTGCCCTGTGGGACACCTGCTAGAATAGGATGGAAAGGGGACAATGAATTTCTGTGGAAGTAACGATCGTTAAGATAGGATTTTAGAATAAGGTAATAGGTTGCTGGTAGGATGTTCTTCAGCTTTCACAGCACTCATTAGACAAAAACTGAATATATATTACAACAAGGAAGGAAAATAGCGGACACTACAATAAGCATCAGCAACAGTTAATATAAAATAATAGCTTATAAGGTTATTTAGCGACAACAACGAAAAGCTAATTGATAATTTGGCCACAATCATTTTTGGTCTGCCAATCCTCTCTACATTGGTATTACCTTGAATGTTCTCTTTATATACGATAATAATAGCATCATCCGTACTTTTTATCACTTGCACCCTAGCTTTAGTTTCATTAAGTAGATTCTTAATTAGTTTATTTACATAAATCCCTGCAACTACTGGTGATAACCCTCCCCCCATTGGCAACCCTATTAACTGTTTATAAATTATACCATTAAATATGAAATACGAATTCTTTAGACATTTTTCTAAAATTTCAAAGAAAATATCATAATTTAAGTTAGTATTTTTTGTGTTTTTTTAAATTAAATCCCGTTTTGCTTAAATTATATCTAAGGCTTTGACTAAGGGTATTGAGGTAAACGTTAAAAAGAAATTAATTAAGGTTTTTAGTTAAGATAAAAAAGTCAGTGTCACGAGCGGGATTCGAACACACGATCTTTGGCTAGATACGCCGCTACTCTACCTCTTGAGCTATCGTGACTTCGATCCACTCTGACACCAACTCCCCACCCCAACCTACAACCTTTCCAATTTTCCTTCCTTTTTACCAAATTGAGTTCGAATGCCGCTCGTGGCACCAACTTTTTATTTCAACCAAAACCTTACAACAAAAGATTAATTAATTGAAAGATATAATCACAATATTTGTTTATCACCCCGAAGACCGCAAGAGAATAGAAAATTTATTATTATTAATTGTACATAGTATGCAGATTATTACACACCATAGTATGCAAATTACTATTATTAGACTCCCGGCTTATCTCTACATCAATTCGTACCATCGCCCCTGGAAATTTTTTATTTATTTATATATATTAACGTTCTAGTAGAGTTGAAAAATAACAATTGAATGTTCAAAAACGTGAGCTAAGGTAATTTTGAAGGGGGGGTAGAAATAAATCAATTAGAACTCGCTTTGTAAAATAAAAATGATTGAATTTACCTTAGCTCACGTTTTCGAATATTCAATTGTTATTTTTCAACTCTACTAGAACGTTATTTAAAAACCTGGATATATCAACGTAAAGCATATTAGATGAAAAAGTTTTTGTGAAATTTGACAACTTGTAGGTATTTTTTTGTAACCTCAGTAGAACGTGCAATCATGACCAAAATTTTAAAAATTTTAATTTTGACATGTTCCAACTGATATTGGCCAACATTTTATGTCATTCAGATTATTGCAAAGAGGTATCTTACAGCAAATTTAGCGTTTTTTCAAATGGTGTAATTGGATTTGTTGTAGTCTCAACATTTTGGAAGTTGTAAGCGTTTTTATGTGGTAAGGTTGTGAAAAACCTAAATTGACGAATATCTTCAAAATAGAGAACTTTTCGAAAATTTTCTCCTGGGCATTTTTTACTCCAAACGAAAAGTAGAATCGATTCCCTGAGTTTCATCAGAAGGAACTGGGGCACCCCGAGTTATATATATATATATATATATATATATAGATTCACTTATTGTAAAGAACAACAAGATTGTTGTCTTGCAGAAGAGGAAGCAGTACCCGAAATATGTTAAATTTATATTTTTAAAAAAAGGCATTAAAAATATATATTAAGATTATGGAATAAAGGTAAGGATAAATAGTAGAATAACGGCCAAATTATACGTCCAACACCCTAGGCCTGAAGAAAAAATGTCACAACAATACAAACATAAATTTGTAGTTTTGTATTGACAGTAAGCATACGCCACTGTTCCATAGAGGGTTAGATGGAATATCGACCAATGAACCTGTTGTTGTAGTTGTTTGTAGAAACTTTTTGTTTTGTTCCTTTATCCAAAACATTGATTTGATTAAACTCAGTTAATTGGAAAAATTTGGCAGAACTGATTCGTTTGGTAACACTTAAATTTAGTCATGTTGGAGTGGCACGTTATTACTCCAAGATATATAACAACGCAGATTTAACTATCACTTTAGAAATTTGTGTTTTGCTCAATTGGTGATAAAGGACGCTGCTTAGAAAAAACTACAAATTTTCGTCGAAAGCGAAGATGAAAAACGTTCGAGAAAGCTTGACGTTTATTATTTACCGCAAGTCATAACATTTGGAACGCCTTCATTACGAATTGGTTCTAAATCGAATCCCAGGTGTTGAAACCTTGTCTAAGATGATCATGAATATAAAGAACGGTTCAATCAGAAATTTTACAATCGGAGGACTTTTTTCGCGCGCCTTTTTATATATTATATCTTTAAAATTCCTTTTTTTACCCGACTCGACTGAGATATCTTGTCAGGAAAATCTTGGAAACCCTTGTCACGAGACGAAGGTTCAATATTGACCTATATTGGCTGGAATGAAAGCCCTAGGAAAGGAATAGAAAATGTTTACAAGCATTCTGTTAAGCAAGAATGTAATGTCGTTTTTAAATTATAGGATTAATACCTCAGTATTTATGTTTTTATATATGATTTTTGTTTGCAAATCGCTTGTTTATCCCTAAATTAAAAGATTTTATTTTTTCTCACTTTCTGTTTTCAACTTCTTAATTATGTCTAATAATGTAGTAGGTAATCATGTCTTTGGATGAAACGCATTTAAGGCATTGTTTACTTTATGAATTCAAAAAGGAAACAATGCAATTGTTGAAATTGAAACTTTGTGGGCCGTGTTTGGTACTAACGCTATAAATTTTCGTAAAGTCCAACGGTGGTTTGCTCGACTTAGAAAAAAAATTTCTTGAAGATGATGCGCGCAGTAGACTTCCGTTTGAGGTGGACGACTCCATATTGAGGCACACGCCAGAGGAAAATCCTTTTTTGACGGCCCGTGAAAAAGGGGAGATGTTAAATGTTTCCCATACAACCATTGGCAACCACATCCAAAGACTTGGGTTTGTTCAAAAGTATGCTACATGGATCCCGCATGAACTCAGCGAAAGGAATTTGGCGGATTGCATTTCAATTTGCTCTTCGCTCTTCTGTCGTCGCTCTTACCGCCCATTTCTTCAAATATTGGAAACAGGTGATGAAAAATGGATCACATACAAAAACATAGTCTGCAAACTACTTATTGCTAACGAGTACCATGGCCCCCAGTTATTCTTTAAAAAAACGTATGCTGTGCTTTTGGTAGGACAGGTCCGGCCTCTTGTATTTTGAGCTTTTACCACGAGGGCAAACGGATAATAGTGAACAGCTTACCCTTTTAGATCTTCAAATAAAGCAAAATCGGCCTGCAGTACCAAACAGAAAAGGTGTAGTCTTTCACCGCGACAACGACCCCATGTTGCCTTGAGGTCCAAACAATTATTAACAAATTATTAATAATAATAGTAGTTAATATATTAACTAACTGAATTGAGAAATTTTATCACATCCGCCATACTCTACGCCGAACATTTCACCTTGTGACTACAAGGTCATTACAAAATTTATTAAATCGCCATAATTTTGAAAGTTTTGTAAGTGTTCAAACGTTCCTGAACTCAAAAGAAGGTAATTTTCTGGCGAAAGGCGTACACATGCTCCTTTTAAGATGGCAAAATATGATTGCGAAACAATGGATGGACATACACGGACAAGATGGACAATACATCTCCGAATAGTTAAAAACATGCCATGTATAAAAAAATAAACATATATACTGTAAAAATTAAAGATTAGATGATAGATCGACCTGCTGCTAAACTACGTGGAAATAGGATCTTCGGTCAGGCACAACAGAAACGGAAATTCTTTCAGTTCTTGCCGAGCTTTCGACGATTATATCGTCATCATCAAGGCCTGTTTATTACGGGAAAAACAAAGCAGTTAGAAATATTGTACAATTTAGAAACAATTTTATTATCTTACTCTAACTCGATGAGTGTTAAATATATGTCTTGAGGAAAACTGCATTTATAATAAATTATTTAAATTTGGTGAAGCTCAACATCTACATATTAAAAAAATAAAATATAGAATTAATTAAGAGTAATAAGATACAACATAATATATAATTTAAAAAAACAACGTGATCGTACAGGTTACATCAGTTAACATACATATAAGTACATGCCTCTTTTCTTACTTTTTTCTCGGGTGGCCTCATGTCTCTCCCTTGTGGGAGAAATTAGCACTGTAAGTAAGAAAAGAGGCATGTACTTACATGTATGTTAACCGAGGTAACCTATACGATTACGTTGTTTTTTAAAATTATATATTATTAATTCACTACTTTCGTGGTCCGCTTGACCAATTAATACATGACAATTATCGGGTTGTCCGGAAAATAATGCAGGATTTTAAGTTTTCATTAAAAAAAATCTATATAAAATATTCTGTTTACGTTTACAGGATTACTCATTNAAATAAATAAGTTACCAACACGTTGGGAGAAATGTATTGAGAGTATGGGAAATTATTTTGATTAAAGAACATTGCTTTAAAGTAACTAGTTTCTTTTTTTTGTTTAATACCAAAATCCTGCATTATTTTCCGGACAACCCAATAATTGAGGTTTTTAGTTGAGTTGAAAAAAATCTGAAAAATGCAAAAGGAGGGAAAACTCGTAAGGTGGGGTTGAGATGGGGAGTTGATGTCCGAGTGGACCGAGGTCACGATAGCTCAGGTGGTAGAGCAGCGGCGTATCTAGCCGAAGGTCGTGGGTTCGAATCCCTCTCGTGCCATTGGCTTTTTTTCATCTCAACTAAAAACTTTAATTAATTGTCATTATATATTATGTTGTATCTTATTATTTTTAATTAGTTCTATATTTTATCTTTGTAATATGTAGATGCTGAGCTTCACGAAATTTAAATAATTTAATATAAATGCTGTTTGCCTCAAAACGTATGTTTAACACTCATCGAGTTAGAGTAAGGTAATACAATTGTTTCTAATTTTGTTTCTAAATTGTACAATATTTCTAACTGCTTTGTTTTCCCCATAATAAACAGGCCTTGATGATGACGATATAACCGTCGAAAGCTCGGCAAAAACCCGAAAGAATTGTCGTTTCCGATGTGACCTCACCGAAGATCCTATTTCAACATACTGTAAAAAAGTCATTATATTCTTGTCAACCTAATAGATGTGGTCAACATCGAATATATTACGTAAAAGAAATACCACGTTATGAATTTATGTTTCCTCCTAATATAAATTCTTTCGGAGACCGCTCAACAGTAAATTGAAAATAATCTTGGGGCATAATGCCGTAATGGTTTTAAACATAAATTTAGTCAAAATAAAAAATATTTGGTTGACATTCCGCTTTGAACATTCCATTGGTAAATGTTAAAAAGAAATTATGCTTATTTTTTAACGAATTATATATTCAAGCAAACTGATCAAAAGTTTAAGAGTACGGCGTTACTAAACAAAATATAATGCATTCGTGGGTTTTTATAATATTTTTTCACCACAAACAACAATACTTATGCACCGCTTATGCCATAAATTCATTTTAAATTATTATTTAATAAGTTTAAGTTTCACGTCTATGTTCTCAATTTTATAATTTTTATTTTAACTAAAAGTCGGACAAGAGCACTCAGCACCTAACTCAGTATGCGATGTACAAAAGAATTGTTTAAGTAATAAACTTGACGGCTGACTTTGATATAGTCTCCCTTATTGCAGCAACTTCCTGTGTTCAGCCACAATCAGGATTCTTAAATACCAACCCTTCGACGACCTTTGGTCTGACATGAACGAGATCGAATGCTTCTCAACCCATCATTCCGACGTTTTCATTCCTCACCCGGACAAGACAGACAGCACGACTAATCAATAATTCGCAACATCATGACTGCCCTTCTCTCACTTCTTGCTAACGACGTTAAAACAAACACAAAGAAAGTTCCCAGATACGATGTGATATCTAAGACCTTTGTTATACAATGTAACCCGATATAATTCTGAGAACAACATACCTTTCGTTTATAAATTCACATCTTATGTGGATTTGGATGATTCTTAAACCTAAATCCTTGAACTGCTTTAAAATCATTTTTCCAAACTTAACACGTCATTAATTTATTGCTAACCAATAATTTGGTTTCTGACAAACATTTGGAAAATATCATAGTTCGTGTTGTTTATCATTAAAAACATTTGGTCCGCGCGGTGCAGTCCTGCTGTCTTCCTAGTAAATAAAAATTCCCTGTTTACACTTTTCATCATATTTTATTGACCGTTCATTCCACGTAAGCAAATATCATTGGGCTTAATCTGCGATACTGCAACTTACACCGCTGATACTGCTACCAAATCTTCCAGCTTTATCCTCTTTTCGTCAAAAGCCACCAGGCCACAGAACATAAATAATTAGGGGTTTTGAATTTTAAAAAAAATAATATCAACGGTTATCAGAAATGTGTGGTGATTAGTGAGCGTTAATCGATATTTATTTAGAAACCGTGAGATGCGGTCTGGTGTGATGTAGGTTTCAGAAAAACATTTTCTTTATCGTGCCAACGTTTCAATCTCATTAAAGATAGAAACGTTGGCACGATAAAGAAAATGTTTTTCTGAAACCTACATCACACCAGACCGCATCTCACGATTTCTAAATAAATAAAGGTTATCAGAAAACCCTTACACCCAAACCACCTCAACAACTTATACCTAGTACAAACAGTACGGTTATGACAGTACTACACAAACGACTAAGTGTTTATAAACATAAAACTTCAAATTATACTCTCAGATGCAAAAATGATCCAGAGCTAGACTATAACTGTGAGGCAAAAATTCTACGTACATCTAAAAAAAATGGTTGGTTGGTCTGCTTTGGAATATATCAAATTAGAAATGGTGGTCGGAACAGGTTCTACTGTTGCTCATTTAATTGACGCCCTGGCTGCTAAAAACCACTTGATTAAAGGGGCCATCTCCAATTCACTTTCTTCTACACAGAAATTAACGGATTTAGCTATTCCTATGCTTGAATTCACATTCTAGTCTTAAAACTCTTGAGATCAACGTGCGTTCTAAGTTCTGCATCGAACGATCATCTTTATCACAGGTGACACTGCTATACTTTATTTCAACATCTGCATTGTCCCGTTCTCTCCTACTAGACCTCCATATGACCCTACGCAAGGACAAAGTTGTATTTAAAAAATCACCTCATAAAATAAAAAAATTCGGTATGGACATCCCTGCAGTCAGAAAAAAACCAAAGATTTTCATGTACTAATTGATCAAACTGCACAATTTAGACTGTTGCCTGCTCAATATAAGATATATCCGTCGGTTACGGATCGAGAGAGAGAGAGAGAGAGAGAGAGAGAGAGAGAGCGGAGTCGACCAGTCGTCATGGATTTGCCTTTCTTCATTGTATACTCTTCTCGCAGATTATCGGAAATTCCTGCTTTTGGCAACCGGCAGGCCTCGAAAATCACCCTAGGTCCTGGCATTCCGGGGATCGGGCCTCTGTCATATCCGTGAGGTGGAGCTCCAGGGTCAACAGCTAGGTCATTTATATCCCCCAACGTAATCAGTTCCTAAATTCATTCTTAAATATATTCTTTCTTATTTAATACCATTCATTCAGTTAGTAGTAGTCGATATTCCTCCATCACATCACATCTATTGTATAACTAACCTAATTGAGAGTCGATGGGGTACTCAATACTCAGCCATTGACCCGCTCACCGCACACTCACGCTAATAAATACATTCGCTTTCATTACACATTCGTGGACACAAAACAATACTGTACAATACAATTATATACAATAAAACAACCCTATTTTCTCCAATAATCGGAACAGGGGACCCAGGTACTCGCTGCTCTGTTGAAGCATAATTCTTATGTCGGGTGGTATTCCTTCGAGCTCTGTATGTCTTTATTTTTTAGCCGTTATTTTTATTTTGTACTTTTATTAACTGATTAAAATTAACAAAAAGATTTTCTAAGTCTATACTGGACACTCCCCTAATATCACTCGTTCCGTAAATTTTAAAAAAAGTCAAGAAAATTCCTTTTGATTTTAACAACCATCGTTTTTCTCTTTCGAAAGCTGACTCACAAGTGATTGCCCCTTTGGTAGCAATGGAGTTTTGCCAAGATCCCCATGGTAATTTAAATTCCTTTCATTAATTTAATTTGTTGATAAAATGTTTTATAATTAAGGTTGTTGGTGCTTTTGAACTACCAGAGTACTCCACGTGGGGCCTCCTCCCCTGTGGCAGTTCTCTTCTCTGGCTTCTCCATTTTGGCTTCTTAAGCTTTTCTTTGTAAGTTTCTCAAGTCTCCGGGGACGACGAAAATCGGTTGCCTCCTCTTTTACATTCCCTTTCAAATTAATCATCTTTACATAATTTCTTATTAATATTATGCTCAAGCTATACAAAACAAAAATCTTTTCTCGATTGTCAGTACTTTCGTCTCTAAGGGCATACAGATTTCATGGAGAAGGAAGATCTTTTTCATTTCAATCTAAAATTCTCTCTACAATAGTCAACCACTTTTTCTGTGTATTAAAAGCATACCCTAGCCCATCAACTAACCTCTCGGACATCCGAATCGTCGATAGACACGAGGACTTCTGGTTAATTAATTATCAAATGATATATCACCTCTTTCCTTTACACATCACAATTAACTTTTGTTCTACAATTTCAAACATAAGTAAACAAATTTTTCAATTCAGTTTCAGATGTTCAGACGTTTCAAACGTTCAGATAAAGAACAATGAATAATTTAAGCATCTTGGAAAAAGATTTCAGTATATAAATAAATCAAAAAACCTTCGCACGCATAAAGATTTAGGGGAAAAAAACATTATTTTCCAGTTATTCTTCCACAAGGCAGCCCATGCAGCTTAGACAGGACTCTCATCAAAAAAATGAAATTTATATTTAAGGTTAAATAGTTGCCATAAAAAAATACAAATTCTGTCAGAACATGTGTAAGATATGCATTTTAATTAGGCATATTATTGCACTAAAATTAGGCATATCGACCTTGTAAAAAAAAATGTAATTACAATTAATTATTCTTTTTATCTAAGATTTTTGATTCGGATGAAAAATTAGTGTCACGAGCCGGATTCGAACCCGCCACCTTCGGTTTCGATCGAAGCAACTATAGCTCAAATGGTTAGAGCTGCGGTGTATTAGCCGAAGGCCGTGAGAACGAATCCCGCTCGTGACTTTCCAACTCAACGAAAAACCTCAGATAAAAAGAATAAACAATTGGAATAATTAGTATAGTCAATTATACGATATTCGTTGATCGACCTGCAGATAATCTATGTAGGGTTCCAATCTTCGAAGAGGTCATTAGACAGGTAAAAAAAATGAGCTAGTCAGAGCAAACAAAAAATAGTTGGACTTTTAGTCATATGGATTATTGTATGTTAATAATTACTTATCATTTTATGTAGATGACTGTTTTTACCGTCAAAAATGTATTATGCTGGCCATGTGTTCCATAACCTTAAACCAAAACGCTTGTACAATAATTTTCCATGTTAATCGTTTTCTTCATCCTTGGGAAAGTACATTTTTTATTACTTTAATTGTTAATTTTATGTCACTGTGTATTTATTTTGAATCTGTAATAAAATAGACCCTGATGATGTCATTATAAGATGCCGAAAGCTCAGTGAATCCAGCATTAAGTCTTCTTTTTTTTACCTCCCAGTGGAACCCTACATAGATGGTCAATTATGATCACTAACATGGACATAAAACATGGATTAATAATATTTAAATTCATTTTAAAAAAACTTGTAATATCCGTTTTTAAAACAAGCACCTCTATCCTTTACACGTCACATTTGACATGTTGTTATACAATTTCAAACATAAATAAATTACCACGTTCAATCTAGGACGAATGTTTGACGTGTCTTGATCATAGTTCAAGGAGTAAAAAAGGAGTTGAAACCAGAAATAGCAATCTCACAATTGAAAATACTATATGGCAGAAGTTTTTCAATAGCGAGCCCTACATTCCATACTATATTGGATGCTGCTGGGGTAAGAATCGAGACGGGGCGGGCCCTTATGCTGGGCCTTGTTTTCGATTTAAATATGTTCGATCTTATCTTTATCTCAATAATATTTCTAACGGTAAAAAAATGAAAGATTAAACACTAGAGTGTGTAAAACGCCTTAATGGATTTTTTCTGGTATTTTGTTTTTAACTTATTACTCATTAAAAGTTCATTGGTAAGCAGATCACAAATCAAGTTGACTTAATTGGAAACTCTTCATTGCCACAGAAAATGCACAGAAAATAATTACGGTTAAAAAAATTTTACGGCGTTTCGTCAAAAATTAGCAAAACTTCAAATTTATTTAAAAATTCCCTGTTTGAACCGAAAGAAGTTTTAGCAGCAACTTGAGGGAAAAGAAAAGTGCTTACGACTCCGACAAATACCACCGAATTTCATAAACCAGAACCTGAAAAAAAAACCATCTAATATTGCGTTATTATCTGTTTTGTCCTCGTTCAGAAACACTTTCTTCACAGACCTTACATCGTTTTTGACGACAGTTTCATTTTAAGCTAACAAGTTATGAGCCTCGAAAATATTTCAGACACCAAGGAGAAAACGGTAACATCTGTTTTCCGCAGACGTCTCTGTGGGCTTTATGATATTAATGATTTCTTTATTACATTTACTTTGTTCGCAATTGCCATCCAATGACAATAACAAATAAGTTAAAATGACAACATGATTAAGATTTAATATATACATCAGTTTTTTGTCTTATTATATGAAATAGCTCAATTTATTACTTTAATTGTCACACAGAGTTTGACTTGGGAAGCTCTACTATCTCTGAAAATCTATGATCTGATTCTAGGAATCCCCTGGCTACGATCTAATAAATGACAAATCCTTCAAAACTTTCCTTTTGAAGATATTCTTTTCCCCACTGATCTCTCTATGTTCTCCGCCTAGCCATTTTCCAAATTTTTCAAAGCTCTTTGAAGCTCCCAAAACGCTTAATCAATTTTTTTTTATTTGTAATTTTATTTTAAGTTTGATAATAATGGTGTGCACTGTTGTGTGTTGTGTGATAAAGGAAAAGCCAAACCAAGCTGGCGCTTCGTACTTGCATATTTGAAAAAATGAATGGATATATATTTTTTTAGACTGTGAATTCGCAAAATTTACATACTTGACCCACTTGATTGAAATGTTAAGCATTTTAATTAGCAATAACCAGACGTTCTGCAATTTAATTTATGTAGACGAACCAAGAATTTTTTCCTACCTTCCCACTCTACAAACCAACAGGGTTTCCGCATTGTTGACATAATTTACCATGCAGTAGGGCAAAAAAAGTATTGCATATGGCTTTCAATGACATTCCCATTTGACGAGTCATACCTGCCTGTTGTGCAAGACAAATATCCTTCTCTGAGACCTATCTAGTACTAAATCATAATTATCTGGACGTTCAGAGCGATGCAAGGGCTGAGCACTCGGAACTTTAGCCTGTATGTTGTCCCTCAAGGTTGACTTCTTAGTCCCTTCCTGTTATTTTCACTTCCGACATTTCTAACAACCCAGACCGTACATTTCACGTGCAATACAATAATGTAAAACACAAGGTATAAGAATCGACAAAAATAAAAGCCAGGTGTCTTTTACGTTAAAAATATCGTCCTGGTAACCTCTTTCATATCCACTATTCCCGCATTCTACATAAGATTCTACTTATCTCAACATTTCATCAGCAAATGTAATTTTTCTGCACACTACGCTGAAAAGATATCAACTAAACTTGGGGACTTGTTGATGACTTTCGACAACAAACCTAACATTTACAAGACCCATCTGGACATGTGATCTACCAATGTACAATACTTAATCTCAATCGAAACATTTCAGTCCATAGCTCACCATATCATTTTCAAGGCTCCTTTTTACTCTTTAATCAAACAGTATAAAAACCTTGATATTCTTTTTGTAAAAGATATCTTCCAATCCACAAAGTTCCACGTAAGTTACAGTTCACTCTAACCCTTTGCTTCCCTTTCTCAACCATAAGTCCTCTAAACCCTTAACGAAGACTGAATGGAAAGGGGCCAAGGGATCTGTTGTAAAACGTATAGAAGGTCGATAAATAAAGAATAAACTAAAATGGTTGCAATATAACATAACCAACAGGGAATGTTAAAGTTTGTAGCAACTCCTCACAGAACAGTAAAAAATAACGAACTCGCTAGATGTAATGTAATATTATATTTAAATAAATGCAAATTTAAGAATCGAGTTGATATTTATTCTCAACTGTTGTTTTTGAAAAAAGCCCATTTGTAAGTATGTCGAGTTCGAATGCAGGGCCGCTGGATTCGAACCCGGGACCTTCACCTTACAGTGATAAGCGCCGTGTCAACGCCTAAACCGTTGCGGCCACCGACGCCCCCAACTGGTTTGTTATCTGTAGATTGTAGATTTCCAATCATCCTGGGTCGCCTATTATCCCTGTTTTAGTCATTTTTCCATTTGCCATCTTCTACGGTATGAAGTGTTTATCGTTCATAATAATAATTCTTAGATCTTAGTACCAGTTTGTAAAGATTAATTAACCGCCTTGCTCGAGGAACTGCAGCCATCTGCCAACTCTTTGAGCGCTATCTCATAAACGGTTATCCCACCGTAGTTGTAACAAGTCGTTCACAACTTTCATACATCCATGAGTATGTATAGAGTTCAGATGTCGCTTCCTAGCAATCTCTAAACCGGTTGAATCGAATGCGGCATGAGCGAGGGGTAGCGATTGGAAATTGACATCGGCAGATCCAGCCTCGGAAAATAGCGATCAGTTGAGACGTACGACAGTTTGGAAAAAAATATCAAACACGCAGAAGAATCCTTAACAAAAGCCATCAAGAGATCTTGTTTACCTTTCCCTGAACCAACTAAGAAAAACAAACGATTTTAATTTCCAACGATAATTTAAAGTTTTCTAGCCTGCTGTCTAGCCCAGTTATGTTACGAAGTTCTTGTTTATTTATTTTTATACAAAATAAACATATGAAACATGATATGTATGAGATACTTTCAAAAACTGTTTACATTGTACTCATATCTTAAAACTAATCCGCACAAAACAGTATAAAACAACAATGAAGTTTGAAAGCGCATGCGTGCCTACCATAATAAATCTCGTGAAATTACCCGATATATTCGGAAAAAAAACCATCCATAGAAAAATATTGTATATGGGTAAAAAGACCCACAAATTATCAATAGATTGTCAACTTGTTTCCACATTCGTAGCATGGAAGAATGTCCTATGTTGTATATTAGCTCCAAACATCTGGCTATTAAATGTCTATTAATTATTTGCTTATTACCTTCCCCTTCACTGAAACTGGGCAATTTTGGTATTGGGACCTGCGTTACTAAATTACTAAGTTAAGAGAAATACCGTGACCGGGACTAATCAGTTTACAATTTCTGTAAGTTTGGTAAGGCCAATAATTGAGGAGAGTATACTCGCTCTCGAGATGTGCTCTCCTCTCTTCTCCTACAATTTTCATTTATTCTAAAAATGAGTCCTTGCAATTGTTTGAATACAATCGCTGTTGTGTTAAAAGTTCAAAAAATATGGTAATACGTTGAATGTAGATGGACAATGAATTCAACATTTTATATTTATATTAGGTTTTATAATAATAACGAATAAACTTCGTTTTTAGAGCACTTTCTATTTTCCTACCTATATTTCACGTAATTAAAAAATTTATACCGTCCCGTAATTAAAAATGCAGTAATTGCTCACACGTATAATCAGTATTTTCATGTTAGTGTCTTTGTTGATTTCAAAAACTCAATAAAAGTTTAAATTAAAAAAATTGACTTTTAATTAACCGTAAATTAACAATTTTTATGTAATAAAACAAAGTGAAATGCATAAGATTTAAAAATAGAAACATAAACTCTTAAAAAAACAATGCTGTTGGAGAACAACGCGTAAAAATAATTCTAAAAAATTACCACAACAATACTATACATCACGTACAACTTGTCAGCTTTAAGGATGAAACGTCCGAATAAATACAATGAAGAATTTATCCAGCTTGGAAAGAGATTTCGGTATAGAAATAAATCAAAAAACCTTCGCAGACATAAAGATTTAAGGGAAAAAACATTATTTCTCAGTTATTCTTCCACAAGGCAGCCTATGCTGCTCAGACATGACTATCATCAAATAAAAATGAAATTTATATTTTATTAATTAGAATTAAGGATCAATAATTGCCAACAAATAAATACAAATTCTGTCAGAGATATGTAAGATATGCATTTTATAAAATTGAGCATATCGACCTTGTAGAAAAATAAAATTTAGTTAAAATTAATTATTCTTTTTATGTATGGTTTTTTGGTTGAGATGAAAAATTAGTGTCACGAGCGGGATTCGAACCCGCGACCTTCGGTTTCGATCGAAGTCACGATAGCTCAAATAGCGCAGCGGCGTATTTAGCCGTTGGTCGTGGGTTCGAATCCCGCTCGTGACACTACTTTTTCAACTCAACGAAAAACCTTAAATAAAAAGAATAATTACATAGAATAAATAATATGGTCAATTATGACCACTAATCAACTATGTATTAATGAAACATAAACTCATCTAAAAAAGTAGAATTCCTGTTTAAAAATCAAACTTAGCGAATTTGTAGAAGTAAAAAATGTTCCATATTAATTGCAAGCATGTTTATTATTTAACAGTGATTTTCAAATGAGCTCTTTTATTCTCAAGTTTCAGTATCTCGAGTGAACATGGCCAAATTATAATTTCCAAGTCCCACGTCTGTCTAATCAAGTTGAAGAACAAATCCCCTCTAAACTTACCAAGAGTCTCTAGATTCTTACTTTCTTCCTCTATAACTTTATATGTTTGCTTTCAGCCTTGGAAAGATTTAATTCCCATCGGATGTGTGCGGTGCAACCCCGATTAATTATTCGACTCGTAACCCAACACCAAACACGAATCGAGAATAACACGAGTTAACAATAGCTTATAAAGTAAACATGGAAAACAGTTTCAAAGTGTATGAACTGGAAAGAAAATTGGATAATGAGTATTTAAAAATCGCATCTTTGTTTACATTAAATAATGTAAAAAAAGAGATAATTAGCAAAATTGTCTTGGCTCCGTATAGAAAGCGAGGTAGTACAATCTGACAGAACTGTACTAAGGCAGAACAGCGAGTTTGTTTATATATATTTATTTTACAACTGAATATGAAATGCAATAATCAGAAATTTGAATTTATAACGATGTGCACATATACGATATTGTATGTACATGTTTTTTGTCACATGTCTGCCGTGATTAATTTGAACTTACTTGAGTTACTATCCAGTAAAAGTGGTCTAAATGGCCATAAAGGTGTGCAATCAATAACAGACCCTAGGGTTGCCGAAGTTACAAATTCAGATGGTCGCGTGGCCACCTGTGCTCCATTCTCTTCAGAAGGTTTGAGGCAAGTTGCGAAAGGATAGTTTGGAGTGAAATTTATTGTAGCAGGAGCAGACTAGGCTTGGGACGTAGGGTATGTTGAGATCGGAGTGGATAATATAATCGTTGACGTAGAAGAAGATCAACTACTGTTCGAAGGTGTTTGGATTGGAGGAATTGGATTTTGGTAAAGATTGGAACGCTTGGCCATCCCATACAGTCCGTAGGTACAAATTGGGCGATTGGGGCCGTCTTTAATATGTTTTTGTTAGAGTTAGATCTTTTGACAGAACTCTCTTCAGCATTTTACATCTTACGTTACAATCAATTCGTTTGAGTCGTATGTATGGTTCATTGTCCGAGTCCAAAATATTGGATATTATTTGCAGGAGGCATTGGGGTACCGTGGAATTTGAATTTTTGATTGTTTGTCTTGATTCTCCATTGTCGATGCCAGGGTACAAGCAAGTGAAGATGGGATTGGAGTTTGCTGATAGAAGTAACTGGATCAATGTTAGAAGGGGGATTGCTGTGTCATCGGCGTATGTTAGAATGTTGGAATCCAAAGGGACACCGGCTATAATGGGAAAGTATGAAGAGGGATAAGTCTCTTGGGTAACTTGGAAGAATAGGTTTTGTTTTGAAGGATTTGAGGATAATGTCGTATGTAAAAGGAACGATTCAATTTAACTTCTACACCCGATCAAAGGCCTGGGTTATCTCAAGGAAAACACCCGAGCCGCATTGTATCAGCTGGAGAGAACTGGCAATGTGTCAACAAGCGGTGGGCTTGTGAACAGTCGAGTAGTAGACGCGTAATCTGAATTGGTGATTAGGGATAATAGTTAAGGATTCAATGATGGTGTGTATGAAGCTTTTCAAGAAATTTCCCATGATTAGGGAGAGAAGGCTGGATAAAACGATATGAGGAAGCGAGGTGAGTTGGTTTTTTAGGTTTAAATTACTGTACGTACAGAGGAGACTTCCAAATGAGAGGAATAGTTGGTTCTAAGGACAGCATTCTAGAGGAATTTAATAAATACTATTGCTTTTTTGGGGAAGTTGATGAAGGATATTGGGATTCGGGAGATGGTTACCAGGGCTTTAATTGTTAGGAAGGTTAAAACCTGACCGTCTTCTTTTGGAGTAAAATACTTAAGAGAGAGTGCGAATGGAAAGGCGACGTTTAATTTTTCATTAATTTTATGAATCTAGTGTTGACCTTGGATGTCAGTTTGAAGGGTGAATACTGTGGAGAAGGGTATCAGTAGTCCAAGTGTCATCAGCGCGTTGAATTGTTGAGTAGTACTTTAAATTTCATTTAGTGGCCGTCCAGGCTGAGTTGCCCATTGTGGTAAATGTTTGGGTGTACGTGAAATACTGGAATTCGTAATATTTGTTTAGTTCGTAAGTGAACTGTCTCATTAGTTGGTTGAATATTGTCTTGCGCTGCCAAAGACATTTACGAATAAAATATTGTCTTATTTGAAAAGGAGTATGTAGTGTGGCTTACCATATGCTCCGTTGAATGGAGTCAGATATATATTATCAATTATCGTCAAGTTGTTAAGTTGTTCTGTCGTGGTAAATTTAAGTTCAGTCGCTGTTCAGGTATGTCTCCAAACAAGTTCCAGTCAACAGATCCATTAATAAGCGTGGGTCGAGGAGACACATGTTTTGGATTTAGGCTTCTTTCAGACGAGGCAACTAGTTGAACTGAACGGACGGGTGTCGAGTAGTGTGACGTGGTCGCAAAATGTTTGGGAATCGCCCCAACCCTTTCACATGCAGTCAGCTCGTCCGCCCAGGCGGGTGGCCAGCAGGCACAAGTGCCGCTCACGTTCTCATCCCCACTGGTGACTCAACTCAAAAGACACTGCTCGCCCTTCACACCAGTCGCCTAGTTGAGTCAACTGAGTGCACCATGGAAAGAGTTGCAATTGCTAGTATCAATACGGAGCAGTTCATTGAAGATATTTGTACTGGTCCCGTGATATTGGGCATGAGGTGTGAGTGGTATAATGATAAAATTAAAAGCAGCGAGCCTTGGAGGGAAGTAGCACAGTATACTTTTTGAGAGAAAGCGCCCGTTTCCCAATTTTATAACAAGGATAAATTCACACTTTTCATTACTGGGTTTCTTCTTTGTTTGCTTCTCTTTTTGCAGAAGAGCAATCACAATAAGTGCTTCTGCTTCCTTGGGTTCTAACAACGTAGTGACCTACTCGGAAGAGAGGTTGACTCCACTCGTTGCCTGGTGTGAAACTAGCAAAGAAAGTCTTCACACGGCAGTAAACTAGTTGAGAGTCCACCGGGCAAACTGACTCGTCTGAAAGAGGCTTAGGATTTCATGGCTATGATCAAAGAATAAATCGTTTAGGTGGAAACAGTCAGTGTTTCATGAGGATATGTTGGAACAAATGAAGAAATCAAGCAGGTCGGGTCGTTTCTTGAAGAAGATAGCCAATAAGTCAGATGAGAAGGAGATATGTGGAGGTAATGAATTTGTGAAAGGATGTTTTCAGTCCTCCATTCTACATCCTCCATCCACACTCTAGATTACTTTTATAGTATGTCTGTAGGATAATGAAGAGACAGAACATATAACCGCATTTAAGTGAAGGGTATATTACTATGTGTGTTGTAGAATGTGTTAGAATGAGGATATGAATGTTTAGGTTAAAATCTTCATTGGATGAGAGTTGAAAAAATGATGCCTTGGATGAGACTTCAACAACCCCATAATAGATTATATCCCAAATACTAACAATACAATGATATACAAAGAGTTTATATTCGTTAAAATGCCATTTATCAAAGATAAGTCTTAGCAAAAATATGGTATAAATGAATCGCTTTAATCCTAAAATATCAACCTAATCCGTTCCGTTTTATTCGCATTGCTAAACAGTAAAGCAGTTCACTTCCTGGCTCACAATTCACACAATCAATTCATTCTCTCTCTCTCTCAGAGTTGAACGTATTAAAGTTGTCACATTAAATTACAGCTTAATTCTTCCTCTAAAGTTGATCCATTCCATTTTGATTAACAAAAAAGTTTTTCCCCCCCTGCCAATCCTTCTTATCTAAGAGGAGTGGGGCATCCGCGAGGTGACCTCCTTTGCCTTTTCTGGAAAGAAACAGCTTCTGGAAAAATGTATACCTTGAACGGTAATTCAATCTGAAAGGCAGTGAATCAAAGAGAAAAATGAAAAGAAATAATTATGATTAATATTTATCTTTAAACCTCGAGTATTTACTGGTAGTAACATTTTTGTATCAGATTTTGCGAGTCATCTTACCTAACGAGGTAAAATATTGACTGAACTTCGCTCAGTCCTGTTATCCTCAATGTTCGACATTATTTTTAAAATCCATTATTTTTAGTGATCTGATTGACTTGACAAATTACTTCTTTCAATTAATTATTCTTTTTATGTAAGGTGGGTTAAAACGAAAAAATGGTTGAAAAATGGCAAAAAGGAGGGAAAATTCGAAAGGGTTGTAGGTTGAGATCGGGAGGTGGTGTCCGAGTGGATCAAAGTCACGATAGTTCAAGTGGTTAGAGCAGCGGCGTATTGAGCCGAAGGTTGTGTGTTCGAATCCCGCTCGTTACACTAACTTTTACATTTCAACCAAGACTTTATATAAGAAGATTATTTTTTAAGTGAATTTTAGATTCGCATTCATCTCAGAACATCTGCGATTATCGAGTTTGCATAATTACAAAATGTTTGAATGCATAACCAGCTAATATTAATCAGCAAAAATAATACCTGATCATATTTCTATATAAAAGGGTAGGTTCCTATATAATTTACATCTCGCTAGACACTATAGAATTTGTTATACCTTGGCCTACATCCGCAATGCTTTTTCAAGTTCTGTTGTCCACGGCCTTTTCTCGATAACCGCTTACATGAATAAACCTAATATTATCCACGACGTGTCAATTCATACTGTTTGCATCGGTACTCCAGGTGAAGAAGTGGCACGCAACCAATCGAAGGCAGTTCCCTTCGTCGTTCCATTTTATCTTTAATAATGTTACAAGCCAAAAGCGCGATTAGTTCGTCGTCCGTTCTTTCTTTTCTTTGGCCTTTGTCCGTTTTTATTATATCCGGTTGGCTTTCCTTTTGTTTTTGGTTTGTTACCAGGTTGTTTTCCACCATTCCCAACCTTGAGGACTGGGCCATTGTGACGGGTTGTGAAATATGTCTATATCGCTTTTTTTTTACTGTAATTTTTTACTGACCGGTTGTTCAATAATTTGTTCAAGTCGTGAGTAGTGGTCTGGAATCAAGTATTCTACACAGACAACTTTTTAATATTTTTTGCTTACGGAATTCGGATCATCTTCATGGACTGGATGAATTATAAAACATACGTCGATTGAAAAAAAATACAATAGAGATGTAAATATAAATTTTAAACCGGCTATTTCACTTTATGGATCAGTTTAATACGGTTGGATAGCTCATCCCAGCAAAAATCCAACAATTTGTGGTTCGTCCGCAAATAAACGTGTGGCAAGCGTTTTCCTGGTAGAGAACAATCCCACGGTGATTAACTAATGACGGTCGTGTTTGGTCAATTGTTTACTTGAATCGCTCCGAATGTGAGCGTAATACACTAAAATTAAAGTTTTGGGTGGACAGAAGAAGCTCATAATAAAGCAGCCCCTTCCAATTTCACCAAATGCATATTATCCGGCTTTTGGAGTTACTAGGTGTCGTTGCGGTTTTTTTTTCAAGCTCAGCTCTGAGCATTGATGTAAAAGACTTACTTTCCATCCCCATTATCAGATTTTGTTGTTTTTACATTGATATTGCGTTTTAGAAGATAATGGAGTTATTGAGTCAAACCTCAAACTCAAACTTCTCAGTCAACATGTTAAGAACCCATATATATCCATCAATTCTTAGATGTGTCTTAAGTGTCTCGTGTCGTTGAGTGAGGGTTATTTGTGACAAAAACTTGAATCTGCAATCACCAACGTTCGAAGGACGATCAGAGTGCTTTGCATCTTCAAAATAAAAATATCCCCATTTGAACCGAGCAAATCACTTATGTACAGTGTTTTCTCCTAAAGCGTCATCAACGTAGTTTAATAATTTTCCTAGCTGTCTGAGGTGGGGTTTTCCCATTGCGGTAATAAAAACCCATTCCTCCTCTGTTTTTCTCAATTGTTCCGCCTGGCAAAACACTATTATCAGACTACAGAAGAAAACATTGAATTACGAAAATTAACTATTTTAATTTAGAAAAATACCTAATAAAAATACGATCTCTCGAAAGAAACTTACGGATAAAAACAGCTTAACGAATCATTTTCAGGGTATACAAACAATAATGACTGAATTGAACAATGACCATGTTGATTGCAAAACAAAAAGGATTAAATCGAATTATTTCAAAAACACTCCGCACTCATTGTACAATTCAGTATTTTGGAGTTTCCGTCTAATAGATCCATCACTTTCATTACAGCTTAAATATCTTCGTCGGCCTTTTGTTTTTTGTTGTTTATAGTAAACCACATTTTCCTACTCTTTGAGTTTCCAGACCCCTAGCACAAACTAATGCTGTCTTTTCATCATAACTGGGTGTTAACAGTAATGACCTCGTGTATGTATATTTATCGTTGCCGGTTTATCTGTTGCAGAACGACGAAAGAAAGGTTGAGAGGATATCTGAGGCTGAGCGGAAGGAACAGGAGCAGGAGCAGTGCCAGGTCGGACGAAAGCAGCGCACCGATCCCTGCCAGAATCGCGTACAAAGCCCGCCATTCAGAAGGAGGGATCTCTCAGGGTTCGAGTACCCCGTTCAACAACTCCTGACTACATCTGGTCCACGATTCGGCGTCAGTCTAGGACGAAGCCGGCCGGTGGACCGATGAACAGACCATCCGTAACCCGACCGGCCATTTTGACGACTTGGATTCGCAGTGCACGACCACGACCGACGTTCCTCCAATCCTAGAAATACAGAGCAAGTTAATCAACCGTTAACGGTCCGATAGTAGGACAGTATTAAGACTAGGGGACAAATTTTTTGTCGGAGAAATTGGGTCGAGAGTTTCGCTCTATTCAAAATGAGCATTTATACCCAAAGTTAAATGCCTACCTTTGAATTTATAATTTCAGAGGAAATTTCTCAATTGTAATTCTTTCGTGTCCATTATCAGAGAATTTTTCATAGCGCTTGTACAACAAGTCGATAGATCTAAACAGCATCTAAGCAGCAGCATAACAATTTCTTGGCTGTTCAAAACAAGCCGCAATAAAGTTTTTAAAAATTATTTTCCCAGATTTTTCAACAAAATTAACATTGAAACGCACAACCGGATTCGCTAATTAAACCAGTCAGCATTACAGCTGAATATTAAATTGATTACTTTTATAGATCAAAGCTCTTTGCTTGAAATTAAAAATAAAAGAAACGTTTATATAAAAAATAATAATATTTGTCAAATATATTATCTAAAATGTGTTTATAGATCGTAAGTTAGTCTAATAGTGTTTAAGACCTATTTTTAAAATCAAGAAATCTTGAATGTTTGGATTAAAAATTATTTTTTATTTTTTTATTAAATCTATATTTACATAAAATCATTCCGAAGGTTGTTAATACTAATAATTAAATAATTTAGAATATTATATTTTTTTTAACTTTAAGCGTTTCTAATATTTGTCAATAATTTCGTTAGTTGTAAGTAATTTTGTAAATTTGTAAGCGGTGTTTGGATCGTAAGTTTTTCTTTGTTTTCAACTTCGGAAACTAGAGTTGCCAAATAGGATAATTACTATAAAGCTCAGAACAATTGTATGTCGTGATAATTAAAAGTTTTCTATAGAATTTAAATATTTTTATTGTTAATTATAAGGCTGTAGGTGTAAGTTGGTCGTATCAACAATACAAATCCCCAGATACATAAATATCAAATACACAATGTTATATCGCAAAATATATCTTTTAGTATGAACATTTTTGATTCGCTTAAATGCCAAAGTAAAAAGTACAAATCTCAAATTAAAATTAAGGGTTTATCGGGTCCCAATGGCACAAATGCTCACTTATATTTTTTACAGCAGCGTATTAATAATTAATTTGTTCAATTTGAAAAATTATATCTGTGGAAATCCTACATAGCGTATAGGGTGTCGTTCAATATAATTCATACTTTTAAGTTTAACGGGGGCCATTTTCAGGAATCAAAAAATAGCACAGGTAAAGTGTATAAAATAATAATATATAAATTAGCATAGGTGTAGTATTTTACTTTGTTTTTCAATTTATTTGAAAAAAGTTATTATACCAAATGGTAGGACTCGATAGCGCAGCTTTAAAAATAATTATCGGCATATCATATGATGTTGAATTAATGAAAATGCCACATTAGAGTGTAAAGTATTATTAAAAACCATTTAATGTTATTTACACGTAAAATATAATTATATAATACAGTATAAATAGGTGTTGTTTTAAATTAATCACATAAATGTGAATAGCTGTAATGGTTTATTAGACGTAATATTAATAATGGAAAGAGTTTATATTTGTTGAAGGTTTAAAAAGTATGGAAAAGCCAATGATGTTGAGATTAAAATATGTACTAGTTTATAAAATAGATAATAATGTTATGTATAAATAAAATTCTTTTATCAGTGGAAATACGAAGTTATTGCGTCTTCTTTTTTAAAAAAGTTCTTCTATATTTCTTAGTTCTTGTTAATTGTTAACGTCTTAATGTAAACGTTAATCGTTAGTAAACCCCACGAAAGACCTTTCTCATTCGCTCTTATTCCATTTATTCCACAATGTTTTACATCGTTTAGTTCCGTTTATGAGGTCCAATTGAAGTGCAATATCAGAAGTTTATAGATCTGGAAAGAAAATGGCGTCAGCGTTTTCCACATGGCAATTTACCGCCATCCCAGCCAAGATCCCCGAGGGCGAATCGAGACGTGAGTTGTTTACTCTAAAAGACCATGGGACATAATGTTGACTATCAAGAAGATTTATGTCGAATTAGCTAGGCGCTTGTCCGTACAGAATACCCCCTCGTAATAATCGGATGCGAATTTATCTACTGTTAATTAATTGTCCTTCACATGGCGCTCTAATTGATGAACACAGCTGCGTAGCGGAGACTCTTGACGTTTATAATATACCCTATGTCAACCAGTGTGGTAAAAATAAGAAAAATTCCAAGTCGTTCCAGAAGGAAAAAGGACAGAAATGTCTGTTTTGCGTTGGCTTTTCTATTAAAAATTCAACGAAATGAGCCAAGCTCCTTTTCTGGGCATATCCTTATTTAATTTTTAAATTCCTTGACCCAATACGTCTGGCTAATGTAAGTGCAATCTTTGTATACATTTTTAGCAGATAACAATTTAAATCCTTCGTGATAAATATTTTAAGTTGTACGACGTTTTTAGTCTTCTTGAAGTGAGATTTCTTCTTGACGTCAGAGATCAACCTACAGTTGGGCATTTTCGTTCGTTTTAAACTGTCAGCCTTTGTGATATTTTGTCAAAATACAACAGAACTTTATACCAGACGCCACCTGTCATGATGTCGAAAGGCCGAAACCATCTTGCCAATCTAAAATAAACGTTAAGCTTTAGATTAATTAACCTTTATGTAAGGTAATCAATGTTGAGATAGAAAAGTCAGTGTCACGAGCGGGATTCGAACCCACGACCTTCAGCTAAATTCGCCGCTGCGCTACCACTTGAGTTATCGTGACTTCTATCCTCTTGGACACCAACTTCCTTTTAATCCCTCCTTTTTGTCATTTTTCAAATGTCGAGTAATCTATTTGTTTCTCGGCGACAAATGAAATGGCCTCGGAGAACTTTAATGAAGATATACATCATTTTGCTTATTAAATTCATTAGGTTTCGTGGTCCGATTGACCAAATAACCTCTTTCAATTAATTAATCTTTATGTAAGGTTGAGATATAAAAGTCAGTGTCACGAGCGGGTTTTAGCCGAAGGTCATGGGTTCGAATCCCGCTCGTGACACTGACTTTTTTATCTCAACCTTACATAAAGATTAATTAAGTGAAAGAGATTATTTGGCCAATCGGACCATGAAATCTAATGGATTTTTTAAGCTTTAGTTTCAGATGTAGTTTCATCACCCTTAAGATGAAAACAACAACAGAGAGGAAATGCAAAATGATCAAAACACCCATGTGCAGCTTTTTGAAGTCATATGCACAGGAACTGCTCCCTGAAGAGGTTTCTTCCAATGCAAGAAGCTCAGTTCGTAGCACCAGTTTTCCTGCTCGACAGGCAATGATACAGCAGTGTATTCAGACGAGGGTGTTTGGTTGATTCAACTAAGTTGCCCGGTTGATTCTCAACTAGTTTACTGTCGTGTGAAAACTTTCTTTGCTGGTTTCACACCAGGCAACTTGTAGAATCAACCTCTCTTTCCAACGGGAGATTCCTACATGTTAGAACCCGAGGAAGCAGGAGCACTTCTTGTGCTTGCTCTTCTGCAAAAAGAGAAACAAAAAAGGAGGAAAGTAAAGAAAAGTGTGGGTTTCTCCGTTGTTATACAATTGGGAAACGGGCGCTTTCTCTCAAATAATGTTGAGCTATTTCCCTCCAAGCTTCGCTTCTTTTAATTCTATCGCTATACCACTCACGCCTCATATCACGGGACTAATAGCTTCAATGAACTGCTCCATAATGATACTAGCAATTGCAACACTTTCCATGGTGAACTCAGTTGACTCACCTAGGCGACTGGTGTGAAGGACAAGCAGTGTCTTTTGAGTTGAGTCAACCAGTGGGGATGAGAACGTGAGCGGCACTTGTTGGGCGGACGAGTTGACTGCGTGTGAAAGGGTTAGGGCGATTCCCAAACATTTTGCTGCCACGTCATACGCCTCGGCACCCGTCCGTTCAACTAGTTGAATCAACTCGTCTGAAAGAGGCATATCATGGCTACTTCCACTTAACATAATTAAATAATCGCAGATAACAGCGATCCGACCAACCTTCCTCCTATCAGTTTACTGTGTATTTCTGAAAAAAATAAACTCTTTTTAAATGCCTTTATCCCAAGCTACGAACTTGTAGGCAATTTCTGTTTAAATTGATAGACGTATCAACCACTTTTTTTTTATTCACGAATACTCTAGAACTCGGTATGGTCTGGAGGAAAACAAATTCAATTGTTATCTGCCAAACTTTCGACCTATTTTAAGTTCGTCAGGGCAAAACAATCTTAAATGTGCATACAAATTATTATAATTAAGTTTGTAATAAATGGTTTCAAATTTGATTGATGGTAGACTCAACATGCCCAGGGCTTAACAACTGAATGTAACAGGGCGAAAGCTAAGCAGATAATTTGAATTTTTTTCATCCAGAGCATATTGAGATCCAGGGTATTCGTAAGTATGTAATAGCAAATCATCAGTTCGGTTTTGTATTCGACACTCCACGGTTGTTGAAGGTACGTTTACACTATGCAAGCAACACGTGGACGGGCATTATCGCTCATTAGGATTGCTGATTTTAAACAATTCGATTTAAAACAATAAAATAAAATCAATCCTAGAGTCTCAGAGCATAATAGTAAATCATCAGTTTATTTGTGTACTTTTTTTTTGCCTGCCAATTTGGTTGCCATTTACAACCACACATCAGCCATGCCGTCAATCCGGGATGGCTATGAAGCGGGGGAAACCGACGAGGAGAAGTCGCTGAGCCCCGGACAGCGACAGACCACGACCACGCAGCGGTATGGGCTGCCAGGCTTTCTTTGTTACTTTTATTTCTTTTTTTTTAATTATATATAATTATGATGGCACCTGGAAGACGTAGATAAAAACCAAAACCCATAGTGAAAAGTCCACCCCTTCCTACGCACGGGGTTAAACATCGGCCAGAAAGCACGAGCATTTGTGTACTTAAACTTATTTAATACTTCAACTTACTTAAACTTTCATCCGGATCGTGTCCTATCCCACAGAAATCAAAATCATTTTCCAAAATATAAACGTGATATGGAAATGGAAAAACATATCTGAATTACGTATAAACGCGAATTAATTAACTTCCTCTCGACTTAAACCAGATCCTCATTATTATTATTATTATTAGGTTCTCTTACGACCATATTTTATGTCAGTTTACCTGAGTACTGATCGGAAGAATAGACTGAACCATAAACTAATTTGTGATTAGTCATGTAGTCCGTCTTGTATTTCAGTGACATTCTTAGAGTCTTGAGGGCTGAAAATAAATTTTTAAAAAATATCAACTATTTGTACTTTTTTGACAAATCTACAAGCTCATCCAATTTTCATCAAACTTGAACGCTAGTGTCGAGTCAGAATAGATAACTCGGTTGGATCGCTCGATTTAGACGTTCCCTTGGATTAAGCGCTTTCAGTTTCGTGACAAAGAGCAGTAACAGAAACAAGCACGTGTTTATAAAAGGAGCCGGGACAGAGGATCAGCCGGGCTCTCGTTTTAATACAAGAACGACTCTTAATCAGACGCAAATTAAAATTCATTCCACAACCACAGTAAGCCGAACCTGCGAGCAATTACAGACACAAAGAACACCTTTGCCCAACTTACGTTAACGGGCTGAATTGAATTGGAATCGTTCCAATTAATTTGTTTCGCACATCGAGGAGTCACACACAAAATATTCATTTAGTTAATAACAACAAACAAAAAGATAGTTTATACTCACAATGAAACTGTTTAAAAAGACAGAAAAACACACTCACTACATTATTTATCATTTCTACTAATTTCCTAGTCAAAGCAGTAATGGATTGTATCGCAATTAATAACACTACCTCCGATTACTTGAAATCAGCCAGTAAACAAGAACTATTAAAACTTTATTATATATTAAAATTTTCATGCTCAAAAATCAACAAATCAATCTGGTTCAATTCCCAATGTTTGAAATTAAGCATAACTCCAACATTCGTTCTTGTGAAATTACACATTAAAAACTTTTCAACTCTCTTACAACTGCCAGTAAATGCCATAAAGAGCAATAAAACTAATATTAAATAATGAATTACATAAATTGTACATTCAAAGAGATACAAAACGTTTTTATCAATATCTTGTATACATTAGGGTTACCTCATTCTTTTCTCCAGTAGAGTGGGATAATTTAGATTATGGTAGACGACCAAAAGTTAAATTTATAATTGACAAAAAACAATGTATATTGGATTTAAAAATAATAATACAAACATTAACAAAAACACGAAGTGCGGTTACTTAAAAATAAAAATACTTATGAATACCAAACAACTACAATTAAATTTTACCCAAGGGTTATAAACTTAACAAACATGGTACTAAATAAAGAAGAAAAGAATTTATTATTGGGTTGTCCGGAAAATAATGCAGGATTTTAAGTTTTCATTAAAAAAAATCTATATAAAATATTCTGTTTACGTTTACAGGATTACTCATTTGTACTTCCAAATGATATTGTTTGTTTACCTCTGTAGCATTCCGCTACTTGGAAATAATTCAGTCATCCTTATAATGTCAAAGCGAGAATTTCGTACGATTTTCTTTTACGAGTTTAAACTCGGCCGAAGCGGAGCCCAAACGGCTAGAAACATTAACCAAGTCTGGGGCGAGGGTTGTGTTAATGAGTGCACTGTGCAAAGGTGGTTTAAAAAATTTCGGGAGGGAGATTTCAGCCTTGAAGATGAAGAAGGTCGTGGAAGGCCTTCCTCTCTTAATGATGATGTTCTGCGATCAGTGGTGGGTGCAGAGCAACTCAAAGTCAGTAAAACGACCGTCGCTGACCACCTCAAGGCGATTGGAAAAGTGAAAAAACTCGAAAATTGGGTTCCACACTCATTAAACGATCGCCAAAAAAATCAGCGCTTTGATGTTTGTGCATCACTTCTTTGTCGAAACAAAAATGACCCATTTCTGGCCAGAATTGTTACATGTGACGAAAAGTGGATTCTCTACGATAACACTAGACGTTCTGGACAGTGGCTCGACAAAGGAGAAGCTCCAATACATTTTCCAAAGCCCCCAACTCATCAAAAAAAGGTAATGGTTACGGTATGGTGGGCTTCATTTGGTTTAATACACTACAGCTTCTTAAATCCTGGCGAAACCATCAATGCTGAATCATACTGTAACCAAATTAATACCATGCATCAGAAATTGGCAGTAATGAAGCCCTCTTTGGTCAATCGGAAAGGGCCCATTTTGTTGCATGACAACGCTCGACCACATGTGTCACGTGTAACGTCACAAAAATTATTGGAGCTTGGCTATGAAACTTTGCCTCACCCACCCTACTCTCCGGACCTCTCGCCTACTGACTACCATTTTTTTAGACACCTGGACCACTACTTAGAACACATAATATTCAAAAATCAAACGGAACTGGAAAATGCATTTATTGACTTTATCAATTCTAAAAATTCTGAATTCTACTCAGACGGAATTAATAAGTTACCAACACGTTGGGAGAAATGTATTGAGAGTATGGGAAATTATTTTGATTAAAGAACATTGCTTTAAAGTAACTAGTTTCTTTTTTTTTGTTTAATACCAAAATCCTGCATTATTTTCCGGACAACCCAATAAATAAAGGATTAAAATTTGTCCCAAAAACAAAATTAGATACAAAACAAAACTACTACCCCTTGGTTCAACGCTACGTAGTTGTAAAATCAATACGAATATAAAATACAAAGTCACGATAGCTCAAGTGGTAGAGCAACGGCGTATTTAGCGAACGTCGTAGGTTCAAATCCCGCTCTGACTTTTTTATCTCAACCAATACCTTACATAAAGATTAATTAATGGAAAACAGTTAATTGGTCAATCGGACCACGAACTCTAATGGATTTAATAAAATATAAATGTGCTGAGGTAATTAAACAAAACTTGGTAAATCTAAACGTCAAAAAATGAAATATCACACATACAATTAGGTCTATTGATAAAAATTTAAACGTAACAACAGCTTTATTTTAGAAAGTTTTAAAAGCCTATAAAAGACATAATATAGTTATCATTGAACATCAAAAATACGTTTCAAAAGTTGAAGAATTTCTAAACAATAACCATTGTGAAGAAATAAATAAAAAGATACCACGTTAAAATTAAAAACTTGATTTCAAACAGCCATAAAAACTAGAGAATTCTCAAATAACCAATATGCATTTAAAAAACTAATACCAATGAACCCGAAACCCCAAATGTTATACGGTACGGTCAAAATTCACAAGGAAAACAAACCTATAAGACCAGTAGTTCCTTTTATAATTCTCCTTGCCAAAACCTGGCGATTACAATTGATAAAATAATTAAAACTACTAAACATGTTCTAAAAAATTGTTTGTTAGTAACTCACGAAATAATTTTTTGATTACGTATTTTGTTTTTACGAGAACTAGAAAAACATGGAATTGTTAATCGTTATATTTTTATAACATTCCTGCCGGTCAAAATAATTAATTAACTTAAGCCGTCAAAATAGAATATACCGCCCGGTGTCTCTTTTTATGAAAATTAAAAGACTTCTGGAGATTCAGTTTGAGTGTGCATATAAATGAATTATAATTATTTAGCTTCAAAGCGGGAGGAAATGGCAGGACTTAGCTTTGATGGCTGGATCCTTTCTGTTGAACAAAGTCGCGCCAGAATAATAGATCACCTTAAAGCCTCTTTGTCTACCGAGTAGGGACTTCTGGACTTATTCCTATTCTTTTTCATCCGCTAATTGGCCCCTGGCTGAACCGTGTACCCTTTTCTATTTTGTCACATTTCTTTAAGTCTATTTATTCGGTTTACGCTAAGTCAAAACGTGCTTCTGGTGGAGTACATGTTAATGTTTAATTGACAAAGAAACCAATATTTTAAATAGAAATGAGGAAATTTTAACTGTACATAGAATAATGAGAAAATACAATATACCGCTATAATATAAATGTACATTTACACCTACAAAGTTATTTGGATTTGGATTTATATCAGTCAAAATCTGCACATATACGTACATACAGGGTGTCCCAGTTCCTTCTGACGAAATTCAGGGAATCGATTCTACTCTTCGTTTGGGGCAAAAAATGCTCAGGAGAAAATTTTCGGAAAGTTCTCTATTTTGAAGATATTCGTCAATTTAGTTTTTTCCAACTTTTCACTACCTTACCACATAAAAACGCTTACAATTTCCAAAATGTTGAGACTACAACAAATCCAATTACACCATTTAAAAGAATGCTATATTTGCTGTAAGTTAATTCTTTGCAATAATCTGAATGACATAAAATGTTAGCCAATATCAGTTGGAACATGTCAAAATTACAAAATTTAAAATTTTGGTCATGATTGCATGTTCTGCTGAGGTTACAAAAAAATACCTACAACTTGTCAAATTTTACAAAAACTTCTTCATCTGATATGCTTTACGTTGATATATCCAGGTTTTTAAATAACGTTCTAGTAGAGTTGAAAAATGACAATTGAATGTTCGAAAACGTGAGCTAAGGTAAATTTGAAGGGGGGGAGAAATAAATCAATTAGAACTCGCTTTGTAAAATAAAAATGACACATCTGTAATCTCATAAAAACCATACCAGAAAGCTTCATACAATAAAATGAAATGGTTCTTCTTGTAGCAAGCACCTAACAACAAATGAGGAACTTTTCAGAGGAAATGCTCAAAGTGTTTTCCCTCCTCTCGAATGCATAACTGAATTTCTGAATTTCTAGCCCCCCCTTCAAATTTACCTTAGTAAAAAATAAATTACCTGAAGACCTCGAGAATCACCCACCTCTAGTTTTGAGAGTCCTGGGGCAGACCGCGGTAGTATATGTCCAGCCACCGAGGTTGGATCTAGCTATCAATTCAGCACCCAACGCACCAATTGATCCCAACCCATTCACACTCACTTATTCTTGTTTCCTATTTATATATCATTCACTCAATTAGAGTACTTGAGTTCTCGATATTCCTACATCATTTCACTTATTAACTGAACACTGAACACTTATTAATTAATTGACGTCCAATGGGGTACTGAATATTCCGCCATCAGCGCTCTTACTGTACACATTCACGCCAGTAAATACATTCACTCTCAACAAGCTAGGGGCATAAAACTATCAGTAACATATGTAGAGAGATTTTGCATAACGTTTCCGCTTCAAGATCACTGTTAGATTTAACATCTTTCAATTTCAAGACTTTTTGGCATAACGGATTTTCCTAGTAACGCTTAGTTTCCTGGGGAATTATTAGTGGTTCAGGTTATAGTTGTATATTACAAGCTTGTAAGCAAAGTATGTTATTGATTTTCTCTTGATTGCTGACGATAGTTTGGTAAATGCTGAGGACCTGATAGTTGCAGAAGCTCTAACATTCAAAGTAAACATAAATTACCGGGAAATTCGGGGAAAGTTCAGTTTTATTGAAATTAAGGACCGAAAAGTGTCAGTTTTAACTTAAGTTAGCAATTTTACGAAAGACTAAGTTATTACAATGCAGTTAACCATATATATTGTGATTAAAACCTGTTTTTAGATTCTGAAAATAGGATTTTAAAAAGGGTATGTTTTACACAAGTGATGTGGCTTTGTTGAAGGAAAGATGTATAAGGTGCTGTATTTCTAGCCGTCATTCCTGCTTGTATGTAAATAAAAGGCTGAAATATATAAAAATAACTAAATATTTTAATGTTGGAACACCAAATATTCATACGTTCTTAAGAGCCGGGATTGATGAAAACTGGTAAAATCGTAAGTTGTTAATGATAAAATAAACAATTTTATCGTATCAATTAATTACTGTTTTTATCTAAGTTCTTGAGATGAAAAAGTTAGGGTTACTAGCGGGATTTGAACCCACGACCTTCGGCTCAATACACCGCTGCTCTAACCACTTGAGTTATCGTAACTTTATATACTGATTAATTTTATTAAATTTCTACCTATGTAATTTTTTTTTAAACTGGACAATATCTCGAACAAAAAACTATTTTGTCGACTTATCGTTACTCGTTAACAAGCACGCTTTTTAAGACAAATAACCTATGACGCTATTTAAAATAGCGTTTGTTCATGCTCACTTCAATCAATTAGCGTTACCGTCCACGCTAGCGTTACGCAAAATCTCCCAAAAATGTTAAACCCTGTTTCCTACAAAAATCGGAACAGGGGAACCCAAAGATTCGCTGCCGTGCTCGAGCTCAATTCTTAAATTTGGCGACATTCCCACTTGATCTTTATATGGAGACAAGGAATGACACCCTTTACAATGTTATTAAATATCTTATAAATAAAAAATATAAATTTGAAAAAGTTAAATAATTTATTTGTAATAATTATTATCTTATTAAAAATAGGTCGGGTTCCAAAGGCAGAGGTATGTTAAACCATGCAATCCGAACAATGTTGCGGGCTTAGTATACATGCAAATTACGGCGTTTAGAAAACCTTTCGTTTACTGTATCAATTTTTCTCCTTAAATAGTAGAGAGTAGTTTTAGTTCGGGCAAGTTTATTGTGAACATTAATTTCAACTCAGTTTTCAAAGGACTTCACTTACATTACGGCCAGTTTCTGTACTCGTTCCAAGTATACAAACCAAGTTCAATGGAAAGAGGATACCCTACGATCATCTTTCTTCTTTTTAAGAAGCGCGACGTGCACTCGCCTTGAACTTTCTTAAATATATGAGCTCGAATATTTGCAATCCTTTTTTTGACAACGAGGTCAAATTTGTTACGAGATATACTACAAGTGGTACACTCTTCAATGAACCGATGCTAGGATAATTAGTGTAAAAATTTAAACAACGCAAAAATCGGTCAGTTTTATAAAATTTTATAGAACGGTTGATGCACATAAATTTTGTCATCAGACGAGAAATAATAACTGATCACCGGATCGAAAAATTAAACGTTAGGTGAATTAATAATGTTTACCATGAAATTTAAATGAAACAAACATCCTAAAGTACAAAATTGACAGGCCCGGAACAAATTTATGTTTGGAAACAATACCTTTGCGATGAACATGATCTTTTTGTTTCTATAATCTGACATCAAGGTTACATTATCAGAAACAGCAACAAATAAGCGAGCTCTTATTTGATATAAAATAGACGGAAATAAACTATTCTTGAAGAACACGAGAGTTGCTGTAATCTTGCTGTCATTAATATTGATCATAGAGATTTGTTTGATTGTTTTTCAGCCATAATTCTTTCTGGCGTTTTTGTTCTCGTGGTATTACCTAAAAATTATGGGACCCGGTTCTTTTCTGGGCGACCATGCAACAATAAGATGATATCTAAAAACCTTGACATTTTCCGAAGAACCTCCTACAGGTTATTTTCTTTTTTTCACTCTCCATTTTCAGGTCGGATGAATTACTAATAAAAAAACAACTTTGGCATCTTTACTTAGAAAATGCCTTTACTGACTTTTTTCACTCTCCAAAACAAATCTCGATGATTATTTATTATAGACGCCAACTGCACAAACGTTCTCGTGATATAAACTCGAAAACAGCATAAACTTGTCAAATTTTCAATTGTTGTACACTTTAAAATCGAAAGTATAACAGACATTTTAGACTATTCTAACCATAAAAGCTATCGATTTGGTAGAAGTAGATATAAAAGATGTTCTTTTTTGATTCCGGTTGAATTTCTCTTGAACCAATGGCACTACGAAAAAAATAAAAAATGTTTTAATGTTAGTAGATATAAAATGTTAATGTTAAACGTTTAATGTTTTTTAGTCTAGTTTCAAAGACCTTCTTTTGGAGAAAAATTATACAGGGTTATTAAGGCCCAGTTCAACTTCAAAATTTCAAAAACCTATACATCCTAACAAGTCAATTTAAAGGATTTTTTACTCCTAAAACAATGGTGCATTCCGATTTTAAATTGGTCAAAAAATGTTAGGTGAAAAGTTTGAAAAAACGCATTTCGTTTGTTTCGTTGTTATTTCCAAAAAGTTCCTTTTTCGCTAAAGTAAACATTAATTCCCTGTATTGTTTACTGTCTGTCATTGTCATTATGACAGTAAATCTTAATTCCTTAATTCTCTTCGGTCACCTGATTGAAAAATATTGTCTACGCTAATCATACCCCATCAACCTCAAAATGCTTGTCAATCCATCTCCCCTGACTCTATCGCTCCTAGCACCGGTGAAAAGTGCTAAAAAGAGCAAATCTTTGCATGTTTACGCAAAGCAAACACAAAATGTGATTAATAAAGAGCAAACCAAATGTCGGTTTTTTTTCAAACTTTTTAACAGCAAAACCAACGAAATCCCTTTTTTAATTTTTTTTCCATAACCTTGTCATTTCTTGATCAATTTAAAATCCAATTGTACCATTCTTTTCTGCATAAAATAATTCTTTAAAATGATGTGTCAGGATGTACAGGGTCGTATCTGAAGTTTTGAAGTGGACTAAGCCTGAGGTACCCTATATAATTTTTCTTCCAAAGAAGGTAAAAATTTCAAACTAGACTAAAAAATATTAAACTCGTTTATTTTTTTTCATAGCATCATTGGATCAAGAGAAATTCAGCCGGGCTATCTAAAAAGGACACCCTGTATATTATATAGGATATAGAAGTGATAAGAGTCTCGTTTTGTTTTTTCTTTTTGTATTCTGAGAGTTAGCGGATTTATTGGCGAGAGTTTTTATGTGAGTGGACATGTATTGTGTGTTCAGTTATATTAGTTAAATATATGTAAAGGGTGCTGGAAAAATATCGTTTACTCCAACACTTTTTTTTTTCTTTTTTTTAGCGAATTTCTCTTGGTTCAAAATTCAGCCTTAATTCAGCCGGGCCATCTAAAAAGGACACCCTGTATTATGTAGTTTACACATTACCGGATTAATTAATTGACACGAGTTATCTATTATAAATTAACAAGGTTGCTCTTTTCCATCTACCTTAATTTTTTTTCATTCCCAGGTCTATGGAAAACAGAAGCTACCGATTTTGAAATTTGTGTTAATAACAGGCCACATTCTGATAAGGGAGGAGTTCAGAGTAAATTGAGGACGTCGTGACAGGTCTGAAGCAACTCAGACGATGCTTATTCTAAGAATGAGCCGTATGAATCGCGAAGCCCCCCCATGCCACCGGCGTGGACCGTTGCTCTTGCGTCACCGAACGTGTGCCCACAATTTCTAATAAATCACGAAAGATTTTATCATTTTAACAAGCCGGCAATAATCATTAACTTGGGCGAAATCATCGGCTATCGAGGAAAATGTAACAACCGTCAATTTATTTTGGTATTTTGAACGTTCTTCAAATCCCAAATGTTGCGAAAAACAGTCGTGTCGAACGAAATAATCGATTTTTAGGGAAGAGAAAGATTTCAAGGTGGTAAAAAGTTATAATACAATTTAATTTCTTTATTCTTGTGAATAAATATAAGTTCTACAGTTAAACGGACAAAGCGTTGGCATGGCGACTCATTACTGAAGGTTCCGGGATCGAATCTCAGAGCGCTTAATTCGAACTCAGCGTACTTACAAACCACCGCCTCCCCGCGAATTGATATGACCTTTCCTGTTCCACTCTCGGTAAAAAATATATTAAAAAATAAATAAAAATATTTAAAAAACCCGAACCCACCACTTAAAATAATGAAATGCCAAACGCTTTTGACATACCAAATCAACGAAGACATGCAAACCAATATGGTCGAAAACGGAACAAATAAATGAAGCACTTAAAATTACTAAAATAATAAACTTAATATAAATATGCAAATTTGCCTTACAAAATTGTTTGGGGTTTTATATCTCATTTTGCTTCCGTACGAATACGATCCCATTCGATCATTTATAATCATTATCCATTCCAAACGACTAAGGAAAACTAGTGGAGTTAGTTTAGAACATCATATATTTTTTGTTACTTAATGTAGCTATAAATATCAAATTAATTTGGAATTAGTTATGTCTGGTGTGTTCATAATGACTGCTTCGCTGGAAAAAATATTCAAAGTGTATGTTGACGAGAATATTATCGAAAGACAGAAAAATAATATAAACTTCTATTTAAATTATACTTTGTCTATGTAGAATTTTAATTTATGGTATGTTGCACACTTTTTTAATTAGTCAGGGAAGTCATTAAAATCATCTAGATTTTCTTCTTTTAGCACGGAGGCGAGGGGCATAGAAAAAGATTCTAATATGCTAATAGTTTGTTGCTGGTTTGATAACACATTATTGCTTCTTTGTCTTGGTTATCTTTAAAAAACTCAAAGGTTTACAAGAATATGATTGTGACGTACGTAAACACGTAGCACGAGTCAATTAACAGCTCTTTCCCTTATCAATTCAATTTAATTTGGATGTAAATACTATAATTACAATGAAAAGCATTTATTTTGACTGACAAAACAAGTACATTTGCAAATTAGATGAAATGTATCAATTTGAAATACTTAACCAAAATCAGCCGATATGAATTGAAACAACAGGGATTCGAAAAAATTGAAATGACCATTTTTTCTTAATTTAACGATATGTGGCTGCAAAGGGAAATGTGATGTTGAAAAACTGTTTTCGTACTAACCCTATAATCTAGATCAAAATATAATTTTTGTTGTTAACAATTTTTCTTTCATTCATTGCTTCTGACCATTTTTTTGTATGTCCCAGCAGTTACATCAATTATTGTTTAAGTTTTATTTAATGAAAATTGTTTATGTTTTATTTTCGTTGTATTTAATTCCATTAAGCGTACGACAATATTGCTGTCGGCAGCTCGTTTTGAAATTTCTTCCCTCAACTAGTTTTGTGAATTCTTATCCCATTATAAATAACAAATTAAAACACTTTAAATTGTAGGTGGGTAAGTAAACATTATTAGGTAATAGCAAAGTGCTGTGAAATGACCATGACATTATGCCTAAATAAGACTTTTAACGAAGACGGAACGTATCTTTTCTCCCCAAAGGTTAGGTTTGTTAGAATTGGCCAATTTAAAACTGTTTATTCGGCTTTGATCAAATGTCAAATGTGAATATCCAGTGGACCGGTATTAGTCCGATGAATATATATCGTTCTAAACTCTTCTCGAATCCTCACCACGCCCTTAACTCATATAAGGCGAGATGTGAGGAAATACAGCCTTGATATACAACCCTGTGTCGTTCGAAACGAATATCTAGGTCGGAATAAATTAGTCAGAACGATTTTGCCATTTAATAACAGGACTATCTTAAAGGAGAGTTGAGACATAAATTTTATCGTTCCTTCTTCCATACTTCATTGAAAATTGAGTAACAATGCATTTGGTAGGATTACATTTTAAAATCAAAATTAGAATTAATTTGAAACAAATAATTTATTCAATACCCTAACAACTGGGTATAAACCTTTTATACAAAAACAAAAAACACATGGCTTTAAGGGGTTTTGTGGGAAAGGATTGTTTAAAAGGAGTAGCTGGATCCGAGGGAGGAGAAAGTAGCGTGGCTCACTGAAGGAGCAGCGGAAAAGCCTACGGCGAGAGGAGCAGAGTGGGCGGCGTAGGTTGTGAGGGCAGGGGCGGCGGCGTAGCTCTTGAAGAGGGGAGTAGCAGTAGAGTAAGTCCTGACTGAGGGAGCTGAGTAACCGACGGCGACTGGAGAGACGTGGGCGGCGTATCCAAGACCGCCGTAAGCGTTACCGAGGTAAGAAGAAGAAGAGTATGTGTTTACAGCAGGGCCGGCAGACACCGTTCTGAAGGCGGGGGCTCCGTATGAGAAAGCGGGGGTGGCGTGCACGGTGGTGACAGCGGGAGCTGCATAGGAGACAGCTGGAGTGGAGACGGTCCTGACGGCAGCGACGGCAGGGGCGGCATAGGAGACAGCGGGGGCAACAGCGCCATAGCCGACACCGGTGTATCCGTTACCGTGGTAGGAAGAGGACCTGACAGAGGCTACAGCGGGAGCAGCGTAGGATACAGCGGGGGCGACGGTCCTGACGGCGGCGACGGCTGGTGCGGCGTGGACGGTGGTGACAGCTGGAGCTGAGTAGGAAACAGCGGGTGTGACGTTCCTGACGGCAGCGACGGCAGGGGCAGCATAGGAGACAGCAGGGGCAACAGCGCCATAGCCGACACCGGTGTATCCGTTACCGTGGTAGGAAGAGGACCTGACAGAGGCAACAGCGGGTGCAGCGTAGGAAACAGCGGGAGTGACTGTCCTGACGGCGGCGACTGCTGGGGCAGCGTGGACAGTGGTGACAGCGGGGGAAGAGTAGGAAACGGAAGAAGTTCTGACGGCAGCGACGGCAGGGGCGGCGTAGCTGGCACCAGTGTATCCGTTACCATGGTAAGTAGATGACCTGACAGAGGCGACAGCGGGGGCGGCGTAAGAAACAGCGGGGGCGGCGTAAGATACGGCGGGGGCGGCGTAGGAAACAGCTGGGGCGACGGTCCTGACGGCGGAGACGGCTGGGGCAGCGTAGCTAGCACCGGTGTATCCGTTACCGTGGTAAGTAGAAGACCTGACAGAGGCGACAGCGGGGGCTGCGTAGGAAACGGCGGGGGCAGCGTAGGAAACAGCGGGGGCGACGGTCCTGACGGCGGCGACGGCTGGGGCAGCGTGTACGGTTGTGACAGCGGGGGAGGAGTAGGAAACGGAAGAAGTCCTTAAGCCAGAGACAAGTGGGGCGGCAGAAGCGTAGCCGGCACCGGTGTATCCGCTACCGTGGTAAGTAGATGACCTGAGAGAGGCGACAGCGGGGGCGGCGTGGACGGTGGTCACAGCAGGAGCAGCGTGAACAGTGGTCACAGCAGGACTGACAGCGGTGTAACCGAGACCGGCACCGTAGCTGACTCCGGAACCATAGCCGAGACCGGCACCGTACCTCAATCCGGAACCATAGCCGAGACCGGCACCGTAGCTCAATCCGGAACCATAGCCGAGACCGGAACCGTATCTCAATCCGGAACCATAGCCGAGACCGGAACCGTATCTCAATCCGGAACCATAGCCGAGACCGGCACCGTATCTAACTCCGGAACCATAGCCGAGACCGCTGGAGAGGCCAAGGCCGGAAGAGTAACCGAGATGGTTGAAGGAAGCTCCTCTAAGAGCGGCGACGGCAGGGGTGGCGTAGGATACGGCGGGGCCGACAGTCCTGACGGCGGCGACAGCTGGGGCGCCGACGGCAACTCCTCCGTTGGTGGTCCTTGAGAAAGAGTTGGTGCTGTATGAGTGAGCTCCTTGAACGTTGCTAGTGAATTGAGAGACTGAGTCTCCGGCATAACCCTTTTGGGTTTCTTCGTGTGTTTGGCCGAGAGATCCGTCCAAGACACCAACGGCACCACTGGCGGTCCTGTAATGAGCTGGGCCACCAGCATGGGCAAGAGCCACTAAGGCAAGGGAAAGGACTACCTGAAACATGAATACATCCAATGTTTAAACAATTTCATATTCGAAATATACCAGCATTTTTCTTAATGCAATGTCTTAGCAAGTGGTCAACTCGCTGAGCGATTAATAAAATTTCATGATGTTTTACATGGGTGTCCACCATCACTCTCGTGATTGATGCTTAATGTTAAATTTAATGTCAGAAAGCTGTTTAAGTAATAACAATCTTTCTTCACGGTCTAACAACGTAAGCATGGTTAAAGTTCCGTCAAGCTCATTAACAGACAAAATATTTATTTGTTTAAACAATAAGGTGGCGATTTTTAAAAATATTGTACTTTACACTTTTTTCAGCTCAATTTTTTTCTGTTGAAATTACGTAATGATAAAAAAATTTTTAATAGCAAATGGTTCAAAAATATTTACTTCGATACTTTTTTTTAGACGATACGAATTTGGACGAAGTTAAAGTATTAATTTATGTAATTGTCATATAATCTTCCGGTTTCTAAATCTATAAACATTTAACTTTTGTAAAATGCCAGGAAAAATAATTTTGAAATCTTGATATATTGTAGTAAATTTAAATAGTTTCTTACGTTACGAACCCAAACTATAGAATTTCGACATTTTCCAATTGCAAACAACCAAAAGTTACAAAAGCGCGTAATCCAAGTGTCGCGAAAAATCGTTCTCTTTCCTCAGGTAGATGTGCTTACCTTAAAGACCATGTTGTTAACTGTGGTTAGAATACGTTCCTTCTGGCTTATATTTCTCTTATATACCATAAATGTTGCAACCCTGAGCCCCCTCCAGCCACCGGCGAACCAAAGCCCACCTTTGTCCTCTTACTTTCAACCGATGCTTCACTCGTTTTTTTATGTTTGCCTTTTTTCTTTTTTTTCTTTTTTTTAATATATATTGTTTTTCCGTTGAGATACATATAAATAAATATCCACATAACCATTTTGAAAAAGACTTGACAAAGCCGATTTGAAGTTTATATTAAAAAGTTATATGAAATACTTTTATGCCATCCCAGGATATTGAAAGCGTATTTTAATATTTTTTTATAACTGTCACATCGATTGTGACACTATTACTTTCGATGGCTATTGCAAAGAAATATATCGAATTGCCTGGAAAAAACGGCTCAGCATTACATGTTACATTGCACGTGTGTAGATTTAGCGCCGGTTTCCTAGAGCCTTCCACTGGAAAATTATGAGCCCTTCATACGAATTGGCTCTGCCCTTATGAAAGGGCGAGTTTCTGGTCGGGGGTCAAATAGCTCACTGGGGAGGTATTAAGTAACACATTGTAACATTGCCACCCTTTCCTCCAAATGACGGGCCCTATTCCGCGAAATGTAATAAATTTTCATGTATCACTGGAATGGGACGAAGAAGTATCGACGATTTCAACACTCGTGGAACTATTAAACCGTTCTCAGGTTAAAAATAAACTAAAATTTCGAACAGTCCAAGTTTTTAAAAGTGAATATTAAGAATAACTTAGGTGATAATAACTTGGATTATTGGAAAATAAACAGTAACTCTATTAAGGCATAAAAGAACTACCGTGTAAACATAAATTCGTCATTTTTCCAGCCAAAACGATAAATAGTAATGAAAGTAAATACTGTTCAATATCAGGGTGTAAACAAAACAATATATTTTGCACTCTTAAACTGTAGTTCTTGGATCTAATGAACTAGTAGACAAACACAAGTTCGCGTTAAAGAGGGTTACTTCCTTGAATTTAACTCGTTGAGGAAGTAGAAGTTTTCCGGGAAAAGGGTCCGGGATGGAAATTGAAGTTGTGACCTCAGCGGCGTAAATCCTCAGGTGGCTCCGCCGGCACGGGTTGAAAAAGGTGCCTGTCGATCATGATATTGATGGCAGCCCGTTCCCATTCCCTGCTCTGATCTGTTGTCTCAAAAACAAACACGAACCGAAGAACTTTCCCTCTTTCGGGAAAATATTTCCAATCAGCTTTAAAGTTGCGCTTTTCCTTTTCCCAGTGGTAAAACAAATGATTACGCCTTACAAATTAAGACGTATGACGAATGGCTTTAACCTTAAACTATTACAACTTAAAATTCTCGCCAAAATTCTATTTACAAAAATAAGAAACCGTCCCGTTCAAATGGCCTGTTAACTATTCTTGTACGAAAACGCATTCGGAAGACTACTTGTCCTAAACCAGCGGAAATTGATATTGAATAAATTTCAAAGAGAATCCGATATTGCCTCCCGGTTCTCCTCTCACTCAGGAATTATCTTAAGTGAACTCACTAATCAGGTAACTGAGGTCTTTGAGAAGACACCCCAATTTTACCGAGTCTCTTCTATTAAAACGCATTCGACCGGTTCGATATTTCACTTCCAGATTTTTCAACCTATATACGACAAGATTTATACCGTCATACAAAAAATTCTCTATTATTTATCAGTTTTTACAATGTAATATTTCAATTCTTACCGTATAAAAACACAAAACAATCCTCGATTTCGTTCGTTACTCGTAATACGACAAAACCTATTGATAGTTCGAATCACCCCTTTTCGAAATTGGCAAAATTGTACATTTCCATAAAACAATGCGTATAGGCTAACCAGTCGAATTGCCCCCATTTGAACCGGGTTGAATGGAAGTTACACCAGTAAGGTACATGAAACGGGATAAATTTAGAATCCTGATTTCCTTTCACTGATGGCAATTTACCAATTAACTTCGTCGCTCTGCCTGGCACAAATTTGTTTTCGATTTGCCACCTGTCTCAGGAGAGATCAAATCAGCCCTATAAAACGACCTCAGAGACATGTTTACGCAATTTGAGGCCGTAGAAAAATGAATAAAAAATTCCTTTCCCTTATTTTAACCCGTTTGTCCATTTAGCAATTATGCTATACTGATAAGAAAACTCATAGCTACTTTTTACAACTCATTTTTTTATATTTTTAATTACTAATTTAAGTCGTAAAGAATCCAAACGAAAACGAAACAGTCTAATAATCTTTGAAGTATTTCATCATGTGGGATGTAGTCAAATAATCCTTTTTTTGGTTTTTATTTGTCTTTCCAAGAATCGAAAACAAAACAGTATTATAGCCTTATATATTTTCCTCTTCCCTTAAATTCACTTCCAGATATTTCAACCTAAAACGAGGTAAAATTTCGTTCGTGACAAAAAATATTCGTATCATTTATTATTGTTTTACAATGGGTTGGATCTTTTATATTTTTTCTAGTAGATTTTTCATTTTTTACTTACATTTTAAGTTCATCACCATCCGTGTTTCAATCATTACCCATTAATATGTTATCACATAAATCCTATTGATTTTAAGGGAAATAATTAATCGGTAATCATCTTCATTGCCATCCCAAAATTGTACATACAAATAGGTCTATATGCACAATTTTTCAGCTAGTTAAATTTTAAGATTAATTATACATTAATCCATTTATGTTTAGTGGCCTAATTGACCATGCTAATTATTCCAATTTATTATTCTTTTCATGTAAAGACTTGGTTGAGATGATTTAAGATTAATGGTTGGACTTAGTGTATTTATTATTATATTATTTATAAGCCAATGTAAAATTAATAGTTGGCCTCATTTGACAAGTTTTAATAAATAAAATTAAAATAAAATACAATCGATTATGTTTATGGTCCGATTGACCAAATAAATTCTTTTCAATTGATTAATCTTTAAGTAAGGTATTGGTTGAGATATAAAAGTCAGGGTCACGAGCGAGATTTGAACCCACGACCTTCCGGTTAAATATGCCGCTGCTCTACCACTTGAGATATCGTGACCTCGGTCCACTCGGACACTAACTGCCCATCTCAACCCCACCTTTTGAATTTTCCCTCCTTTTTGCCATTTTCCCCAGAAATTGACCTATTTTTAATCATAAAACTATATTTTCATAAAACCTGTATATCCCTATTATGTACTAATGTTATTGTTACTTTTTCTTCACTACGTTGTATTTTTTATTTATTTTTTAAATTTATTCTCTTTTAAATTCCATTGGTGTAGACGACCAGGCTGTCCACTTCCTCCCTTTAGATGTTTTAACATAAAAACTAAACAAAAAACATTGAAAACCAACATTTTAACACTAACATGCTAAACATATTAGCATAGTCTGCGTTTTGGAATTAACACCATAAAATAATTCATTTTAAAACACTTTACTCGCTTGAGATTCAAAATAGTCTTGCATAAAATCAATAATATATTCTTTTAACATAAACCCAGTATTAATTTATATAAGCATAACCCTGCACGTATATGCACATACAAACACATATGTACAGAATTTATTACTTCTCGCTGCTTGTCGGCTTTGGCCAACTTTTGGTTTTGACAGTCCGGGGCCATCGAATTTTGGCTTCAGGCTCAACAGCAACGTCATTTCATCTCCAGCGCATGCAGTTTTTAACCTAGACACATTCTTAAATACATCGTTACCTACATACAAACCATTCACTCAGAGTGGTGGAATAAACGATATTTCTTCAGCACCTTTTACTACTTTTAACTAATATAATTGAGGATACAATACTTCTCCACTCACATACAAAATCTCGCCAATAAATACACTATTCTTAGAGGACAAAAAGAATAAACAAAAGGAGATTCATATCACTACTATATCCTATATAACATACAGGGTGTCCTTTTTGGATAGCCCGGCTGAATTTCTCTTGAACCAATGACTCTATAAAAAATACGTGTTTAATATTTCTTAGTCTAGTTTCAAATTTTTCCTTTATTTTAGAAAAATAGTACCAGGGTAATTCAGGCCCAAATCAACTTCAAAATTTCAAATACGACCCTATACATTCTGACACTTCATTGTAAAGGATTTTTTTCACTCTGAAAACAATGGTGTATTCGGATTTTAAATTGGTCAAAAAATGACAATGTTATAGCAAATAATTTTTTTTTAAACCATTTCGTTTGTTTCAGTGTTAAAAAGTTTGAAAAAACAGTCATTTGGTTTGCTATTTATTAATCACATTTTGTGTATGCTTTGCGTAAATATGCAAAGATTTGCTCTTTTTAACCATTTTTCACTGGCGCTAGGAGCGATAGAGGCAGGGGAGATGGATTGACAAGCATTTTCTGTTCTTCAACTCAGGTTGCTGGGTTATGATTGGCGTAGCTGGGTTTTTAAATGGCCCCACAGAAAATAGTTAAGTGGAGTTAAATCGAGTGACCGAGGAGGCGAACAGACCGGGCTGTGAGGTCTTATCCACCTATCCCGGAAGTGACAAGTCAAATAACGTCTCACCTGCAAGGAATTTTTGCGGGGCATCCATCAAGCCGGAGAATCATCCTTTGTCGTTTTTCAAAGGAACATCAACTAATAGTGTTGATAAAGCCTCACTCAAAAAATTGAGAAACTGAACCTATTTGAATTAGTTTTGTAGGAACAAGGCCCAAAGAATTTATTTTCTAGAAGTCCACACCAAACGTTAATACTTTGAACCACCTGCTGACAAGAGTACGAAATTTTCGGCTTTTCCTCTTCTCACGTTCAAATATTCCGACGGTTTGCCGGTATGCCATTATAGGTGAACTTGGATTCGTCAGTCCATAGGATGTATAGAAGAACGTTTTCCAACGTCTGTCATAAGTCCCTGGACAAGATGAGAGCGATACGGCTTAAAATTGACAGTCCGGAGTACTTCTTTAATTTTATTTTTTTGAAAAACCTAAAACCCTTCCAACCTTTCGGAGAGAGGAATTCGGATTTTCGTGAGCATACAATAAAATATTCACCTCCTCGTCGAAATTACTCTGCAGGTTTCGTGGTGATGGAACAGGAACTGATCCGTATCTCCTCATATTACAAGCAACACGTATTGCGGTTTACTCTGGGGCGATCAGGAAATTTCTGTGACTGCAAGACGCGCAGTACCACTACTATCAATAAAGCAGTCGTACATATAAACACGATGTTGATCGGAAAAATATGCTCTTCGGTTCATTTACAAGGAATACTGAATGTAACAATTAGGTACTATTGTAAAATTTATTCACTTCCAGGAAATAAAATTTGCTCTCGTAATGGCAAACATTGACAGACTGTAAACAATAAAGGCAATTAATGTTTAGTTTAGTGAAGAAGCGAAACTATTGGAATTAACAACGAAACAAAGACTTGCAGGTTTTTTCAAACTTTTGCCATAAGTTGGTCATTTTTGACCAATTTAAAATCCAATTGCACCATTGTTTTCAGAGTAATTACTTTAAAATGGATTGTCAGGGTGTGTAGGTCATATTTGAAATTTTGAAGTTAAATTTCTGCCTGAGATTCCTTGTATAATTTTTCTACAAAAAACGGTAAAAATTGCATACTAGTCTAAAAAATAATAAACACTTTTTTAGGAGAACTTCAGTCAGGTTATCTAAAAAGGACACCCAGTGTATAACAAAACAGTCCTGTTTCCTCCAAAAATCAGAACAAGGTGCCCAAATACTCTCTGATGTGGTCACGTACAATTCTAATATCGGGTGACATTCCTACTTGCTCTCTGTACGCAGCCGATGAATGACACCCGTAAATTACGTGGGATAAATCGAGCAACCTTTTTATACATGCCGGACAAATACTCGTAGTTTGGTCCAAAATTAAGTGCAGACATGTCAACCTCGTTGGCCTGTTCAAAATCGGATGAGCATGTTCCCTCCTGCTATGCTCGGTACATTCTATTTTCAGGGAGTATGGCAGATCAATCCTCCTAAAACCGTCATAAAAAAGCATGGTTTTTATAAGGATTTTTAAATTATGAGGTTTTGTGAAAATCTCTAATATATAGGATCTCACACATAGAGAATTTTTGAAATTCTTCAAAAATCATTCAATGTTTAAATATCTGAAGGTTTTTTTTTTTACAAGTTCGTTTATTTCCGACAATATTTATGAAAAACGTATCTTCTCAACAGAATAGTTAGAAAATTAATTTTGGTACTTTATACTCGAATTACAGTCTACTATTACCCATTTTTTTACTTCCCATGACGAACCACCCTGTATGAATATGTAATATTTTTTTAATACCTTTTATTAAAATTAATATAATATTATAATTTACTGAAAATAAATGAAAATATAGTGTTTATTTGGGGAAAAAAGAAGAGGGGAATGTCATTAATACCACAAAGTCAGTAGAAGGTGATTTATCGTTGAAACTAAGAGATAGTATGAAAAACAGACTGGCTTTATATTACATTTGTAAAAAAAAATTATTCTTGAAATATTATACAATTATACAAACAATAACTATACTTGAGCGAATTTTGTTAAAATCATTATACAAAACGTTTAAAAAATTAAAGCAGTATGGGTTTTTCCAGCCGTCTCCGCATATTATTGATTACTGATTTATATAAGCTCAAATCTGTATATGTACAAACGCGTATACAGAGTTGAGCCTTTCGCTTTTCGCAGTCTACCAGCAATTCCAGCTTTTGTAATTTAGAACAAATTAACGGCAGGCCTCGAGAATCACCCACCCCGTGTGTTGGCAGTCTGGGGTCAGACCTCGGTCGTATCCGCCCAACCGCCGAGTTTGGGCGCCAGGGGCTATCACCAGCTGGGTCATTTCTCAGCCCCCAACTTAATCACTTCATAAATTCAAACTTATTCACACTCTTAAATTATATAATTCACACTCTTTCTTGCGTACCATTCATTCAGTTAGAAGTACTCGATATTCCTCCATAACCTTTGAACTAATTGTATAATAACCTAACTGATTGTCAGTGGAATATTCAACATCAACCCTCTCACACTACATATTTACGCCAATAAATACATTCACTCTCGACACATGCTAAGAACACAAAACAATTATTATTGTATGCAATAAAACAAGCCTGTTTACTCCAAGTATCCGAACAGGGGACCCAGAGACGAGCTGCCGTGCTCAAGAAGGTTCACAATATGCATATTCCTATGAACTTTCTATACGGAGCCATGAATTGCACCCTTCAATTAGGCAAAATGGAGCAGCCTTTATTTGCATGCCGCACACATATTCGGGGTCTGTTGGCCCAAAAACCTGTGTCCAGGTGTCAGCCTCGCTTGGACTCTCCTTAATCGCGTGAAGCTGAATACTTTTCTACGGGTCAGGTTCTCCAAGGGCCACCTATCGACAGGGTTGTGATACGCGAGAGCTTCTCTGCCGATTTAGCCCCCCGACGTTCCATTTTCTCCCCCTCCAGACTTACGTGTCTGGGTCCCTGACTCTAACCACCTACCTCTAACCCTAACACCTAACTCTAACCTCCTATTTTCTAACCCTAACTCCTAACTCTAACCCCCTATCTCTAACCCTAACTCTACCACTATCTCTAACCCCAACTCCTAACTCTAACCTCCTATTTCTAACCCTAACTCCTAACTCTAACCCTAACTCTACCACCTATCTCTAACCCCAACTCCTAACTCTAACCTCCTATTTCTAACCCTAACTCCTAACTCTACCACCTATCTCTAACCTTAATTCTAACTCTAACCTCCTATCTCTAACCCTAACTTCTAACTATAACCACCTATCCCTAGCCTCCTACATCTAACACTAACTCCTAACTCTAACCACCTATTTCTAACCTTCACACCTACTCTAACCTCCTATCTCCAACCCTAACTCCTAATTCTAACCTCCTATCTCCAACTCTAACTCCTAACTTTAATCACGCCTGTCTCTAACCTAACTGCTAACTCTAACCACCGTTTTGCCGAGATGCTCTAGTTTGTGGCATCTCTACATACCGTATATAACATTAGTATAAATAAATATCAATTTTAACATATAAAGCATAATTTTGATCCCACTATTACGGTCAATATTTACTAGATATAGTAATTTTAAAAAATTAATTAACTAAAATAATAAATTTAGGGGAATGTACTTTTAAAATGCCCTTACGAAAATACCAAAATGTATTAGGTGAGGTGTATGCTAATGGTCCTATGACTACGAAAAATATAAAAGTTGATCGCAAGTGATCTTTAAAATATATATATAAGAAGAAAATCTGAAGGCGATCCGGCCCATGTAATAAAATACCAAGAATGTCAGAACTTCCTGCATCAATCAAAATGTGATTCAATCGGATTGTGATGAATTTGATCAACACTAGTAAACGTAAAGTAAAAAAGCAAATAAAAATTTTACTGAAAGGGCAATATAAACGGTCTCAGGAAAGTTAATGATAATCTTAGGGATATCATTTTATTTTTGAATTTAAATGTATTGAAAAATGTCCGTCTGATATAACCAATAAAGAGATAAATTCAATTGTGTGAGTAAATTTCTAGGACTGCCTAACTTTTTGTTATATATAGCAAGAGCTCCAGATTAATAAATAAATTTTAATTTCATAAAGTTTTGAATCATAATGAATTAGAGCTATCACTCATGACCAATCAAATTAAATAATAAATTTGAAACGATAAATTTCAAATGTATTATTAATTAATTAACTGCCTGGTAGAATTTAATATACTCGACTTGTATTTATTTACTTTAACAGCAGAACCTGGGCAATTGTTGACTTATTATATTGTACAATGTTGACTGAAAACATCCAATAAAGCTGTTATCTAAATACAACGCAAGTTATAAATCCTTGGGAAAAGCTGGTGACCGCTCAAGACTGAAAAGGTCAGCACCAAAAAAAATATATATGTATATACATCGTTTCAATGTGCGGTCATCACATTTTTTGCAGAATAAAAAAATCCGTTTCGCAACCTTATTTGTAGCTTTTAATGTAAAAAGTTGTTTTACAACGATGAACAGAAGGAAATCAACATTTTCATCAAGAAAGATTTATCCGGAGTCCCCGTCATGAACCTTTTAAGGGTAGGTGTACTTCAATTTCTTCGCTCCTGGAGTTTTATTGAAGATTTTAAACGACTAAGCATAACAGGTATTGTGAACAGAAAATATTTCTCGGGGAAAAGAAAGATGAACCATTAAATTGATTTCGTCTTTCTTTAAAGCAGCCAAAAATTTAATTTTTTTTTTAGAAGCTACTGAATAGTCTTCTATTATTTTTATATGTTAAAATAGACCCAATCTTAAATTTTAGTTTTGATTAAATAAAGTTGAATGTTTCGAATCGAAGCTGCCATTTTAACCCGGAATCCCAATGTCAAAGAAGCTTTTAAACATTGTGGTATGTGAACCATTTTCAACACTACTCATAACCCGTTTTACCTTTTTTATATCAGACATTCCTGCCTTTATTTTACGCATTGTTTTAACCAAAGAAGAAAAAAATTATGCTAAGGTAAAAAAGTATCGATTATACACTCAAAGACAAAAACCGGACACTTTTATTTACTTGTTTTCCATAATTATAAAATATAATGATTAATAATCGACTTAAAACTTAAACTCGACATTAATAACTTATTACTTACCTTTATGAAATGATACTAGTCACTTTACCCTCTTTAGATTAAAAATGAAGAAAGCCAGTTCAATTTCATCTTTCCAAAGCCAACTTATCGAGCGAGGATTGTTTTCTTTGATGAAACAATACATTTTAGAAAAAATTGATTTTTTTGTCTTAAAAGCATGGTTTTAAATCGAGATGATCTCGCCCGGGAAGATGGATGGTTTGGCCAACGTAGCGTCCTTTATTTAGTCCAAGACATGGGTGTGCCATGTCTACCATCCAGCAGTTTAGGGCCACCGGAACTCTCGATCGAAGAGAAGGCCAAAGAGATTGATGTACGACGGTTTTATCTCTCTTACTTTACCTCTGTACCGGTTCGGAGGTCGGAAGTCGTCGAATGTAATGTACAATATGCATCATGTACCTCTGTACCGTCAATTAAGGGCTTTCTAGTAGTACACTCCAAACGGTCCGAAATGGAAGGGTGAGCATCAGAAGGCTTCACGAGAATAACCTAGTCCCGCATCAGGTTCTCTACTCCTGGAGAGGCATTACATCGAGTAGAAAGGCTCCCGCTTGGACACTTGAACAATGGGGGCTGTTCTCTTCACAGATGAGTGCCGCTTTGGTTTGTGGGAATCACACGACCGGGACCGTATGTTGAGAAGACATGCAGTACGCTTTCCTTCATGTGCCATGCTTGAGCCTTTTCAAAGAAGTAGGTATGATATGGAATGGAGTCAACATCTATGTGCGTACCAACTAAACTAAAGCCATGCAGAATCTTTGACTGCACTGAGGTACATTTAAGAAGTTCCTCTAGACGTTGTAGAACCATTTGGTCCATTTATTATGGATAAATTCTTGTTAATGCATGATAATGCTCGAATGCATGAAGCTCTAATTGTAGCATATGACAACAACTATTAGTATGAGGATGTTGGGAATACCACAATGAATTGGCCAGCACATTCTCATGACATGAAAGCCCATAGAACACTTATGGGACATGATAAAGAGACGGGTGAGATGGAGTTCGTCACCCCAGTAAGTGTTAAACTTGCTGTTTACATTAAAATAAGCATGTTGTACAGTTGTATCTGAATCTTGGAACAGCTTCAGAAAGGAATAACTCGACTGTCTAATATACATCTATTTTTCTCTCAGGACGTACCTACAACTTATTTTGTAATTTTTTCCTTTCCAGGTCTAAGGATGGTACAGGATCAGCTGCATCACCATTGGTCTAGTTTTACTGCTGAATTCATTAACATAATTTATTATTATTTATCTGTTCCGACTCTCCTTCAGCTCTCACCACACTGAAAAACATCTCCTAAACCTAGACATCCAGGATACTCCGACAAAATTAAAACAATATCAAGATGAAGGTGTAAAAGTATTATTCAAATGGATTTCAGGCCACGCTGGTATAACTGAGAATTAAAAGATGGAGCTATTCTTGGCAATAGAGGTCACCTAAAATGGTACTCCTCGCAAAGGGGGATCCTTCAGTCACTTTAAGCAGCTCGTCTGGGAGGCTTGGAGGCGTGAATGGGATGCCTGCGCAGGAAACAAACTCCTCGCAATAAATAAACTTATAAAAAAATAGGAATCCTTTTCCAGATCTTCCTGAAAAGAAGAAAACCATAACCCGGCTTAGAATTGGCCACTCCCGACTCACCCATAGTTTTCCCTTTGAAAGAACCCCTATATCTATATGTCTAATCTGTACATTTCCTATCAATATCCCACTCATAATTGATCGTCCTTTATACACCTCTGCAAAAATCCTCAACCGAATCCCCAAAGACCAATCCATACTTAACTTCAACATGAATAAACAAAATTTTGGACTTCTTAACAGAAATCCAACTAAAATTAATTTTACTTTCCCTCCTCGATAAAACCCTGCGCACAATATTAAGATTAAAAGCATTAGTTGCGAGAGATCCGTTGGGTTCCGTTCTTTCCAGGCCTGGCGATACCACTGCGCCGGGGTTCGCTCTGATGGAGCCGGGTTGCACCGCTGACTTGTATAGTCTTAAGTTTTAATGTCCAATAAGGTCGCATCTTTAAAAAAATGTTGTGATTGTGTAACAATAAATATACATACAGTTCGAAATAAACAACAAAATAAGAGTGTAGGGCTTTTTGTTGTTTTTTTAATGGTTATCATCAGGCATTTTGTCGCAAATTAACCATGTAATTATATCAGTTTCCTACTGACTAGTGAGGCAAGAATATTATAAACAAAGTTACGTCAGAGTGACTTTGAGCTCTTCCTAGCTAAGGGTGTATCGATTACCTCCGACATCCATGTCAGCAAAACAAAATTTCATTATATCAAGTACTAAAAGTTGGCCTTATACTTCCGGTGATACGTTTATGCAAAATAGAACAAGATATTTCATGGCTCCTCTTCACTATACAACTGAATAATTAATTCATTTCACCTGAGGACGTTGCAAATCGTATGACCAATAGATTCCAAACAAATCACTTTCTCCCTTTTATTTGACCAGTGCCATTCAATGAAAAGTGATGAAAATGAGATATTCGAATTGCCATTCCCCCATTATTAGCCTTTGAATTCTTTCTTTGTCGACATCTTCTCAGAAAAAGTTTTATTTATTCGGTCGAACAAAAAAAATTTTATTCGGTTATTTTTAGAGCATGGTAAATAAGCTTAATGAAATTTTTTATTGATCAATTTTAACCCAGAAGTAATTTTGTTCAATTTTAACAAAATGGAATTCGATGACCCCAAGACCGCCCCAGGCCGTCCGCAGCAATTTTTGACGCGTCAGTAATGATTTATGACATTTTGCGCTTTCTCACGGAGAAAAACGATTCTATTTCTTTTAGTGCCGCTTTTCCTCTAGTGCAAGGAAGGTGAGTTTAGTTTAGAAATACGAACGAACATTGGCCGTTTGGTACTCGGTTTCAGCTGTCAGGAAGCAATTCAAGCAAATAAAGGATTCCTCTTTCGATCCGATTAAATGCAAAGTGTCTTCTTCAGGGAAGTACGCCTTCCGTAACGGTCCATTTGCTTCCTTGTGTTCCAGTTCCTTCCGAATTGTTATCCATAATCCACCTGCCATTCTTCTAAATATTCAGAGAAATTGTCTAATTTATCCTGTGTTAACATCGCAAATCGAACTACTAGTTTTCTGCCAGTAAACTCGTTTATCGGGGCATTGCACGACCAAGTTTCTATAAATGGAAAACTAAACTATCCAATTCAGCTTATCTGATAACGAGGGTGGCTTACCGTAAATTATTTTACTATATATTAAACTTATTTTTGCAATACCAGTTTTATGCTTAAGAAATTATATTTTCTATTCTTAATAGTCTAAATACTTCTATTCTATTGCTTTTCCTTACTGACATTTGAGGGATTTAGATAGTGTTGGATGTTTGAAGTTTTTTAAGTCCACCAATTATTTATTTACTACTTTTGAATATTTTTGATTGGTTATTTGGAGATCGTGAGGTGCGGTCTGGTATGACGTAGGTTTTAGAAAATTTCTTAGAAATTTTCTTTATCATGCCAACGTTTCGATCTTTATTGAGACCATCTTCTGGGCCTGGGATTCATAAACATTGGTTAAATTTTACAAATACATGTAGGATGTGAGAAAAATAAATTTATACAATTCTAGAAAATTTTAGATTAAAAAAAATAAATTTATCCAATGCTAGAAAATTTTAGATTAAAAAAAAAAAGAATTTATACAATGCTAGAAATCATTGGCATCACTAAACACCACACATTTTTAATAGTAAAGAATTTTTTTTTAAATCAGGGCTCTGGTTTTAGAACAAAACGTTATTGTAATTACTTTCAGTCAAATTTTTGCTTGTTACCATCTTCAGTGGTTTATTTATATATTCAGATCAAATTAAAGGTTTTGAATCAAAGTTTTAAATTAATTCATTTCTTTTGTTTTTTTATTACTAATAACTAAATATATTTTACATGTGGAATATTTTTATAAGTCCTGAATTTAATTTAGAAATATCTGCAAATATCAGAAAGGAATTTATTTTATAGTATAAACTAGCTGTTCCCAAACTTTTTCTTTTTCCGGCGCCCTTAAAATATAAGAATTTTTATGCGGCGCCCCAAGTCAAAACAATAGTCTATCTCAGCGTGAACTTAATTATAGCAGTAGTAATTCATTTTCAATTCAGAAAAACATTGATATAACTAAACCTCTTATTTTACCTGCAATTTTATTTAATAAATAATAAGAACTCCTGACTTTCTTGTGAAATTGAAAATTTTCACTTTTGAAAAGAGATGATGCACTTAATAGCAAAAATACAAAAGCGACTACTTTTCTTTGGCACAATAATATAATACACTAGTATAGCTGTCTCGTTAGCACTCATATTGAGATTGTATGGCCACCAGGGTCTTGATTTTTTTTAAAGTTTTATAAAGGGGGGGGTTATGTTTTAGTTTTTTTATATAAATATAAAAATAATAATCATATTTTTATATAAAAAATTTCGCAGCGCTCAGTCTGGAATTGCTGGTATATTCTTTCTAGTAAATAAAAGATAATTAAGTGATATAATCAAATCCATCAAAAGATTAAGTTAAATTCAGTTTCATTTTATTACTTTTATATGTAGAAACACATAAATATCACCTTTTTATAGTGAGATTTCGTCATGAGGTTATTGGATTGATGACCTTGTAGTTTGGTAATTTATGATCATCCTGGACTATCAAACGCGTTTCTGCATTTCGCCATCTTCAGCGCTTTGTTTTTTCATAGATTCAACCTTTCTGTAACAAGTTTTAAACTAATAATGCTTCCTATTTCTTTTTACTATTTGTAATTCCCGGGTGTTTCAGCTCTGGGTAGGGCTCTCGTCGTCCGAGTGGTCTCCGGGGGGAGAAAGAGTGCCTGAAAATCTTTATATGCTATGTGTTTATGGTTTTTCTCGTTCTTTACATGACAAAGATGGGCGAAAGAGGTAAAACAAACGAAGAAATTTTGTTTAAAGCTCAGATCCAAGGCGATGACCATTTGAAGTTTGTCATCCCATAAATAGTACATACATACTATTGGTAATTATGGACATTTTATGTGTAGAATATTTTTACAAATATTGAATACAGTTTGGTTGGTGTTTGGCCATTCATGCAATCTATTTTGAACAGATTGTTCTACCTTCAGTTTTGTCGACATTGTGTGTCAGACATGATCCATTAACACCCAAAACACTCTGTGGAGAAGAATCATTGCATGCTCGTTTTCATCATTCGATTTCTTCTGAAGGCGATCAACCTGGACTGTCAGTGCGTGTCGGCATTTCGCAAATTTCAGCACTTCGTTTGTGTAATAATAACATGATTAACAAAATATCTCAAATACCAATCATTGAAGTTATTGATCAAGATTGATGAGTATGGAGACCAGAATGATCGAAAAGGTCAAGGTTCAAAAAAAATCTTGCTTCCAAGAAGTAAGATTTGGACAATAAAATAAATTATGTAAAAAATATGAGCGAGCAAAGATATTATTAACGTCCTATGCTCATGAGAGTCATTAGTTGCAATTTACTAATTTACGGTTAATAAACATGGTCACAATCTGCAAAACAATATACAAGGTGAAAAACGACCCAACGCTCGAGGGAAATCTTTTTGACTTAGAAAAGACACAATTAGACATTAGGACATACAGTTGTAGAGCAAACAATAAAACGACAAAGATGCAAGCCATGTGAACTGAGGATAACAGTGATCCCAACGTGAACAGGTAACCCAAAGATCATTTTTTTTAGAAAAACGGAAGATTGGATGTCCAAAAAAGTACTGGATTGAATTAATTTTATTGTTTGCAGGGAAGAAATGGTTCAGGATTGCAGAACACAGAAAGCAGAGGAAACCGATAAGGCAGGACTTCGCTCGAAAAATGGCCATGATTTAAACTTTTTTTAAAATTAATTACACAAACGATTTGAGTAATTAAAACAACAAAAATTGTACAAATTGAACAAATAAAGCATTTAAGATTTATTTCAAAAATAAATTAATTTATAACATTTAACAAACGATATGTTAATCACGCTCGAAACAAAGCCAATATTACGCCTTATTAGTAAACAGAGATAGAATACAAAAAAATAGAATAAAATAGAATAGAAAAAAAGCCACGAACTTGATTATGCAGTATGGATTAAGATAAATTTATTCGTATCTCTCCCTCCTAAGCGTGACGAGTGGATTTTATCAGCAGCTGCAGAGTACGCCTACCCAAACTAATATAAATTAATGTCTTCTCGAGAGGGAATTTTTTTCTGCCTTATAAGCAAATCTCCTTGATGTTATTGCACAAAGGGTTAATTTTTGTGGAAGATTTGAAATTAAAGCCTTATAATGACAAAGAAAATAAATTATCTCCTCCATTTTCGTAAGAAGACTTGTTTCGAAGCAGCTAGGACATACCAATTATGAATTTTAACCATAAATTTGTTAATTAGATAATTTTCTAAATGTGTTTTTAGCGCAATGTCTCGTCTTGAATTGTTTGTGGCCCCGAGAACTTTGGTCGTGTTGAAATGCTTAAGAAAAATTTTAAACAAAACAACAGCATTATAAATGCTTTTGGATTATTGTATATTTAATTTTTAAAATGTTTTAACATCAAGTGGGCTTTTCGTAATGATAAAATTACGAAAAAGGAGAAATAGGGGTAAATAAAAAAATGGCGTTAGATTTTTTAATAACCGTGAAACACTGATATCTACATCGAGAAAAACAATTTGCACAGTTCAATCGTTCAATCTTTTCTAAACCAAATCGATAATTTTTCCTAATCAAATTGAACTATCGAACCTTTTCCACGCTTATTTAACTACTCAAAGTGAAATTATAATTTTATATCATCATTTGAAGCTAGAAAATTGTCAAATCAAATTGTACTTTTTCCTAATAAAATTGAACTTTTGTCCAATGAAATTGAAATTTTTCTAATCAAATTTATCTTTTGTCCAACTAAACTGAATGTTTTACAAGTCAAATTGAACTTTCATCCAACTAAATTATATTTTTAAAAATCAAATTGAACTTTATTCAAACAATGTGTTTTCGAATTAATAAAAACTTTTTTAAATCCAAGTTGAACTTATTAAAAAAAATTGAACTGACTTCTAACCGAACTGTATTTTTTTCAAAATCAAATTGTACTTCTCCTAAACCAAATTATTTCATTTCCGAATCATATTGAAACTTTTCCACCCCTACTGAACTATTTCGAAACCAAACTAACGTTTTATACCGCCTTGAAAATTGTTCAAACTACATTGCACTTTTGCCTAAACAAATTAAACTTTTTCCAAATGTTACACATAATTTATATCTACGTAAAATTCTAAAAAATATTTTTATCACAGTTGAGAAAAAGGTTGGAAATATGAGGATTCGTTTTTTTAGAAATGTGGCTAAATTTAATGGCATCTCATTTTATACGTTGACCTAGAAGAAAAAGATGGTATTATATAAGTTTTCGTGTAAAAAAATATTGCATACATTTTGTCCTAATAGATAATATTTTGTTGATATTTTTAGATGATATTTTGTTCAAAAATTTTGATTGTATAAGTATTTCATAGTATTACAGATTTTATAAGTAATAATCCTGTTAATATAAAAAGATGTTGAATTTTAAAAAAAAGGCAAAAGGTTAAATAGATTAAGAAAAGGTTGTAATATTGGAATTTGGTTTCAAAAGGTGAAAACGTTAAAAATTACCAACGGTATGTACGTACATACTTCATTTCAGTGGTCAGTCTCTTACTCAACATAGTTGTGTTTCCCATAATTAAAACAAATGGTTTTTGAAGTTCGAGCAATACGTTATTCATATAAAACATACGGGGTATAACGAGAAATGTTGATTTTATTTTTGAAAAAACACTCGAACCCACTGGATAAGCAGTTGAAAGAGTAAATAGCGTCCAGGATCAGCCCTTTTGTCTCACCGACTGGAGGCCGTTTGTTTAGGCAACAAAAACCATTTTTACAAGATCCTCGTCAATTTACAAGTTTTCTCTCTAATTCAACCGACCCTCTTCGTTAAACGTTAAAGGGGATGTGGCCAAAAATCGATCTCCTTATTCCTTAATAGTATTCCTCAAACGGTGTTATAAAATATTTTATTATCTGTTTATCATCAAAAGGTTTTGGCTGTTCAAATTAAAGTTTATTGATTAATATTATATTTCCATATCAAAAATAGCATATAATAATAATAATTAAATCCATTAGAGTTCGTGGTCCGATTGACCAATTAACTTTTTTCAATTAATTAATCTTTATGTAAGGTATTGGTTGAGATAGTGGATCGAAGTCACGATAGCTCAAGTGGTCGAGCAGCGGCGTATTTAGCCGAAGATCATGGGTTCGAATCCCGCTCGTGACACTGACTTTTTTATCTAAACCAATACCTTTCATGACGATTAATTAATTGAAAATAAAAATAATAATAGTAATTCAGATATCGTGAGATGCGGTCGGTTGTAATGTAGGTTTCAGAAAAACATTTTCTTTATGTTGCCAACGTTTCGATCTTTTATTGAGATCATCTTCAGGGCTCAAAGTGTTTGTCTTCTGTGTAATTGTGCCATCCTTGCGTGTCGTGCACTCTCAACACGACAAACACCAAGCACAATTACACAGAAGCCCTGAAGATGATCTCAATAAAAGATCGAAACGTTGGCACGATAAAGAAAATGTTTTTCTGAAACCTACATTACACCCGACCGCATCTCACGATATCTGAATTACTATCGATTAACGGTCACTAATCTCTACACAAAAATAATAATAATAAATCTTTAGTTGCAAGAGTGTATATTACATATAAATTTACGATAAAAAATAATATTTTGGTATATCGCTGTCTACTGTCAAAAAGCAAAGCTTGTACTAGACTGCAGGAGTTTTTGGAGACCAACAAAGAAATAAGCAGAATATATATTTACAAAAGCATTAAAAAAATATGCAAACATAATACTGAATAAACGTGTATAATGGAAAAAACTAAATTAAATATTGGTTGTAAAATATCTTAACTATAATTTAAAAATTTTGAAATTCTAAATGTTTACCTTCTTTATGGTTTTTGAAATTTTTAATAATGATCCTCTCTTTATAAAAAAAAGAAGTGACATATTTAATGAAAAATTATAATATTGTGTAGTTTTTACATTGTAAAAATGTGAGTTAGTATTTTGTGTTATGTTCTCTGATGTAACTAGTTATAAGATTATTTTTATATCCATTATGTTTAATGGTCTGATTGACAAAATTACTTTTTTCAATTAATTATTCTCTTTATGTAAGGTACTTCGTCCTTCGTTGAGATGACAAATTTTTGACACAAGCGGTATTCGAACACAAGACCTTCGGCTTATTTTTATTTATATTATTTCGAATTATTTTTATATATACATAAACATGAACATATTTTATATATACAAAAGAAAGATTTGGTATAGATTCATTACTTTAAATTCACTGTATAATTTTTTCGTATTATACATATACGATTTACGTAAAATAATTTTAAGAAGTGAGTTTATAGTTACATCCAGAGTCTTAGTTTAGAGATAAATATATTACCCTTAAAATTTCAATTTTCATAAAGTTGCGTAAAATTCTAAATTTATAAAAGAGCTTTCTCAGACGGCAAATTTAAAAAAATGTAATATATATAAAATATCTAAACCAAAAATATATTTTATATATAAATTAATCTAATTCTATACTAATCATTGTGATATGGCTGAAAAATATTGAAAACCCACTTATGTTTAGTGATCTAATTTTCATTACATCATTATTAACCATTTTAATTATTTCAATTAATTCTTCTTTTTAAGATCTTGGTTGAGTTGATAAAAGGTATATAAATGATGATAAAACCGAAGGTCGTGGGTTCGAATCCCGCTCGTGTCACAAACATTTTCATCTCAACCAAGACCTTACATAAAAAGAAGAATTAATTGAAATATTGATAATGTTGAATTGCAAAACCGCTTTTTTCTAATTTATTAATTGAAAACAATTTCTTTTTGATATTTCAAAATGCGTAAACTGCACACAAAGAATTTAAAAAAATGCAACAGTAAATTTGTACAAGTGACGACAACGTCAAGGACATGACCGTGTCCTTTCGGATTCTTATTGCAACAATAACTTTTCATTGTTTTTGATTCATAAATTAATAATTAACTATTTTAAAAAATCATGTTTTACTCTAAATGTTACATTTTAAAAACATAATAGCGACCTTTGAGTCGGTATGAATCTGTAAATGCCGTTCAGTACAAGTGGCATTCCGCTGATGCCAAGGACTCTTCTTTGGAAACTGTATTTTAAAACAAACTCCACATCCTCCTTCCCCGATTAAATCTTATACATGTCACATTTTTTATAAAGGTGATTTCTTTGTACAATCTTCGTTTTTTTAATCCTCTTAATCCTTGGATATCGAATTGCGAAATGACATTATTTACCTAACATCCCATTACATATAATTTTATGAACAAAAATAAAAAAAGTATTAACAGAAAGCAAAAATAATATCGTTGTTTTTCTCTTAATACTTATAAAGATTTGGTTTATCAAGCACTAGTTTTGTTAAAGCATAGCAACATGAATGTTTCAAATGAAAAATTATTTTTTAACATTTGTTTAAGAAGGTTCCCCCACCTTACGAAATAACCGGTATTGTTACGAACCGGAGTGTTCGTGTTTTCCAAAATTAAAAATGTCAAAATTGTGATTCCAGTTGGTATGCGAGCTGTTGGACGCTTTGTCTAGGTCGACCTGGTTCGTCTATTCTCGCTTTGCACTTCGACGAACTAGTTTCTTAACAAAACGAGTTATTTTTACTTACAATCAATATTTTCCCGTTTTAATTATAATTAAAAGATTGCCAAATATATTTTAAATATGATATGTATTATAATTAATATACCTGCAGGATATTGAAACCGTGATCTGACTGAACATCGGTATTATTGACGAACGTTCGGTTATTACGTAGCCATTCTCAGGGCTCTACAAATTATAATTAATACCTTCTGTTAATTATACTTGGCACTTTACTGCCCTTTTTCAACTAGTATTACAACACTGGTCTATCATTATTTCGCATAATTTATACTTACACATACCGTCATCTAGGATCTAATCCAACTTTTTCTAAACCTACTAAGCTATTTCCAAATCATATTTTATTTTTATAATGTAATTTACATTGCCGATTTTTAATTTTACTTAAATTTAAAAGTACCTTATTTTAATTTTTTTTCAAATTTGCGGTCATGTAAGTCATTTTTCACGTATATATTTTTAAATGACATCATTTTTTTTTTATTATAATTTGTTTATTTAACTTAAACTTGCATATACATATAATTCTGAAGAATATTAATATTTGCCTGTTATTTACTGACAACGTTTAATTTGAAATATAAAGCTAAAAACATGTAATTTGATGCATAAAAAGTATAATTTTGTATGAAAAAAAGTTCAATTTGAACTGTTAAAAGTCTAAAAAGAGGTACAGTTAAATATAGCTACTAATCAATCAAATTCTAATATTTTTAGTCTCAATTTTTCAGCTGGAATAAAAATAGGAAAGCAAAAATTCGAATTTTAATCTGTTAATAATTTAACTTAAATTGGTTGTAAAAATATTTTAAATCTAGAATGTTGGTTATTTTTTTATCTAAACACACCAATTATTTAGGGGTATTTGGTTAAAAAAAAAATCAACATTCTGAAAGCACAAACATTTTTTTATGTCATTTGCCAAAAGACCAGTACGGATCAAACTATTTTGTAGGTCCAAATAATGGTATAAAAGAATAATTTGATTTTAAAATAGTTCAATAAGCTTGGAAAAGATTGGATATGAGTTGGAAATAGGAGAAGTTCCATTTGGTTCGAAAAAAGTTCAATTGTATTTGGAATAACTTCCACTTTAAAAAAAAAATTATTTCATTACAAAACAGGTCAACATTGTTTCGAAAATGTTTCGTTTGATGTGGAAAATATTCAGTTTGGTTTGACAAAATTCTATTTGATTAAAAAAGTCCAATTTGATTGGAGGAAAATTCAATTTGATTTGAAAATAGGTCAATATTGATTGGAAAAAGTTTCATTTGATACGGAAAAGCTCGATTTAGTTTGTTTTTTTAATTTGATTTATAAAAGCTTGAATTAGTATTTGAAAAGGTATATTATATAAATTATGGTAATATTAATTATAGTATGTATTAGTTAAAACATTACTATAATCATTATATTATTAATAATAAATTATTGTATTTTTCAAATCAACTAAAATTATATGTTGTACATTTGTAAACATATATTGGAACCTTTATTCGCCTCAATTATTACTCAAATATTCGTGTAAGTGGTATATTTGCACACTATACTACTTAATAATTTATAAAAATATATAATTATTTTATAAATATGGCGGATATTTCAATATGTGAGAATCGCCTGGTCCGGGGTTAGACCGAGGTCTTGTCAGTCTCGGATGCTAAATTTAGCCTACGGGCTATCGACATCTAGGTCATTTCAAATTATACCCTCAACATCCATCGTACTTACGTATGATCATTAACCATGCATACCATTCACTCAGGTAGGGGGATGGAGTATTCGATTTTACTCCATCACCCTACAAACTAAGTAACTAACCTAAGTAAGGGTCGATGGGGTACTTAAGACCCGCCTTCGACCCTCTCACACCGTACAATCACTCACACTGAAGCAATTAAGCAACAAGTTACTATTTACAATGGAAGAGCGTTTGCTTCAAACAACGGGGCATGAGGGTGAGAATGTCGCTGCTCTATTTCAAGAACAAATGTAATATCGTGTTCCAAACCTAATTGTCTCTATATGAAACCAAGCCATAACACTGATCCATGATGATTGGGTCAAACTCGTATGGCCAATTCTAAGTCAATTCTGATCGATCTTAAGATCATCAAAAGTGTACCGAACTAAAACGACATATCCATTTATCTTAGGTCATATGTTTATTTACCGTTTTAGTCTCTATGGATCACATCATAATTAATAATTTATATTATAAATTATATTACTGATAGTTGAATGATAATATGTAAATATATTAATAATATTATATTTATAACTTTTATTTTATTAATATATCATGCATATACAAAATTTTATTATAAACTGTAATAATATTTTATATAATACATCCACAATTATGTAAATCAATCCTAATACAAAATTAATTAATCTTTTTAAATAAGGTTTTGGTTGAAATGAAAAAGATAGTGTCAAGAGCGGGATTCGAACCCACGACCTTCGGCTAAATACTCTGCTCTAACCATTTGAGCTGTCGTGAACACCAACTCCCCATCGCAACCTACAACTTTTCGAAATTTCCCTCCTTTTTGCCATTTTTCATTAATTAAATGAAAGAAGTAATTTGGTCAATAGACCACAAAATATAATGGATTGAATAAGTTATAGAAGTTATACTTCGGTTTACTTATTCAATCCATTATATTTTGTGGTCTATTGACCAAGGGAAGTTGGCGTTCCAGTAGATCGAAGTCACGAAAGCTCAAATGGTTAGAGCAGCGGCGTATTCGGCAGAAGGTCGTGGGTTCGAATCCCGCTCGTGGCACTAGCTTTTTCATTTCAACCAAAACCTTACATAAAAAGATTAATTAATTGAAAGAAGTAATTTGGTCAAGAGACCACGAAATATAATGGACTTAATACAAAAGTTGTATGAACTCTTTTGATATGATTCTAAGTTACATTCATTACCATTTATTACCTTCTTTATTAAAATAATAAGTTAGCATCTATTCTAAAGAAAAGGATTTTTTCGTAATATTACTGAAAATATGTTGTCTTTTGGTTACATTTGTGTTTATCACTTGTTCTTTTATTGTCATTTAATATAAATGCAAAATAGAAAAGGGTTATTCTGAACCTCGCCAATGTACCGAAATGAAACAAAAATAGTATTTTTATAGTTATATTTACAGAACAGAACTTCATTTTTCGTACTGGGTAATAAAATACCCATAATGTAAAAATAGAAGACAGGCGAACGTCTAACTATCATTTATAAAGGTTAGGACATCTGATAGTGATTGATGATCTTCAAAAAACATAATAACAGTATAATCGGCTTATTTTTTATTATAGAAGGCCAATCATTGTGATCAATATCAATTTAAATTTATGGATAATTTGTAAGTTTTACTGTTATGCGGCTTTTTTCCGATGAATTTAATTTGTTTCTAGATTCTTCAACCTGTAGTTCTACTTGGTAAATCAATGGCCACGCCTCTCACTCGCATCTTCTAGATACTTGCCCAAGACTTGGATGTGTTTTGAAACATTGGCTGACTAAATAATCAAGAGCAATTTGCCAATCTGAATTTCATTAACAATGTTACAATTTAAAATAATTTTGTACATTTGCTGATTTTTTATTTAATTAAAAAAGTATCAAAGTATTCGTATGTACAAATATTTGCATACAGTACAAAAAATCTTTATGTAGTCAATAGCCAATCAAAACAATAGCATTTCAAGACAATTTAGGAGCATCGAGCATGATCATTTACGCACTTTTTTTTAAATAAACAATGTGGTAATATGTTAATCCTCTTCCATCCAGTGTGGTCTTAGTATTTTTTTTAATTAAAGACCGAGTTCTTTCTATTAAATAAAAGGATAGAGCATAAGGATAAAACAATATCTACAAGAACTATTTTCCAGGGCTGCTTTGAAGAAAAATGGGTAAAATCTTCCTGGATGATAAGGCAATAATGTGACCGGAGGTGTGTCAAGGTCTTCGTGGAGAATGGTTTATTCCATAGATTGCTTTAAAATCTCGTTGGTCCAGATTCTCGGGGAGAAGAGGCTTATGAGAACCTCCTTGGGGCCGAGACTGATGACACACCCACTTCTCAAATACCGGTCGCCCTTCGGTGCAGGTCACGGCGGAAACCGAAATGCTCGGGGCTGCTAAGCGCCCGCATTCATTCAGCGATGAGGTAAAACCGTTACTTCGCAATTCACATCGCTGTGACATAAGGTGGAAAAAGCACTTAAGGTTAAAAAAAGGGGTTACGGGTAAAAGTTGGAGAGGTCTTGGATCGCGAAATCAATTCAATTATCTCTAATATAAAATGGAACGAAAACCCATGGACTTTCTATTTCTAAAGCGGAGGCCGACCAGCCCATCTTTCTCCCATTTTTTGACGGCACGCGCGAGCGAAACGTGAAGAAATTTTAAAGAATGGAACGTCACGACTTGAGCGGAAAAACTCGATTCCCCTGCCGATGGATTTGGCATGATCGAACGAATAATCGTTAATCAATTAACAATTAATTCGTGGGGCTTGACCTTCGGCGTCTCAACGACAAAAGTGGCAAATTGTTAGAAATTAATCCGACAGTAGCATTCAACGTTTAACGACAAACGGGTAACGGTTAAATTACATTAAACTCTTAGAGAGATACCGTCAAAATTACGACCTTCCTGGAAATCCACAAGGTTAAATACTCTAACTACTAAAGATCACTGGACACTGGTAATATTATTCCAGCAAAATGCAGGAAGATAAAATCGCATAACAGGTTTTTTAACAGGACACTTCGTATAAAACAAGAATGGTAGAAGAAAATTATTTCGGTATCTATGACATAACCGTAGTGGCAGCAGCAACCAAAAAGCAAATACATAATAGAAATCAAAAATCGAGGTTGTTATTTTAATTATTATTTGGAGATAGTGAGGTGCGGTCTGGTGTGACGTAGGTTTTAGAAAAAATTTTCTTTATCATGCCAACGTTTCGATCTTTATCGAGAACATCTTCAGGGCTCAAAGTGTTTGTTTTCCGTGTAGATGTGTCATTCTTGTGTGTCGTGCTGAGAGTGCCCATGACACAACTACACGGAAAAAACTCTTTGAGCATCTCACGATCTCCAAATAATCATTGACTAACAGTCTACTAAACACCACACACGTTGTTATTTTATGTTTTATGTTTCAATGTCTAGAATTAGTTATTTAGAAAGATTGTGGGTTTTAGAAAAATAACATCTTTTTACTATATAAAAGTTACAATTTGGTTTTGAAATAAAAAAACCTAAAACAGTTTTCCCCGCCAAACACAACATAGACGTTCTTCTGAACAATTGCTATCTGCCACCGTGCACTTGTTTATACATTGCACTATGGATCATCACGATCATCATCGATCGTGATCAACGCACAATTCGGCCGTCCTGGCAATTACCTCGCCCTCGAAGAATTCCAACTCTCCTTCTGCGCTTTATTCCTCCATTATACTACATGGTTTTAGATATTCCACCACAGTGGTAGTTTTAGTTAGCCCTTCAGCTATTGAACACGATATGTCTCATTAGTATAAATGGTTGAATTCTTGTCAGAGCCGAAGAACTTTGTCGCAAACATACTTCCGGGTTGTATTCTTAGGATTACAACCAACTGTCTGATTTTATAGTTTCTCATATTCTTTCTTCTCTTGTTGAAAACACATCTGTTCTCTTGTGGAATTTTTGCGAGCTTCTCTTTTGCAACAATCCTCAGGTAGCGTTTCTCTTGCTACATACAACTTCCTCTTCTACATTTTTTCCCAACTTTACATTTTCTTTTAGTTTAAAATTGGACATACACGTATCGTTCTTTAGTTCGTGCGTTGGTGCCTTAGTTAGTGCCTTCTCGTCCCAGCCTTGGAGTTTATTTCCGTCTGCATTTTCTGAAATGGAACAAAGATAGTCTTCATTAAATGGCAGTAGAAGTCTTTAACAGTCTTAGCGTTAAGTTCACGATAGTTAACACACATTCTTGGTTCAGCGGACTTTTTCCTTGCTGTCACGACAGGGCTTGCGTAATCAGAGTTATTGGACTGAATTATGATATGTTTTACCCACTCCCCTCTTTGAGGGGCCATATCTGATAGAACAACTTTCAAGTTTACATCAACATCTTTGGTCACCTTTGGTGCATAAACTACAATTATTTCTGCAACCTTCAGAATCATATTCACAATTTGATTCACTACTTAATCCTTCCACATCAGTTCATTTTTCGTTATTTTCTAATCTTAAATCTATTTTAGAAATATCTATGATTTTACCATCACTCATCGTCATATTTACTTTTTGAAAAAAAAATTTCACCCGAAGTAAGTTATATTTCATGGTGATAGACGACGTGAGAGTCTATCTCCCGGTTTCCCTCGGTTATAAAATTTGCTCTAAAACTACCAAATGTCACCCTCCTTCCAATAAATTCACAATTCAACTCAATTTCTTTGTTCTTCGCAGCAATGGAAATCCAACCTTTGAGAACATAGTATTCTCTAACGAAAGCTAGGCTCCCAGTAACATTATCACAAGAAAAATCTTATCCTGCAGCATGAGGCTTCAAATTGGTTTATGCTCAACCAATGTACCTTCTCTCTCTTAGGAATAATGCGGCGTTTGCTAGAGGGCTATATATACCACATCCAAAACATTTTGGTCGTTTCGACCGATACGGTCGTCCCTTGTTCTTGACAGATTCCATCATGTTTTCAGTCGTCCAAAAGTTTTTTTGCGTACTTCCCTTTTATTTCATTTCTTTGTTTATATCTGCATATAAATTTAAGTCCTTTATGGAAGTTGCACCGTACAATATGATTTTCTCATTTTCAAAATTGTGAATTCCTTCCATTAATGACTCGGTTTTGATATTATTCTGAAAAGAAATATCTCTTATTTTGTATAAATATTTTTGACAAGATTTCTCATTCCTTTTTTCCTCGTCGATATTTCAGTATTCTCTTTACAATTTACATTGACCGTAAATTCAACTTTTAGCAATTTAGCAAAGTGCAGACATGGCAAGATTTTTCATTTTTGATAAACAATTTATCCGAAGCTCCCAACAAGCGCCTAGCATAGATTTTTTTCTAAATCATTCCAATAACAAAGCTCACTCAAATCTTCAAATTCCAAAATCCTGTTAGTTACACTTTTAGTTTTATCATCTCCACTAAAACTGGTAACTGTGTCTTCCACGTCTTGAAAAGATATAAAACTAGAATTGGATTTGCTGACTTTACTCTCGCTTTGACTGAGTTTTCATCTTCCTCTCCCTCGATTTCCGTTCCGTAATTCTCTTCTACTGCATCTTCGTCTCGTGTTCGTTGCCAGTAGCTTGAGAATTTTGTACCGCCTTAGGTCGTTCAGTCGATTCACTTTTCTTTCACGCCTATTTGAGTCGGCGAGCTTTTAACAATTCCGTCATTTCGCCAACTTTCATTTTCAATATCGAATCAACCGTTAAGCTCGACATTTTTCAAAAATAAAATCAACTTTTTCGTAAACAAAAGTTCAGTATTTTTGTATGTTTTACCTATTTTTTCCAGCACGGACCCCCAATTTTGTAGGAATTAGTTATTTAGAAAGATTGTGATTTAAGGTGTTAGATGTATGGACCACTTTTTTACAACGAAAAAATATGTATCTCGGTGTAATCTTATACCTTAACATAGGTCGAAAGGTTGGCAGTAACAGCTGAATTTTTTTTTCTCCCAGTCCATAATGAAATTCAGATTATTTTTGTAGTAGTAGTTGTTGTGGTTAATGTATTTAGGAATATACATAGGAGTTGGTGTTACAATATTTGGTATACATTTAACAGAATTATGAATTATGAACTAATTGTAGGACTGTGAAGGAAAGACTGTGAAAATCTCCACAGGAAATTAAGATAAATAGAATCATATTTCTTTAGTTTACTTCAACGACAAGTTAACTAAGCTATATCTATTACAATTAACAGCCAATTACTAATAATAAATACTAATAAACAATAAATATATGTACCTAATAACAAATATTATTAAAACTACATATAATAATTAATTCCGGCATGCAGATAAAGATTGCTCGATGTATCCCACCTAATTGAATGTTGGGTCCTTGGCTCCGTATAGAGAGCGCGTAGGAATACCACCCGATATGAGAATTTTGCTAGAGCACGGCAGCGAGAATTTGAAAGAAACAGGGCTGTTTTATTGTATATAATTGTGTTTCCTAGCGGTATTGAGTGAAATGTAGTCATTGGCGTGAATGTGTAGTCTGAGAGGGGGCCTACCCCATCGAGGTATGGTATATATAATATGTGTAAAGCGTGATGGGGCACTATCGAATACTCCACTAACATTTGAGTGAACGTAATGTAAATAGAAGCGAATGTAGTTTGGAATGAGTGTGAGTATGAATGGGTTTGGAACTGCACGCATTGGGTGGTGAATTGACCTAGCTGTTGGCAGCGTCCGGAGCCCATCCCCGACCGAGGTCTTCTCCCTGATTGTCAACACCCGAGGTGGGTGATCCTTGAAGCCTGTAAATCGTAAATTAAAAATGGAACTGCCGGTGGACTGCAAGAAGTGAGGCTCAACTCTGTGCATGTGTCTATATATGTACATATGCATATTTTGGCTTATATAAATCCAAATCCAAATAACTTTGTAAGTATAAATGTACATTTACATTATATTGTACTTTTCTCATTATTTTATTTTCAGTTACAATTTCAACATTTGTTTTTAAAATATTGATTTCCTTGTCAATTAAACATTAAAATATACTCCAGCAGAAGCACCGTTTTGACTTAGCGTAAACCGAATAAATAGACATAAAGAAATGTGACAATGTAGGAAAGAGCACACGGTTCAGCCAGGGGACAATTAGTGGATGAAGAAGAATAGGAAAAAGTTTAGAAGTCCCTACTCGGTAGACAAAGAGGCTTTAGGGTGATCAATTATTCTGGCGCGACTTTGTTCAACAGAAAGGATCCAGCCTTCAGAGCTAAGTCCTGCTATTTCCTCCCTCCCGCCTTTGTAGCTGAATAATTATAATTCATTTATATGCACACTCAAACTGAATCTCCAGAAGTCTTTTAATTTTTATAAAAAGCGATACAGGCCGGTATTTTCTATTTTGACGGCTTAAATTAATTAATTATTTTGGCCGGCAGAAATGTTATAAAAACATATCGGTTAACAATTTCATGTTTCTCTACTTCTCGTAAAAACAAAATACGTAATTGAAAAATTATTTCATGAGTTACTAACAAACAATTGTTTAGAACGGGTGTTGTTTTTAGAAATGAAAGATGGTAGAATGAGGGTGTTGTTCAATCTTTTTAAAAAGTGGCTATTTTTTGGCTGTTTGAACTCTATTTTTTAATTAATTAATCTTTATATAAGGTATTGGTTGCAATGAAAAAGTTAGTGTCTCGAGCGGGATTCGAACCCACGATAGATCGAAGTCATGATAGCTCAAGTGGTAGAGCAGCGGCGTATCTAGCCGAAGGTCGTGGGTTCGAATCCCGCTCGTGACACTAACTCTTTCATTTCAACCAATGCCTTATATAAAGATTAATTAATTAAAAAAATAGAGTTCAAACAGCCAAAAAATAGCCACTTTTACATAAAGATTAATTAATTGAAAGAAGTTATTTGGTCAATCGGACCACGAAATGTAATGGATCTATTTTTTAATTTTAAGGAGGTATCTTTTTTATTTCTTTACAATCGTTATTGTTTGGAAATTCTTCAACTTTAGGCTCAACTCTGACGTCCAAGTGCGCATTTGAGCCTGTAAATCGAAATCCAAAATCAAAACAATTTATTCTAACAAGTAAAAAAGCTATAATAGTAAAAACAAAAAATGAGAATAAATATAGCATGTATATCTATCAACAATCTATATATTTTATAGACAGGAAGACCTTAGTTTAGGAGCACGTATGAAGGAGTAGAATAAGTTGTTGGCCTTATTTTCATCTATTATTGTAACAAGTTCCACATATTGTAATTATTTAGATGTTAGAAGTTATTTGGTCAATCGGACCACGAAATATAATAGATCTAGTTTTTAATTTTAAGGAGATATCTTTTTTATTTTACAATCGTTATTGTTTAGACATTACATTAGCAAGGTGTCTTTTTCGGAGGATCTCTCTTAAACAATCATACCTCGTGCCATTTAACAAAATATAGAACACGCTTTCAAAGATATTTTCTTCACAAGCCACGCTTGTCTTGGCTATTGATTTTATAGGACTGGCCATCAATGAAAACTTTTATTTCCATACACCAGGAAAGTCTAAATTGGGCAAGCAACCTTTTTTTATAGAAATGGCCAAGGCCGAATACTACTCACAAAATGCTAAGGAGGAAATCTTCCTTAAAAGTGGGTTGCATAATGAATTGGTACATATTTCCATATCTTAGAAATACACCTGGTTGTTATGGGTTTACTATCCTTATCAATCCGAAGAATCTCAAGATTGACAAAATATGAAATTGGCTTACAACCCAATTGGGCCAAGATATTTTGTAATTTAAATAAATATAAATTCTCTTCCTGGTTCTCGAACAATCAGTCTTGATAAAACTTTAATTAAATGAAACTTGACCAAAGTGCAGTTTCCAGCTCAGATTTCTGCTCATTATGTGAACACTTGGTGAAACAAGTTCAAACTCCACTCGAATAAAGTGGTCAGGTGTGTTGTGAAACAAGTGGAACAACTGCTTTGAAGAAGCGTGTCTGCAATTTGTCAAGGTCCCGCATATAGTCCAATGCCCAGAATTAGGCAGCGTAGGGTGCAGAAGCGGTTATTATTGCATCAAAAAGTTTAACTTTTGTATGCATTAAATTGCAGTTTCCAATTATTAAATTTCCTTAATTTTCTCTTCTTTAACCGAGAACATTCTTTTTGGCAATCCTAAATTTCCCCAGACGCGCAAAGGGAAACTCAAGGTAGGTACTAATCTGAGTCCATTTTTATAACATAAATGTATACATTTTACACAGTTAGGTGAATTGCGACATACTAACACTTTTGTTTATCCTACGTTCCCGATTAAATAGCTATATTCAGTTAAAACATTGAGTACACATTGAGCATCACTCCAGCAATCTGCGAAATAGACATAGCGTCAGTAAATAGCAAGCAAATTGATGTCCATGACGTTGTCCAGCCTGACTCCCGCAATATTGCGTTCTTCAAAAAGGAATAAATAAAGTTCAGATATGAAATAAAGTAACGATAAAAGGGATTCGATAAGGTTATTTTGCCACTAAATCCAAGTAAGTGTAGTTAGTTGAATTGATTAAACGCCCTCTGATAATGGAAGTGCATAGCTTGTTACAAATGATGAATAATGCAATGTCCTTGTTAATTTAGAAAAATAGTGGGTTTTGAAAATGAATCAACTTTTTATTACTTTTACTATATAAAAGTTCCGATTTGTTTTGTTTTTTAACTTTTCCAGCATCATATACAACCTACACAGTCGCCTTCTGCACAGTTGTTATCCACCACCGTTCACTTGTTTATACATTTTACTCTGGATTTATTTCATCCCACAGTTGTTTTAATATTTTTACTTTTGAGTCTTTTTTTTTCTCTCTCTCTCTCACACACACACACACACACACAGAAATACGTCCGGTTTTGCGCCATCTTCAGTGATAAACTATCTAAATTTAAATGCTAATTGCTTTAAAAGAATTGTTGTTGTTTTAATTTGTATACTTGATACTAAAACTGGTCTTCATACACAGACCAACCAATTATTTTACAATGTTATGTATATTAAATAAATATGTAAACATTATTATAAGCGCATTGGTTTTCAATAAGATTTACATCTCACTAATCATCAAATCATTTCACTCCACAAGTTCAAATTGCTATGTTCTTTTCAATCTTTCCACGATACTCCGATTGTGTAGGAAATTCAAAGCTTTCCCATTTTTGTGCAGACGGAGGAATACATTTTTGATGACATTTCCCCCATGACTTCTGTGATCTTATGATGCCACACTTAAGACTTAAGTTTTTTCTTTACGCACCATTGACCGTCTTACAGATCATATACTGCCAAGGGGTCTTCCCGAGTTTCTGTATGCCCAGTTCCGATTTTCAGAGGAAACAGGAAAACTCTTCTGTTTGAGTTACGATTCTTTTTGTGTTAAGTGTATTGTGTGAGTGAAAGTATGAAAAAGCATAAAAATGTGAGAGGCCAGATGGATGAAAATAGAGTACCGCTCCATCGTCTTTCGGGAGTTCTGTACCGCTTGAGTTTAATCTATTATGGGAATGTATTTATCAACACGAATCGCCCAACAACTATCACTAGGATGAAGGACGAATTGGGTACTCTTTACACAGATTTGTTGTGCAGTTTCTGGATAGGTTGGTTCTGGATAGGAATACTACATCGGCTCTCATGAACAGTACTTGGATTTGTTTCTGATTCCTTGGTTCTGAAGAAAAGAATGCCTTTTGTAATCGACTTATATAAAGAGTAGTCCCTATCAAATGTCACAAGGTACACCTTCGACCCTCATTTAGTTTGGTGTACGTTTTTTTTGGTGGAAGAGATGGATTGTGGAATCGAGCACTTAATCGTCCTACTTGATATTTTTATAAAAAATAATGAATTTAACCATGTGTGAGAGTGTTAATAATCAGGTTAAAAAGTGCACGTTTTTTAAGAAATTACGTTGTCGATAAACCTGGAGCATAATATCAGTGGATACGCCCTGAAAATAAAACACCTGGGAAAAGGCGATTCTCACGGATAATTAATTCTCACGGCAATCCGTCGTAATCTAAATAAACATACGTATTACAAAAAAAATGAAGTTACAGCTACTCTTGTTATTCTGTGTTCTATGCTGTAGTCAATGCACTCACTAGTACTTCGAGAAGCTTGTTATCTCTTTATTTTAATTTTTACTACTTCTTGTCAAACTTGACACGCGCGTATTAGCAAGCTTGTGCATAGTTACATTGCGGTTTTAATACAGGCCTTCTTTTCAAAACCGGATATACCAGTGAGAATATTTGGTAAGATTCCATAAGTTTTCTGTTTATGTTAATATTCCAGGTAAGTTTTCTATCTATGTGCAATCCTATTTGATCGTTTAACGTTAATTGGTGGTTCTGATGGACGATTTGAATATTTTCATCTCTGTTTCTAATGGATAATTATTCAAATTAATATTATTTTTCCGAGAATAGGCGCAAAGCCTCAATTTCTTCAATCTCTCTATCCAAGGATCGCTCATGATACCCCAATATCCCAGTACCAAAGTTGACTTTCACTTTAAGCTATTTCGCTCCAAATTGGCTTTATTTACATTCGCCCTGAGCCGCTTTACGATCCAATTTAAACTCATTACTCAAACACCAGTCTTAGACATGCTTTTAACATACATATTAACGTAAAGTAATGCTAGAATTATTTTTAATTAGCTTTAGTAAAACACTGTTTCCAAATACGATAACTGGAATTATTTGTAAAATGTCTTTTTTTTTTATTAAACAAATTTAAAATGCAAACAGTTCTCAGTTGACCTAATAATTAGAATGAAACCAGTAAAAACTGCATATCGTCTTTCAGCTTGAAACGTAGAAGCCAGCTTTAGAGGTGTCTACGTGAAACAAGAGATTGAACATTGTTTTCTTGAAATTATGAAAATGTACTTAAGAATATATTAATATATTTAGGATGGGTAGGAATAAGGACTGTGGTAATTTTGTATCAATTGCAAAACTTTATCTCTATATTTGACCTTTCTTAGGGGTGACATGTAATATCAATTTATTAAATCAAACATAGGCCATAAAGGTTGTGTGTACGTCTATGCATTGTCTGTACTTTTCTGTACTGTACTTTCGGGACAGAATTAGCAGTCCAATAAGAAAAAAGAAGCACAAAACATGAAATTTAATCATAATTAATTCTGACTGTATACTTAGATACTTCATAAAAGATTCTATCCCAATAGAATAATGCCCAGATGTGTAATCACATTCTTAAACGTGGCTAATTCACTGAGAAGCAAAATAAATTGCCACCCTTAATATTTTTAATTACCTCTTAGACAATCCCTCAGTGATTATCTTACAACGATAATAACGATATATCCCGTAACATTTTCACTCCGGAGAAGTTACGGAGGGTGTTATGATGTAGGCAGGCATATCTATGGAAGGTCGCATGAACTTCATCGAGGGTTCCCTAACAGCTGGACTGTACATAGAATATGTGTTATCAGAGGAAATTGTACATTATGACACTAATTGGCGACGGTTCTGTTTGTATGCATGACAATGCAAGTCCCCATATACCTAGGATCGTAGTGACTACTTGGAACGGGTTTCATTCAATGTTTGGAGTGGCCAGCATGTAGACCCCCAGCTTTATCGAACACCTTTGGGACGAGTTATCAAAGAGGGTAAAAGAAGAAACCTGAGAATTTGCAGGAATGGCGGTGTTGGAGGGGTATGAAAATATTCCTCAGCACTACGTTAAAAACCTCATAAATTCGATGTCACGTCGAATGCAAGCGGTGATCAAAGCAAGAGGAGGAAATACCCCATACTGAATTGAATATTTTCTTCATTGCTTCCATAGCAAATTTTTGGTAAAATTGTTTTACTCAGTTTATTTATTTATTTTTTTATTTAGCTATATCTTACATTTTTCTTAAAAAAATCCAGTAAACAACAAAAACAAAATTTGTAATAATTGCAAGTGTTTACTAAAAAAAAAGACCGTGGCCGCTTTTTTGCCTATAATTTTAGGCTTATGCTAAAGGTAGAACAAAACAACATACGGTACTAAACTGAATGTACCAACGTATGTTAAAAATGCGTATTCTCCTTAAATTGGAAGGTTTTCGAAGAAGTATAAAGATATTCTTCAACTAAGTGCAAATGCTAAAGTTCTTCAGCTGCTGCCCAATCAACAACTCCTGTGATAATGAAGATCGAAACTATTCGTACTGGTTTAGTATTAAATCAATATCGGTGCGCTATTTTGACACTAAACTAGTACGAATAGTGAATTAAGATGGGCTAAATTTAGCGGATTACTAATTGGTCAGCTTTTTGCTGTTAGTGTCTTACAGTCTAAATTTAAACCAAATTATCTACAGCTAACGTTAGTGTAGAATATATGTAACAAATAATTGAGGGAACTTAGCTCACTTCATGATGTCACGACGTATAGCAGAGATTGGGTCCTAAATCCGCCTTATAATTTTAGTTTTAATAAAGATAACTTGTCACATCATAGGAATTTGTTAAACATTTTTTGACAAAGTAGTCATAATGGTATCAATTTAGGTGTTACGTGTTTACGTGAATTATTAATTGGTATTAAGTGATTATAGAAAAGATAATGGTTGACCTTATAAACCAGTTTTAACATGCAGGCATGAAATGTAAACAGAACCTAACGCAATGCTATTCTTAAGCATATGTGAGGCATCACGATGTTCCCTAGATAAACCACAAAGATTCATGAAGAGGTTTTAATTTTCGGTATTTTTTTTTTCTTATCGTTTTTCTTCTTGTATTTTAGGAGATTACTTAAACATTTCGGACAGTATACACTTTTTTTATTTATATGCTTCTCAGGGCACTTTAAGCCACCTCCTAGGGCACGAGTGAAACTGAATATTACATAGTTGTCTGTGGTGGTTTAAACTCCCTTGAAATGCACATAAATAAACTAAAATATAAACCATTTATTTGTTGATCTTATTATTTATTGTATTCCATAAAACGAAGCAACCAAAAAACACAATTTCATAAAAATATTTATTATTATTATACATGGATTGATTTCGGAATGCTGCCCGCTCCCCCTCTTCTACTGTTTTAAATTAAAACCTAAACAAAAACCATCAAAACAATTTTAAACTTGTTATAATGTTTGTACATTATATTCATTGATTTTTATTATTAACAGAACTTATTTATATTTTATTGTTTATTTCTTTATTTTTGATTTTATTTTATTTTTTATTTTTTATAGTATATATCTGAAATGTTTTGTATGTATGTATATATGTAAAAAAATTTGTACTTAATTTATTTTTATCTTTTTATACATTAGATACTTCTTTTTTTTTTCAAATTTACATAAACATTTTCTACCCACATCAGTTTTTCATTTTTATTCTTTTTTCATTATTTTAATGTCTTCAAAATCTACTGTTTAGTCTCATTAATATGTTTTGATAAATCTGTACAATCAAATTTAGTAATAGTATTTCGTGTTGGTTTAATTTATTTTTGAACACTTGGATAGTTTTTCCTGCTTTTGTTGTATTTTTTGTCTTTTATATGTGGTAATATAGATTTAATTTATTATATTAATAATCGTTTGTTAAATATGTATAAAAAAATCGATTGTTCCATTCAATTTTCTTTCCACTTATAAATCTTTATATACCCTTAGAAAAGCTTAAATCATCACCTAAATCATCACATCAATGTATTAGTTTTAACTCTAGAGAGATCAACTTAGCACAGACAACATAGCAATAAATTACACAATCCAAAAATATGTTTATTTTCGTGAGAATAAAGCTGATAAGTACTGACTTTTAAGAGATATTAAACATAAGCTAAGGGTTGAAAATTGTTTGAAAATCAGCCAATAAATTTTTGCAATGTACTTTATTGAAAAGGTTTTCTACAATTGGTAAAAGCTTTTAAACCGAAACGCTTTAAATATCTGAACACTATTTCATCCCGAACGATATCACAAATCAGTAAAGCTCGTTGTCTAAACAATAAGCGGTATTATGTCTTGTAATGGGTAGCGAAAACAATGAGTTGCAAGTTATCGCTCCCGATTTGTAATGCTAAATTACACAAGGTGATAATACACCGAAATGTTAATTCAGTAATAACGCCACACCTACTTCTCGAGTCATTTACATTCTCAAATGAAACCGACTAAATATTACACAACAAAGACTAATGATGTTAAAAATGTTCGGATGGGTGCTGCTCAGCAGTATAAATCGCATCACCTCATATATTCGTTATATAAGCTGTTAGATTGAATATATTTTGATATTGTAACCGCGCAATGTACCATGCTAATTTCAAACAGATTGTCATAAAGTAACCTTTTAGTTCATTTGCTTACTACCGAGAACTATTTTAAATTCTTACTTTCTCTCTTTATCAAAAGTGACAATAGCTGGGCCTTTAATAATACAACGTCATTTCTTATTGACAACAAATCAAACAATAACGTAAAAGTTTTCATTAAATTTAATTAATTAATCTTTACGTAAGGTGTGTGAAATGTGTGGTGTTTAGTGACCGTTAGTTACACCGTACAAATGTACAACAATGTTTATTAATCCCAGGCCCTGAAGATGATCTCAATAAAGATCGAAACGTTGGCACGATAAAGAAATTGTTGTTCTAAAACCTACATCATACCAGACCTCATCTTACGATCTCCAAATAATCATTTATGTAAGGCGTTGGTTGAAATAAAAAAGCCATCCACGATCTTCGGCTTAGGGTTCAAATCCCGCTCGTGACACTGGCTTTTTTTATTTCAACCAATACCTTACATAAAGATTAATTAATTAAAAGAAGTTATTTCTTCAATCGGACCACGAAATATAATGGCTTAAATTTAATAATCGCGTCAGCCGGACATGCGGTCTTTGCAGACAGGCGACCATGTGACGATCAGTGAAAGTGGTGGACCTTGGAGACGAGTCGTAAGATTCGACCTCTAAAAAACATATAAAAAATTCGTATCCTTTTCGACGGCTAAAAGGAGCATCGCGAACCGGTTTCGCAACCCTGTTAGCCTGACCGTTTCGTTTTGGAAAAAAACTATTAACATTTGAAGCATCACGTGAAATAAACAAGGTTGCAACCGTTTTTAATGTCTTTGAGGTAAAATATTTAATGGATTTTATTTTTGCCCTTTTCCCCGGGGAGGGAGGAGGGTCTTAAATAACCGTCTTCTATCAACGAAACTTCAACTTAAACGGCCTTGCATCCTCTGTTATTAAAGTCCTTCCAAAATAGGCCTGTTTAATGGTTTTATAAGCGCTTGTACGTCAAATTGCCCGCCGACCATCACATGATGCCGTTTAAAAAAATATATATCGGGTAACGAAAAGGTGGCCAAGCCAGGGACGTCCGAACCTTAACCAACCCAAACCTAGCCACAGCAATCCGGCCCTCTGAAGTTAAAAATGCAATAAAAAATATGATGAAAGCGGCAGCGCACATGGGGATTGGCAGAGAAGCTCTCTCTATCAAGCGCACTGTTGATCGATGACCCTCAGAGGATCTGACTCGTAGGAGGGTCATCCTCCTTAAGGATAGGCCTCACATGGACACTTACTTTCGGGCCAAAGCCCGCTTAATGTGCACTGCATGTATAGAAATGTTGTTCGATGTGTCCCACCTATTGAAGGGTGCAATTTCTTGGCTCCTTATTGAGAGAGTATCGGCAGAGGTTTGCCACCCTATATGAGAACGTGCTTGAGTACTGCAGCGAGTGTCTCGGTCCCCTGTTCCGACTTTTGGACCAAACAAGGTTATTGTAGTGCATGTAGTAATTATAGTTTTGTGTCTCTAGCATGTGTTGAGAGTGAATGTACTTATTGGTGTAAATGGGTAGTGTGAGAGGGATGATGGATGAATACTGAGTACCCAATCGACCCTCAATTCACCCTCATCTCAGTGAATGATACGTAAATAGGAAGTTTTGTGTGCTGAATTGACCTTGCAGTAGACAGCACCTGGAGCTCAGCCTTGGTGGCTGGACGGATAAGTCCTCGGACTGCCACCCAGGTGATTCTCGAGACCTGTCGGTAATTTATTGTAAATTACAAAAGCTGGAATGGTCGGTGAACTGCGAGAAGTGATAGGCTCAACTTTTCCCATGTATGTGTGTATATTTACATACATGCCCAGATTTGAGCCAATTAAAAAAAGTTAATTTTATAATACACAGGAACACAAGACGGTTTGGAATATAGAAAAATATCGCATTTAATACGTCACCAACAACGCAATATACAAAATGTAAGTTATTGACAAATTTAAAAGTAGGACTCTTAACAATCTAAAAGTCTTTATTAACAAATACAAGTACAATATTATACCTTCCTTCCTTTATTCCATACCTTACACATACTCACAGTCATAGAGACCGTCTGGGGGTTGTCTTAAACAAAAATCATCTCCATATAAATAGATGAAATAAACATAAGAATAAAATGCTAATATAATAAATTATAATCAACAACCAAAAAATTAGATTACATACACAGACTTAAAGCTAAGTGCACACAATGCATTAATTTAAATCATGGAAGACAGTTTAATAACATCCAATAAACTAGGACTCTTTTTACCCCTTGTAGACATAGATTGACAGTAACGAGTCAATAGAACATCTATGAATTGAAAATTATTCCAATAATATTCTAGCCTTGTTTCCAACCGGTTTTGTCTATAAGGATTTATCGTTTGTTTGTAATAAAGCACATATACTAAAAAAAAGTTTTACCGAAACATGTTTTTTTGAATTATATTTATTCGAAGGTGAATAGTTTATTATACCAAGTGTATTACTATATTTACACGTATTAGTTTATACTTATTTTTATAAAGACGGATGTTCTTTTCTCTCTCTCTCTCTCTCTCTCTCTCTCTCTCTCTCTCTCTCTCTCTCTCTTCTCTCTCTCTCTTTCTCAGAATGCAGGACCGCTGGACTGGATTCGAACCCAGGACCTTTACCTTAAGTGATGAGCGCCATGTGAACTCCCTAAGCGTTGCGGCCACCAACGCCCCCTATTTTTCTCTATTATTATCCTTTTTCTTGTCCGTCATGAACAATCTTTACTGTGTATTTTCTTGTTGTTCCTGGCCAAAATTATTATTCAATCAACAATTAAAAGCAGATAGCATTGTATTAAACCAATTTTTCTATTGATTGCATTTTCACGTAAGAAAACGGTAGCGTTTATCGAACGGGCGTTTCTTTGTTCATTTATTTGATTTTATAGTAAAAGAACGTATAAAAAATGTAATGCCCATCAGCACATTTATTTGAAGAAGAAATTTTAAAATAGCTTACTTATTATAATAATAAATAGCATGAGGAAGAACAGATCTAAGCTGTTGGGTCTGCGTGGGGAGATTCTTTGGGTGAGCCAAAATAGCAGTGTGGAAGTTGATGATGACTGTATCAAATTAATGACCAACAAATTCAAATGGAAATAGGAAAATTACGATGGGATCATCAAACTAAATGAATTATGAAATTAACTTCATTGAAATTATTATGTAAATTTAATAGAAGTAGACTATTTGTCATTTAAATACTATTATACATATTTATACCACCATCTGTTTGAATTTCTGTGATAATTGTTTTTAGACATTAAGTAATTTTTAAACAGTCTAACTCGTTCTTAATAATGGTGTGTACTTTATTTTTTTGGTATATGTGAAAAAATATAATACCAATAACTACATTATTTCTTCAATGAAAATGTTTTATTATTGCCAAGAGGTGTGACAACTGAATTTACCTGTATAGTTTTTACTTATTTTTATGTAGGATAGTTTTTTTACATATAACTATTACAAACGAATAAAAGTATTCGTATTTAAATTAATTATTCTTTTTATGTAAGATTTTGGTTGAAATGAAAACGCTAGTGCGACGAGCGGGATTGGAAACCACGACCTTCGGCTAAATATGCCGCTGCTGTACCACTTGAGCTATCGTGACTTTGATCCACTCGGACACCAACTTCCCATCTCAACCTACCTTTCGAATTTTCCATCCTTTTTGCCATTTTTGAAACATTGCCTTTGAAAAAGTAATGTGGTCAATAGACCACTAAATATAATGGATTTATGTCGGCGAGAATCGAATCCCGATTAAACGACATTTGAAAAATGGCAAAAAAGGAGGGAAAATTCGAAAGGTTGTAGGTTGAGATGGAGAATTGGTGTCCGAATAGATCGAGGTCACGATAGCTCAAGTGGTAGAGCAGCGGCGCATTTAGCCGAACGTCGTGGGTTCGAATCCCGCTCGAGGCACTAGCTTTTTCATATCAACCAAAACCTTACATAAAAAGATTAATTAATTGAAACAAGTAATTTAGTCAATAGACCACTAAATATAATAGATTCAATAAGTATTCGTATTGTTTGTTTTTATGGTTTATCTATTTTTTATAATAAAGTATGTAAAGTTATTAATCGACATTCAGAAGGGGTTAACATTTTTTTAAAGAGGTCCTTCATAATCACTTTTTAAGAATCATTATTTTATTTATGTTAATAATTAGAAATATTTAATTTCTTACGTGGGAAAACGTAAGCATTGTAATCTGGCATTGTAGATACACCTCGATCCGGAAAGTTTTCAAGTCTCCACACTTTTGTGATGTCAGATTTGTCAAAAAAAAGTTAAATAGGGAATGCGCGTGTAGCAATAGTAATAACATTTTTTCTTTTTTATCTATCTTTGTGCAGGACCGACTGGTGTTCCATTTCGGGAAATCGCCTCTTCCTCCTTTATCCCACAGAGTTGCTTTATCCAGGCTAAAGTGGCAGATAACGCGTTTTACAGCCTGCCTTTTTAAAAGCAATATATTGCACGTTTTGATTTTTCCCGAAGAAAACATCCTTATAAACGTAGCATGAAGGATAAAACACCGGGTACAACATTGAAACAGACAATGACGTTTTATAAGTTGGGGACCTTAAGTTTTTATTAATAAAACGTATTCGCAAGTTAGCATTTGCGTTTTTTACTTTCTCTCATTAACAAAAGCCTTTTTGAAAAATATAATAAAAGAAACCTTTTTCTATTTTAAAAATCAAAGTTTCTTAGCAAAACACAGTATAACCTATGTTAAAAGTTATATATCTCAAAATAAGCTCGAAGAAAAATGGTTAAAAATGTACATATTTTTCAAAAACGAAAAAAAAAACGAAAAGAATAGAGAAGAAGAGAAGAAGCGAAAGCCTTTGAAGAGATCGAGAGGAATAGAGAATAAAGGAGAAGCTACCAAGGAAAGGTAGAGTAATAAGAATAGATCGATAGATACATGTGTAGATGGGAGAGTGAGGGAAAAATAGAGATAGATAGATAGATAGAGAGAGAGAGAGAGAGAAAGAGAGAGAGGAAAGATTCAGACAGACATGGACATATAAAAAAGAGAGTGAGATACTGAGTGGTTAGAAGAGGTGATTGACAAAAAACTGTTGGAAGAAAGAAAGGGAGCAAGGGAGAGAGTGAAAAGAGTCATACAAATGACACACATATTTACATAGACAAAGATAACGAAAGAGAGTAAGAGAGATAGAGAGAGAGAGAGAGAAAGAGAGAGAGGGAGAGAGAGAGAGTGAAAAAGAGTATTAGAGCAAAATATAAAAGGGTAGGGAGAGCGAGAGGTAATAAGAGAGACAGAGAACGTTTTGCCTTAAACAGCATAAAGTTTAATTTTTCTAATAGCGAAAGCAACCCCGTTTTTTGAGCTTACAGGGACCATCCTGAAATTTGTCCAATTTATCATTAGAATAATTAACTGTTGTCCAATAATTCATAATTCTTTCTCAGAAACTACTGTTAATCGCTTGAACGTTTGCCTTTTTATTTTTAATTCATAAAACTCGATCAAATAAACTTATCACCACCCTGCGGGCGAAGCTAATAACGCGGAAAATTCAATTCACCGATACGGTTGCTGGAGCGGAAGGTCTGCTTTTCGACTCGCGTCCCATTTTATTTCAAGAGAAAACAATCTAAATAAACCAATTTAAGTTTAAAGCTAAATTTCGAAAATTACCACAAAAAACGAACCGTCTACAGTTATCAGTTTAACAAATTTCTTGGTTTAAATGCAGGTCAAACATTTTTCTTACTATTTCATATACCATAAACTTAAGGATAGGTAGAAAAATAAATAGATATCAAGTGTTTTATTAGCTAGTTTCTGTCCAATAGACAAATGTTTTTATTACTGAATCAAAATTGATCAAATTTGTCTAATGTTGATAAAACGCAATATACTAAAAATACTGCAAAATCATTCCTAAAGCTTTGACTAAACTGTTAAAATGAAATTTAATTTTTTCAGGAAATTAAAAATTGATAGTTTAGCACGAAAAAAATATACTCTGATTATCTGAAGATACTGAAAACGAGATCCATATTTAGAGAATAAAGATTTTAAAAAAACAGTATTAACGTAGTAACGTAGTAGTAACGTAAAAACAGTATAATTAATTAGAAAAACGAACTGTAGATTATGAGCAAGTATTGTTAAATAATCGCAAAATTACGGAATGTATAAATCGGCATAACAAAAATTGCCTATATGTCAACAAGATGTTATAATTTATGTAATGAATTAATTAATTAAAGCAGGTTGGATGAAAGAACGGTCTAACAAAGCAAAGTGTTCATTAGCAGACCTATCTTTCGTTTACATCACCAGGGCTGTTCAGAACTCCAAGTCTCAGAGAATTTTCAGAAGGCCCATCTGGTGATAAGGTATGATAACCAATGTGATTAACCCCTGTTTACCAAGAAAAGAATAGTGAAATCGACAATAAAACCCTGTGTAATAATTTCCTCTAATACACGATCCAAAAATCGCTGTACGCATGACAGTAGCACGATAGTAATAGCAGATAGAGTTTCTATTTTACGAGGGATCCCTTTTTGAGCAATTTCGTGAAATGAATTTTTAAAAATGACAAGGGAGTAAATTAAAATAGAATTTGCATCATCTCACAACAACAAAACACATTTTATAAGTTGGGTATTAAGTTTTGATTAATAAAACGGATTCAAACAAAGCATTTGCGTTGTTTTCAACAATAAAAGCCTTTTCTGAAAAATGAAAATAATAAAACGTAACCTTTTCTATTTCAAATATCAAAATTGCTTGGAAGAACCCAGTAATCCTAAGATAACAGTGAAGTTATACCATACAACTGAAAATAAGCTCGAGGAAAAATCGTTAGAAACGTACTTATTTTTCCAAATAACATTGAAGAGAGTGCGAGGAATAGGAATAGATAGATAAACAGAAGGATAGGTGAGAGAGAGAGAGAGAGAGAGAGAGAGAGCGAGGAAGGGAGGGAGACATAGAGAACAGAAAAGTCAGGCTGATTACACACATATTGACAGAGAGAGGAAAGGAGAGAGAGAGAGAGAGAGAGAGAGAGAGAGAGAGAGAGAGAGAGAGAGAGGGAGGGAGGGAGAAAGAGCTAGTAAATGAGAGAGAAATAGTGATTGGTAGGAAGAGTGAGATTGAGAAAGGACATTTAGACAGAAAAAAAGAAAGCAAAGGAAATAATTAAAAGAACCAGACAAAAGAGAGAGGGCAAGTAAGTGAGATATAAAGAGAGAGAGAGAGAAATAGTGATTGGTAGGAAGAGTGAGATTGACAAAAGACATTTAGACAGAAAGAAAGCAAGGGGTAGTGATTATTTATCAAAAGAATCAGACAAAAGAGAGAGCGAGAGAGAGAGTGAAAGAGAGTGAGTGAGAGAGAGAAAGAAAAAAAGATGGGGAGAGATAGAAAGAGAGAAAAGAAGGGAGGGAAAGTGACTATGAGAGAGAAAGTAAAAAAGAGGGAGAGTGAGAGAGAAGGAGAGAGAGGGAGAGAGGAAGAGAGAAAGAGAGACTAGAATCAGACAGTCAGACATTTATTCTAATTTACGAATAATTGTATTTATCATACATAGTATCAAGAAGGAATGTATTAAAAAACTTCTTTTTTATTTTAACAGATTCGTATTGTTAACAATAACAATAAGCAGCAATTTCAGCGCCAAAACAAACGCGTTTAACTTATAAACGAAACATAAACAACTTGCATATAATGTCTCGTCCATTTACCGAAAGTCATTCTCTAGTAAATGAGAGAGAAAGAGAGAGAGAGAAATAGAGATTGGTGGGAAGAGTGAGATTGACAAAAGACATTTAGACAGAAAGAAAGAAAGAAAGCAAGGTAAATAATCAAAAGAATCAGACAAAAGAGAGAGCGAGAGAGAGAGTGAAAGAGAGTGAGTGAGAGAGAGAGAGAAAGAAAAAAAGATGGGGAGAGATTGAAAGAAAGTAAGAGAGAGAACGAGGGAGGGAAAGTGACTAAGAGAGAGAAAGTGAAAAAGAGGGAGAGTGAGAGAGAGAGAGAGAGAGAGAGAGAGAGAGAGAGAGAGAGGGAGAGAGAGGAAGAGAGAAAGAGAGACTAGAGTCAGACAGTCAAGCACATTCTAAATCTATTTTAAAGACATTTATTCTAATTTACGAACAATTGTATTTATCATACATAGTTTCAAGAATGAATGTATTAAAAAACTTCTTTCTTATTTTAACAGATTCATATTGTTAACTATTACAATAGGCAGCAATTACAGCTCCAAAACAAACGCGAATTAACTTATAAACAACTTGAATATAATGTCTCGTCCATTTACGTCATTCTCTAGTAAATGAGAGAGAAAGAGAGAGAGAGAAATAGTGATTGGTGGGAAGAGTGAGATTGACAAAAGGCATTTAGACAGAAAAAAAGAGAGCAAGGGAAGAATTAAAAGAATCAGAGATAAGAGAGAGAGAGAGAGGGGGGGAGAGAAAGGGGATGGAGAGAGTCTCTCATTCTCATGATCCTGTCCAGATTTATTGGAATAATTTGGCAACGAATTAACAACAACTGGGAGAGTGTGAAGAAATAAATTACTTTTAGCACTCACAATGCTAACTGAACGTGGCGTTTGAATTTGAAATTAGTCAATATGGGATGTCGATTGTCGAGGGGATTCAGCGATCCAGACGTATTAGCATATTGAGAAGGAGCCAGAGGAAACCGGATGATGTTGCAGGACATCACACGTAGCTGCATCCTTTATTCAAAGCCCTGCTCTTCCACATCAATTCCTCCTTTTACTACACCGGTTTGTAATTCATTGGTTTGACTTTGAACCGCCAAGTGTGGAAAAAACCACTCCATGTAACTTTTTGTGTTTATAAATTTGAAATTAAATCTTAGCTGACAAATAAGCTTCTGAGGGTCTTCTTTACAAAAGCACAGCTAAATTTAATTACCCAAGAAGTAGGAGCGGCTTGAGGTAAGCTCTAATTTCCTCACGACTATTGCCCAACAGAAGGAACAAAGCTCTGCGTTAATTAGCTGCCAATAGATCATTTCGCAGGGAGACCGAGAGACCTATATTCTTCCATACAAAACCTTTCCCAATTAATAAAAAAAATGATATAATTAAAATTTGATTACGATTTCAATTGTAATTTTCATTTGTTATGTCTTTGTTTATTTAACATTATGGGTTGGGATGAATTTTAAAGCAAACGAACGTTTTTTGTGTTTTTAAATCAATTAAAGAGAGACAAACAATGTAACTATTTGTTTTTGTTGTTTGTTGTTGTTGTTTTGTTTGTTTTTTGTTTGTTTTTTCGCTCAACTTCAATGGAATTCATGACATAAAATAAATGAGAAGGCGAATCAAATTCAATACCGCGGGGAAAATTGAAAAAGAGTTTCCTCCTTTTTTAATCTAACGATTCAGGATTAACCCCCACCCCATGTGATTCATAATATTCTGATTATCTGCCGGATTCTCAAACTCTCAAAGCACACTTTTGTCATTCCCTTTTCATTTTAATTATCAATAAAATCTAACTTAATTGAAATTGTATGTCAATGTACTGTATACAATTTCCAAATAACTACAGTCATTCAATTTCTTTCTATGAAGCTGTAAAATAAAGAGTGATTTTGTCCACTGTGAATCCTTTTGAAAGTTGGGAAACTAGAAAAAATCACAGTCCTTGGCAACGATGAGTCGGTCTTAAAGAAATTTGAGACCATCTACTAAAAACTTAATCATGTCAATTTGTAAATTATAACAATATTTTCAACAACAAGGATTATCCTTTGTGTTAGGATAAGCTAATCCCCAACCGCAGGCTCGGCAGTGCGAGCTGAGACAGAAAAAGATGAGGAAGGACCGCTTTTCAATTTGTTGAAGGCACCTATTTTTTTGCTAAATGGAAAGGAGTTATGTATGTCACAGATCACTTTATTTTATTTTATTTTCTTAATCTTAATACATTTATTTTGAGAATGTTATTGTATATTTAAGATTGTTTCGCCCTGATGATGACCTTAAAATAGGCCGAAAACTTGGCAGATAACATTTGAATATGTGTCTTTCATTCAGACCGTACCGAGATAACATATTTACAACTATTTATTAAAGAATGTGTAGAATAAGAGGGCTGATGGCGGAATATTGAGTATCCATCGACCCTCAATTAGTTTAGTTACATAATGTAGTCAGATACGGAGGATCTGACACGTAGAAGAAGGGTCATCCTCGTCCGATTAAGGATAGGACACACACGGCCAAAGCCCGCTTAAAGTGTACGGCATGTAGAGAAATGTTCGATGTGTCTCACCTATTGAAGGGTGCAATTCCTTGGCTCCTTATTAAGACAGTATCGGCAGAGGATTGCCACCCGATATGAGAACGTGCTTGAGCACGGCAGCGAGTGTCTCGGTCCTCTGTTCCGACTTTTGGACCAAACAGGGTTATTGTAGTGCATATAGTAATATAGTTTTGTGCCTCTAGCGTGTGTTGACAGTGAATGTAATTATTGGTGTAAATAGGTAATGCGAGAGGGGTGATGGATGAATATTGAGTACCTCATCGACCCTCAATTAGTTATTATAGAATGTGTGGAAGGTGATGGAAGAATATCGAGTACTCCACCACTCGAACTCAGTAAATGGTATGTAAATAGGAAAGAATGTATTTCGGAATGAATGAGGATATGAACGAGATTGGATATAATAACTGCATGCTTTGGATGCTGAATTAACCTAGCCGTTGACAGCACCTGGACCTCGATGGTTGGACGGAAAAGACCGAAGTCTACTCCCGGACTGCCAACAACCGACTTCTTAAGGCCGGTGATTCTTAAGGCCTGCCGGTAATTTATTATAAATTACAAAACCTGAAATTGCCGGTGACTGCGAGAAGTGATATGCTCAACTCTGCCCATGAGTATGTATGTAAATATATAAAACCAAAAAATATTTTAAAAATCGTCTCGTACCGTTGAAAAAATTCTAATCAGACCAAATCAATGCCATCCGTTTCAAAACCAAAAGTTAATCCAGTGAAATAAAACGAGTTATTGGAGTAATAAGCCAATAAAATCTTGGGATGTACGGCGTGCGAATGGCCAAAATGAAAAATTCTCCGTTTTTATTTATTTCTCGAATATTTTTGTCTGACAGGTGTCGGAATAAACAAATCTTCTCTCTTGTGTGGAAAGGCCAGTCCGAGGAGTTGGGAAAGGATTTCAATACTCGGTTGCACCGGTTGTGGCATTACTTTAATTCCAGGGTATGGTCGATGAACTTCATTCTGCTTCTTCTTCTTTGACGACCTATTGGAAGAAGTGGTTCCACATTCGTTTCTTTAACATCAACAACGAAAAATAAAGATGAAATTTTTCAACCAGGAAAATTAGTATCAAATTCAAAAAAAATCTTTTAATTCGGCTGTGAAAACGTTAACAGTAATACAATATGTAATGTAATTTAGCTGTAGTAATAAGAAAATAAATTATTACCATAAATCAGGCACAAAATAATCTGATTTTTTATACGAGTAAACCTGTTTGTATGAAATGTGTTTAAAACATAAAAATTAATTGCTTCTTTCTTATCTATTCCAATAGAGAAATATTATAAAGTAAAACGAAAGTTTTAATTATATTAGAATATTTTTAACAGTTGAAATTCAATATTTTCAAAAAATAATGTTCAACAAGTTGAAGTCTGTTAGTCCCTTTATGACTCGAACGTGGCGACATAGAGCGAAAGTAGGCGGACCAGAATGACCAAGTGTTTCATTTTACGAGGAAAATGTACGAGAAATACACTTTCAAAAATCGATGAGGGGCCGATCGAAACCGTTTGACGAATTAAAAATCAAAACTCTATTCTTGGATTCTTTCGAAACAAAGAAACTCTCCTTTTGTCTGGCGTAAATGATCGGGAACTTTTTCATAAGCGAGCCGACCGGATTGCAGGTTGTAGCTTTAATCTTTCTGTCACACTGACACCCACTTGCTGCGAACAATAACAATTGGCCCACACTTGCTTTGTTCCCGATGGAAAATCCTACTCCCCCGTCCAAATCCGTATGCTGTAAAGATGACATAAACCTAAACATAAATAAATGGCAGGATTTAAATTTTTTTTAAATAGTCAAAAGAAGTTAAGAATGAAATTTTTTAACAAAAATTCTAAACCAGTTGTCAGATAGTACGTTTTGAAACTCCCTTTTAGGAAAATAATTTTTTTGTACAAATTTCCAATTAACAACAAAAAAAATCCTAATCGATGAGATACCTACCATAAAATACGATCGGCTATTCCTAAGACATAATATATTCCAATTTACTCGGAAAATGTTTGTGATAAGTCGTTTCTGCGATTTCTATGAACCATTTGCATATAGATCGACATAAATCACCCCTCCCAAAACGGCTAATCATTTACCAATGATATTTATCACCCCATTGCATTCATTTTGATATTAAAGTCTCTTTTCCAACTTGGCACTGATACTCTTTTCTACCGCGGACCTAGATTTCCAACAAAAATTCCCCATTTGAATAAATTCAATACGAGTTATGTTTGTAAGGATATAAAACTGCTTTACAAATTCTAAATTATCTACACTGAATTCATACAAATTTATTTGTACAATAAATCCATAAATAGTTACCTGTAAAAAGTACACACATTATAAACCCAGGAAATTCATAAATATTACGTTGTTGTCATACTATAGGCAAACCTTGGAATATTAAAACCGGAAATGGCCTATTAGCTATACACGGTAGTAATAAAATCCAAAATAACCTATGAATCATTAATCTGATGTACCAAAGTTCAACAAAAAGCAGCTACTCAAACATTAGGCAACATACAAATACTAGCAAACTTATGTATCAAAGGGGCAATGAGGACAACCCCTACAAGTGCACTAGAAACTCTGCTAAACCTACCTCCACTGGAAATATGTATAAACAAGGAGAGGCTAGGAAAAGCTCATTTAGGCTCCAAAAACAATCAAGTTGGATAGGAACTAAACAATCCGGGCATACAACCATAATTAACAAAATCAGACACCCATTCTTAGAAATGAGGACTGATTATATGATCGCGGAAACATTCTTTATGACATCCTAAAGTCTCAACGGACCATAAAGGAGAGGAAGAATACTGTAGAGCATCAAGTACAATGACGGTATACAGATGGCTCCGAAACAAACGAAGGATCGGGCATTTTCTTTACAAGCCCAAAACATGAGCAATCAAATTCATTAGGGAAGCACACTTCGGTCTTTCAAGCAGAAATACATGCCATCAACGGTTGTGCCCTGGAAAATCTTAAAAGTGGTACACTGGCAAAAAAAATCCTCATAAGGTCTGATAGCCAAGCAACCATTAAAGCATTAGCAAGTTAAAAAAATCACATCAAAATTAGTCTGTGAATGCAACCAAAATCTCCAAAACCTGGAGAAACACAACAAAACAACTTCTTGGGTTCCAAGGCGCAGAGGAATTTTGGGTAACGAGAAAGCAGAATTTGCCAGAGGAGAATCTAAAAGACCATACATAGGCCCCAAACCTATACTTGGGGATAACAAACACAAATACAGAATCCTCCATCGCAGAATGGATCCAAACAAAACAAAAGCGGCGCTAGAGACAGTAAACTTACAACCCTCACCAAGACTGGCAAAATCACTGCTGCAACTGAGAAAACAACTACACAACATGGGCATATACAACGTTGATCCCATCTGCAGATTATGTAATGAGGAGGAGGAAACAGCCACTCATATCATCTTCGAATGCGAAGCAACCGCTCATTGGAGTCACTATTCAATATTATATATCATTCAAGCATTGTTGACAATCTATGATAGTACACCTTAGATTTATCAAATTTGCTCCCTCAATATTATTTATTCAGTATATTTTATGAAATAACAACCGAAATAGAGCATATTGACAAGAATGGAAAAGCCAAAAGGATGCAGTTACTCTCTCCGAGATATGTAAGAATGCCGAATACTGTTTGAAGAAATATAGTTACCAGGTTACAAAGGTAGTTAGGAATGTGAGAACATGAAAAGATTTCCCCCCAACACCAGAAGATCTTTTCCTCCGATACAATCCAACACATCGTATATTACTTGCGCAATAGCACATTAAATTTTATCATAGTAACATTTGTTTTATGTATAGAAAAGAAATAACATCTTACAATTTAGGGCTTCCCAAATCGTGATCCACCGACCCTAAGTAGGAGGTCCGCGGCGAACTTCGAGAAAATTAATAATTAACAAATAAACGTAGAATAATTAATAAAATTAAAAACTGAAAACGAAGATTTTTGTTTTATTTTTATTTATTCATTATATGTTTATTTTTTCAAACGAAAGCCAAATAAATAAGGTAAGCGAGACGGACGGGACAAGACTGATCAGTTTCCTAGGAATTTCATTGTTGATACTGGGGTCCTTCATTCATAATATTGATCAATAATTTTTTTTACTGTTTCATTTTTCTTTCATCTATACCTATTTCTATACGTAACGGATGAATCGGGTAAATGGCTAGAAGGAGGCCTTAAATTTATGCAGATTTTTTTAATCCTACGCTTAGTGCTTTCGCTTAGTGTTCTTCTTTTCTTGTTCTGTTTTATTTTTGTTTGTCTTTCCAATGTAATTTATTGGACAAGTTCCTTGCCTTGCCATTATCCTATTTTTTATTGGTTTCTTAAAATTCCGGAAAGTGTAACGGGCTGGCTTCGTATTCCTTCCGGTTGTTTACTAAATCCGCTAGGCTGGAGCTAAGAATTAGGGCCTGGGACTTCGCTTACTTGTATTTAGTATTGGGGAAAAATCGAAGTTATACCCGGAACTGCTGCTTCTGTAACACCCTGTACTTTTCCAATAATGTATAAAAAGCAGTTGTTTCTCGAAAATGTGATTCAAGATCAAACTATCGTTGAAAAGTTACTTACTTCGATATAGAAAGGTGGCTGAAGCCAGGATCTCTGAGGAAGAATGCATCAACTACACAGCCGGAAAAGCGCCGAATTGGAATTGATGAGGCGGAAGGACACCTTTCCGACATTACTGACGACAAGCAAAATGAAGAACAGCCTGCAGATGAAGCACCTCAGTAGGATCCAGCATGCTCAAATTCTACAAGCCTCCGAATATGTGCCGATCAAACGCCAGTGGAAGTGGAATACCTAAAAGGAAGTACCACGACAGCTACATAGATTTGGGATTTATTGGCTGACGAGGGTAAATCTCAGTGTGTAATTTGCTTGAAAATCCTTCCAAACAGTTCGATAGTTCCAGTTAAATTGCGTCCTCGTTTTGGAGGTACACACCCAGGTCCACAACTCCGGAAAAAACAGAGTGATTTTTCCCGAGGCACTGACGGGCTGCTTCTTAAACCTTCATTAAAACTCATGCAAAAACTGCTAATGAAAACTCATTAAAAGCGTCTATCATGATCAATTGTCGAGTGGCACAGGCAGGTAAAGTTCATACCATCGATGCAACCCTCATAAAACCGTGTGTTAACGATATTGTACCTTACATGCTTGACGTAAAAGCAGTAAAACTTATATGTTCGATGTCATTATCACACAATACTGCAAAAAAACGGATACTTAATTTATCAAATGATGTGAAAGAATTGCTGGTTTCTAGCAACCAACATAATTCATTTTTATTCGGAAATCGTGAGTTGCGGTCTGGTGTGACGTAGGTTTTAGAAAAACATTTTCTTTATCGTGCCAACGTTTCGATCTTTATTGAGATCATTTTCAGGGCTCAAAGTGTTTGTTTTCTGCGTAATTGTGCCATTTTTGTGTCGTGTTGAGTCACGTTCATACGAGAATGGCACAATTACGCAGAAAAACACTCTGAGCCCTGAAGATGATCTCAATAAAGATCGAAACGTTGGCACGATAAAGAAAATGTTTTTCTAAAACCTACGTCACACCAGACCGCATCTCACGATCTCCAACTAATCATTAACAAACGGTCACTAATCACCACACATAATTCGTTTTCTCCCTAAATCGACGAATCAATTAACGTCGCGGATTTGGCTATTTTATTGGCCTTTGTCCGTTATGAATACTCGAGATTTTTCGAGGAAGATCTCTTGTGCAAACCACTTCCTGCCAATGCAGCAGGTGAAAACATATTCCGTTTGTTAGACGATTTTTTTTACAAGTAACTAAATTCCATGGTTTAATTGTATTGACATGTGCAAAGCCGAACGACCGGAATAATTATCAAAGTAAAATATAAATCGAAGGATTGCAGCAGCAGTCATAGTGTACTCCACAGATATGCTTTGGCTATGAAACAAATACCAGCAACAATTTAAGAAAGTTTTGGATGAGTCTGTTCAAATTATTATCATATCAATTCGCGGCCATTGAAGTCAAGACTTCACAGTAATATGTTTCGACATGGGAAGCCTTCATCATCCTCTGCTTCTCCACACAGAAACGAAGTGGCAGTCTCATGGGAAAGTACTTTCATCATTACAGGAATTATGTACTGAAATCTTATTTTTGTTGATGGACCACAAAATCATATTGGCCTCTTAGCCCCAAATCTGCTCGCGTTAGCAGAATATTGCCCATGCCTGGTAGTCATTTTTGCTTTGAAAGGTATGTTTCTGTCTCCATAGGCCCTGTTCTATGCTAAATTAAATGCAAACTTTGCCTCTTCTACCTTTTTTCTTCAAACGTATTTTCAAGGCTAGCCGTGGGGTCAGTATCACACCCCCACGTGATGATATTCATTTACTACATCAACACAGTCTGACCCAAACGTCTATTGTTCTGCAGCTGCTCATCGGCCACCATTTTGGAAAATTATTGTCGATATTGAATTGTAAATGCCCCAGATTTTCGATATATGCACTAGATTATCAGCACACATTAGCAATTTAATATTAGTGCCTCCAATGCTCACTCCGCATTGCATGCCTTCCTCTAAATCACTGATGTATAGGGAGAACAGAAGCTCAGTGGACAACCTTGCTTTATTCTATAGCTCAGCTCACCTATATTGAGTCAGACCCATTTCAGTCCAGACCAATTGTTATCACCTCGGTGTACAGCCGCTTCAAGATGTGTGTGAATCTGATCAATACACCAATCTACAATAATTGACCAAAAAGTAAGTTGTGATCGAAGGTATCCAAAGCAGTTTTTAAATCAACAAAAAAGCATAGACCATATCCCGAGGTTTCCCGAGTTTTTTTTCTAGTTTGAATTTTGAATCAAGTCCAGTATGTATTCTCTATTTAACTTTGCCAAATTAAAGATTAAAACTGACAATGACTATAGTATGTATATATGCAACATGCATTCTAATTTCTTCATTATTCTGTATAATGTATCCAACATTGATTTATAATTGTATTATCTACAATGTATTATTCACACTTATATCATTTAACATTCAACTACCTACTAGAGTGTGGAGGTATAAGTAAGAAAAATCTAGAGGTTGTGATGGGAATGGTAAACATGGTAAAATCCCTATATAAAAAATAAAAAAATAAAAAATTCAAATATCTGTATTAAAAACTATATACAAAAGAATTAATTAATTAAACAATTCAAGTATGAATTAAAAATAATCTTATTGGTCAGCAGCTTCCTGTTTTTTACGTAAATATTCTTCATACTGTTCCGGAATTTTTTCAAAACGCTTAATCTTTGCCCTGAGCTGCTTGCTTGTTTCTTGAAAGCAATTTAACTTCCTGTCTCTCTCCATAGCCTGAAAATAATAAGATATGCCGTTTTTAAATAAAGCAAAAAGCAAGGCAATCTTTATGTTGATGTAAAACCAATAGAATTTCTCTGTTACCTTGTAATCGTCACCGTATTTGAGCAAAAGTTTAGTAAGCCAGTGGACTTGGCTGTTCGGCAACCGGAAGTTTTTTGGACCGCGTATTTTCGCTTCAGCTTCCAGCTGCTCGACAACTTTTGTCTTAACTTCTGGTTCAGGTTCCGTAGGTTCCTACAATGACAGTCCAAATTATATTATTCTGCATACATCTTTAGCACAGGTATCTTACGTCTTTCTTTGTAATTTTAACTGTATCATTGGGATCAAAACTAAGACCCATAACTGAAAGATTCGCTTTCACTGATAAACTTCCATTCCATTCACTTTTTACAGGCTCACTGAAAAAAATTGATTAAAATAAAGTTTTAAAAAATGGTAAAATAAAACATAAGTCAAAATGAATGAGTTATAACTAATTTAATTCTTGTTATACAGAAGGACTTTATGTTTAGCTATTCGTTGAGTGTCATAAAAGGGAAATAGCACAACTTTACGTTACTTTTTTCAATTTATTCTCAAATAAAAGTCCAAGAGCAATGTAAGGATTTACAAACCAAATATATTAAGGTGAGTTTTACTTAATTTCCCAAAATTGAGGACTTTTGTGAAAAGCTTGATTTTGAAGTTTAAGAGATTGGTGCAGTTCAGACAGTGTTGCTGTAGAAAGTTCACACCAAAGATTGTAGTACTAATTTACTTGAATTACTCTTATAATATTAAAATTTTGAGATTTTTGAAATTTTGAAATTGAGCACACAAATTTATCAAATTTATTTTACAAAATCACACAAAATTATTACAAATATATACCTACACAACTCAGCCATAAAATAGAAATAATTAAATTTCTTATACCATTTTTTTCAATAATTTGTTTACTTGTATATAACACAGAAGTAAAAAAGATGTACATTAAGACAACTTTTCTTATGTTTTAGAAAGTTTATTTAATAAAAGTGCAATATTAATGTCATCATTGGCAACAGTTCAACCCACGTGTGAACCAGTTTACGAAGTATTACTTTCAACACTTTAAAAAACCTCACCCCACAGACTAAGGGAAATGTGAACTTGTTCGTAAATTTACTTGTGCCTGTGCATTTTGTTGGGTTATTTTAAACTGTTTGTGTAAGTAACTTGGAAAAAACAAAATTATCTATGAATGTAAAATGAAAAGGATTGATTTACTGAATAATATATGTTACTAACTTAACCATAATTATTAATTATTGATTCAATTATTACACACTACACCTTGTAACAAAAATTTGTGCCTTATTTCTTTGTTTAAAACTATAAAAAATTTATTTTATTTGCACTTTTCTTTTTATCCATAAATGAACTTATTTGGGCAGTTAGACGTTTTCAGATGATTAGTAAATTTAGGTTTTTAATAAAAACTTAAAAATTGATTAACTAAATCATAAAATTAAAGCCTAATTCATGCTTTTTTGGTCAGGAATAATTCAAAAATATTTTACATGACGAAATAAGGTTCTTTCTCATCAGAAAAACACAATAATAAAGTAAAAAATAAAATTACTATTTCTTTCATCTAGTGTACAGTGTTTTCACTCCTTTACATTATTCCAGTTCACATCTTGGCTTTTTAAAGAGCCAAATATTAAATTTCTAGTAGAAGTATAGATTCCAGATATTAAAAACAATAGCCTTTTTATCTAATGGCTTCAGGTATTGTTATTAAACAGTTAAATAATGACACAGGCACATTGAAAATGGCGAAATGCCAAAATGCTTCTAGGTGACCACAGACAGACTAAAATGATCGGTAACCCAAATTTTAGGTTCATTGCTCTGCAGATAACATGAAGAATTCTCAGAAGTTAAACAATAACTAGATGAGTAGTAAAGAATATGATAAAGGAAGGGTGCCAGCATCAGTAGACCAAGTCATCTAAGAATCTAAGCAATAGAAACATGCTCATTCACTTAAGAATAACCGAACAAGTTCAAAAATATATTCAAATTTCATACGTGATGACAGTCATTGATGTGCTGACAAATAAATCCTTATATATTTACAATTTCTGACTATTTTCTGTTAATAATCGATCCAGTTGGTCACAGTAGATATCTGAATTAACAATTTAATATTATTAACAACAGTTTGTCCTGGATTTAACATCTTATTTTTAAAAAATTATAATTTCTCTCAGTTTTGAATGGGCAGGACTTGCTTTAGCTTATAAATGTGGCCTGTGTTAATTAATTTTATAAAATAGCAGAGAATCAATCTATTATGAGAGATGTATGTACATGTGTTAACCTTTCAGGACTAGTGACAAGTTATCTCATTTGGGTTTGCATGCTCCCCAGGCCCAGTAACGAGTTATCTCATCCTTGCAGGGTTTTTTCCTTTAGTGCCTTTTAGTGCTCAAGCTGGAGTCATCCATTTATTGGGTTGAGGTTGTATCTATTGTGTGGCAGACACCTCGGTACTGAATGGAGACCGACTATACCCTTCCAGTCTCATCAACATACCACCCTTTTTGCCCCTTTCTGTTCACAATCTGGCCTCTCTCAAACTTTTGCAAAATTGTGACACACTGCTTTTTCTAGAAAACCACTTGGCTACAGTATCTATTGGCACTATTGGCAATGTCCTTCTTTCATCTACCTCTCACCCCTGCCCTTCCCAGCCTTTTACCTTTCCTACCTCAGATTTTTCACCCCTTGTCCACGTAGCCTGTTTTAGTTTTACATTACTTAGGTTCACAATAATTTTAAGAATAATTTTTGTTTTTGTGAGATAAAAACAGGACACTCGTATTTTGATGTTTATTTTAAACTATATGGTGATTTGCGATCAGTCGTCTTTCTACTTGATGACTCTCCGGTAGTAGAGAACCTGAGGCTGGGTTCTACAAACTAGGCTATTCTCACGAAGCCATCTGATGACTATTTGAAAGCTCGCCCTTACATGATGGACTTTTTGGAGTTGGCTACCTATCAAGGAAGTTGTTAAATGGCAGTTCCGTAGTGTGGTAAGATCAATAAAATGATCCTTTCTAGCCATCATACATCATGGTCAACCACTACATTCTCTTCAATCAAGACCTCCGTGGTCCTAAACTGCTGCAGACCATCATGGATGGGACAGCATGGCAAACCCAGGGCCTTAGGCTACGTCTGTTGTTAGCGAAAGCATCTGCCCGGGTCTTGTCGACTTAAAACCATGCTTTTAAAACAAAAAAAAATTGAATACTAAAATTTATTTTTTCATCAAAGAAAACAAAAAACCAATTAACTCACTCAACAAGTTGACTCTGGAAAGGATACAATCGAAGTGATTTTCTTTATTTTTAATCTAAAGAGAGTAAAAAGGTCAGTAACATAAGAACATAAAAACCATAAAGGTAAACATCAAATTAATGTTGTGTCTACATTTTAGGTCAACTATTAAGCCCGCCACAAATTGAACCCAGCCCATGGACAGCACACACCTCGCCCAATGCCTAACATATCCCACATTCATTTTTTGTCAAGGCACTGCATAGTAAACCCAGTACAGACCCAAGCCAGCAACAATGGCCTTGTTTCGCCAAATTCTAGACTTAGAATCTGAGTCTGAAACTGAGGACCTTGTTTTATTGTGTACATTAACCAGAAAAAGGAAAAAATAAAAGAAATGCCTACTTAGGTGTGCAAAGTATTCGTGGAGAGTTTTTAGTGTCTGAGAATGCACTGTGGCTTCATCAGCGGCTTATCTATTATATACCTACACTATCCAAATAAATGTGAAAAAACGTATCGCTAAAAGGAAGTGACAAATTTACAACTGTATCGAAACAGCTAATGGGAAACACATCTGCATTCGAAAACTGATTCAAAATGGTTCTTCATTCTATAATGACAAATAGTATTTTTCTGTTGTATTAATGACATCCCACGGTTCATTTTCATATAATCAGGATAGCTTGGGGTCATACAATACAGGATTATCCTGTACAATTTCAATTAAACTTTTACCACGTTATATCGTTAACAGCAAGCCCAGGATTGTGAAGGACAGATAAAATCTGTTTGGCTCTCATAAACGAACCCACACGTGGTTGAAGTCAAACTGGGCTGACATTGGAGTGGGTTCAATACGCACCGCTCCACTAGAAATTGTATTTCAAAGAACACATATGGGGCTGAGCGTGTGGTGAGTTCAATTTGCAGCAGGACTAAATCTTTATACCTAGTTATTATGAAAAACAAACATATAAATACAAGTGTCGGGTTTTTGTCTTTAAGTGTATTTGTAAATAATTAATTTTTCTGTACTTTTGTAAATGCTAAATTGTAAATGAATGTTGCTTTTTTATTTTTTGGTTGAATGAAGTTATCTTATTTAAATAAAAATAGTATGTTCATCATGAAAGTTTAAGTAAACATTAATGCTTACCAGGTAATTTTTGGCCTCTTCTTCGATCTACAGTTCAACCTCTTTCGATTAACATCGTAGTTGTAAACTTTCCTTTTCTTCTGCCTCCTTATTTTTGTCATAATTGTTTTATTATTAGAAACTTTACAAGATAAAATACCAACTGTACTAACACGTGGTAAACAATGGTTAACAAACCTGAGGTTTTTTTAAGGTTAACAATGTTAAAATCTATAAAACCTTAAAACCTAAACAAAGACTGCTCATCTGACGTCTTGAATATCACCCATAAAACAAATTTATCTTTAAATTATAATTGAATGATTAATTTTTAAAATCATTAAAACATTTTTAGATATTTTATTCCTTTTGGTATATGGGCAGGATGATCTTTCGTTCAGCGATTCTTCTCAGCTTGTATTGTTAAATTTTTAAATTTGGCACCACACAAATTGAATGCCTGGTTATCAGCCCCCTTGGTGGAGCGATTTTTAATTCGTCAGTTGTTGAATCCCAGTATTTATATTTTTAATTATTTTCGAAGGTTACAACATTGTTGTTGGTAAATTGGTCTTTTTCTCTATTCTGCTTGAATTATGGCAACAGAATCTGAATTTGACAAGTTAGAGTGGATTCAACCCGGCGAATCGATCTTGGCCAACGAGGAAACGACGTTTGAAAAGTTTCAGAGGAAATTTAAGGAGAACCCATTCGTCCCTATCGGTAATTCATTATTAATATTTAGTGAAGTGTGTAAAGCATAAATCTATATAGAGCCTGAATTTTAGAAAGGAGAAATAAAAAAACAGTTTATTTATACCCTGACATTTCAAAATATATAAATCCTTGTTCAAAGACAAAAATCTGGACACGTATTTATTTGTTTATTTTCTGTAATAACTAGTTTAAAAGATTTGTTTTAGACTTGTCTAACTTTACAGTGTTACTGACATTTTTAGACTCTTTAGATTAAAAATAAAGAAAATCAGTTCAATTTCATCCTTTCCAGAGCCAACTTGTCAAGTGAGTTAATTCTCGCCCAGGACAATGGATAGGGTCGATTACATAACTACAAGCCCTAGGTGTGCCATGTTCTACCATCCATGATGGTTTACAGTAGTTTAGGGCCATTAGAAGACTCGATCAAAGAGAAGGTAGTGGTCGACTGTGATGTCCAATCGTTTTATTGCTCTTACCACATTACAGAACCGTCATTTAAGGTCTTCCTTGACAAGGAGTCAACTCCAAACAGTCCGTGACCTCTAAAACAGTCAAATACACCTATGAGAATAGACGTCTCCCAACAGGTCTCTTCTGCCGGAGTCATCGAATAGAAAGGCGACTGATCGCAAATCAGCATCTCGCTTAAACACGAACGATTGGGGTCTGTATTCTATGCACATGAGTGCAGATTTGGTTGTGGCGATCTGATGACAGGGACCATGTGGGAAGGAACAGTGACAAATTGTAGTTTGGCCATTTTGCCTTCCTTTAGTTCTGTTCTTCCTGGCTGTTTTGCTCTGTCACAGGTTCATTGGCCACAGATTTCATGAGGTCATCTCAATATATCATATGCCTTTGCTCAAATTGAATTATTCCATGAACTTGTATGTATATGCCCATTCTAAGTATTTTGATTTCGTGACAAAGATTAAAATTAAGATTAGAATAGGAGTCAGCTTCTTAACAAATGTGCACTGAGACAGTTTGTCTAGTTTGCACCTCCAGCTGTCTAGAGCAACTCATTAAGCCAAAACTTTTTTCAAGAACTCCTGTATCCTTCCGCTCCCAGGAGTATGAATCTCAGCCTACATAAGCCTTTCTCACCTAGAGATTTGTTCTTATTCCCCTGTCTCTTCTTCTTACTGGTATATGGGCATAGGCTCATTTCCGCTGCTCCAAGTCTATGGGTCTGAAGTCTGCAGTGCCCAGTTAGTTCACATTCCTCTTTCCTCTGCTACATTCCCATTGAATTGAGTACTTATTTTTAATCCGTTGTCTGATGACTGCTGGTTTGATATGTCTCCAAAGGGATCAGGGCGAACTTTCCTTGACCATTGGCCTCCTTGTTGTCCTTCTGCCCTGTTACAAGTTGTTAATTACAAGGGTAATTTAGTTGTTTCCAATGTCTCACAAGGCCTTGATGCAATCCCAAATGACTCTGGGCTTTTTGACCAACGCAGAAATTTCCACTTGATAGTTCTAGTAGATGCTACCTAACCTTTTAGTCCCCTTGGCATAGAGTTCAATAGTCTTTTTTTTTTTTTTTTAATAAATACCCATACTTAGTTTTAGTGTCAACTTGTCTTGTCAAATATACTTATTGGGTCAGCAATTTCAAGTTTAAAAAAAAATCCAGTAATTTCTTCTATAAATGTCATATCAGCATATAATCGCTGAATTTATTTTTTTCAGGTGCTCTTGCGACGGCAGCTTGCCTCTTTTATGGAGTCAGAAATTTCTACAAGGGCAACACAAAGAATTCACAGTTGATGATGCGGGCGAGAGTTGTAGCCCAGGGCTTAACAGTTGCAGCGCTAGTAGGTGGAATATTATTAGCTCCAAAAAGGAAGTAAACAAAACAATGTATATATGTAGTAATTTGTTTGAACAAAGTGTATTTTGTAAATAAGTAATAAATTTATTTGTTATTAATTAATTGTGTTTATATTTATATATAAAGTTAAGGTTTTAAGTTTGTATGCTCATTATTCACTTTTTTCATTGGATTGTGTTTGTTTATATAACCAAAAACAAAAGTCTGAACTAAAAAAAAATATTTATTTACACTATTAGTATAATTAACTTAAGTAAGAGTATAGAGCTATACTTATCAAATATTTCTTATTTACTGATTATCACTTTTTTTTGTTTCAATATTTTGTTAACTTTTTTAAGGCACATTATCTGTCAAATTAACATGGAATGGCAATTTTAACAATACATGGTCACTGACTTACAGCTTATTTTTATTTTTATGGTTACAATATCATTTCGATCACAAGTAACAATGGAAAATTTGATGAAGCATTTTTTTTACCAATGCTATAAAAATTAATTATTTTTATGTGCTATAGAAAGCAGAAAATTGCCAGAGACTCTGATTAATAATTTATAGCAAACTGTATTTAACATTCACTAAAGAAATTTTACACAATCAAAATACATATTCTACAACATGATGTCAAACATATTTGTATTTGTGATGTATTTTTTTGTTCAATCTCTTTTTTTTCTTGTTAAAGGTTTTTTTTAAACTATCTTTAAAATAAATATTTTACATGCAATTTAAAAACATAAACGGAATGAAAAATTTACACACACTATTTATACAAATTGCAAGAAAAGGTTAAATTTTGAGTTCAGTATCACAATTAGTTATTTATACATATTTACAGCTTTATCATTTTTCTCTGATGCCTTTCTTCCCTTTCTTTTAAATTGCAACAAACGAGATACAATTAGAGTAGTGCATTAGCATTTTTTTTTTTAATACTGAATCAAATTCATTTTGGGAGGTGAAGCCAACATGACAGTAACATCATGATACATGTTGTCACCCTCCAAGAAAAGAGCTTTTTCATTTGCTAAGTGCAGTAGTGCCATGTAGGCTATTGGAAAACTAAGCGCTTTCGCATCCTCCTTCGGGAGCTCGTTAAAGAGATTTAGATAAACATTGGAAAACACAACTTTTTTACTAGTTCTGTTCGGTCCTGGAACAATCTGTTGGAGAAACAAAAGTTAAAGATTTAAAAAAAACCTATTCCATGCAGAACTGTTAAATTACCTCTACATCTGAATCTAAATTGAGTAGTTTCCAAATTGTGGCTTTCAACACCTTCATATTTATTTTCTTTTGCGTCTTCGCGTAATCAATTTGTATTTCATTAACCTAAAGCCAATTAAAATATTTATTTATTTTAATTACATAAACTATATATATTAATGAAATGTTTAAAATACTCTGAATGGAGCAGGAATTAGATCATTGTCGGCTTTATTGTTGGAGACGTCATTTGTGTTTTCAGCAATTGACCCCGGCTCCAAAAGAGGTTGTGCCAAGTCGGAGCCTGGACTCAAAGGAGAATCATTGATAAGATCGTCAAAATGATCACCATCGCCTATCTCCTCTTCTCCTTCTTCATTAATTTTGAAGGAATTCTAAAATTGAATTTATTATTTAAATTTTAAATGATTGAAGATTATCCAATTACAAATTTCTTTGTACATATCCTAATTAGACATTATTTTTATAGCTTTTAAAGAGATTAAACTTACAATTATCGCCTCTTCACAATCCTGGTCGTTGCCTGATGAAAAATGAACTCCTAATGATTTGAAGTTTTTGTCAATATACAGTAGATGATTATTACAAAATAGGCTGTAAACAAAAGCTTTTTTAGAATTTTTTTATATATAATCAATCATATTGACAAATAATAAGACATAAAACCTAGAACATTCACAGAGTAATTTGTTTAATCAAGTAGAAACCCTCTTAACCCCGGCCTATTCCATTTTTTTTTTTTTTTTTTTTTCACTCGTTCAGCATACATATATATAATAGCTGACAAGTGAATCAAACATTGATTGTTTGACATTCCTTTCCTGGAAAATAAAATGGGGTGACACGACATTTAAGTGTGCTATTTGTTTAACGTGGAAAGCAGAACAGGGCAAAGGGAGGGAGTTTGGGACTTTTTTTATTCATGATTTTTAACCTTTTCAGGTCTGGTTTTAGGACGCTGCGTTCCCCTGCCTATACTCTTGGCCGCTATGTGACCCCTCCCTAGTCAGATTTATTTTGCATTGTGTATCTGAATCCAAAGCGTTTTCCTTGACTCACTCCTGCTCTGGTAAGATGTACCAATTTCATTTAAAATTTCACAGTACATTCCTCAGATATAGTCTTCAACAGAAGCAAATAAATGAAGGAGAAAACAAAGTTGTATTTAATTGAAAATTTATTTTTCACAAAAATTATTCATCATATATATTAGAAGATAATAATCAAAATCATGTACCCACAAGCAAAGAGATGAAAAAAATGTATATATAACATTTATGAAAGGGATTGATTCAGATAAAAATCTCTTATCTCAACTAATACCTTTCATAAATATTAAATGAAAAAAGTTAATTGGTCAATTGGGCCACGAACTGTAATGTATACATAACATAAAAACGACAACAAAAAATATATGAACATAATATAAAACTAAAAATGAAGCTACATACTGGTAGATAAGAGGCAAAAAATCAGAAAGACAGCAGGGTAGAGGGTTGGGAAAGGGAGGGGTGAGAGGTAGAAGAAAGTAGGTCATTCCGAATGTGACAGAAATATTGTGGCTAAATGGTTTTCTAGAAAAATTATTGTTGCAATGTTGCAAAGTGGTTCATTGATGATGAGAACGGAAAGGAAGGGTGTGGAAATTTTCCATTTATTGCCGACATGTCTGCTTCACAATGAATACAAACTCAGCCCAATAGATTCTGTGAGGGTCCAGCTAGAGCCCTTAAAATTAAAAAAAAAGTATGAATAATTTATCACTGGGCTTGCTGGGCAGCCTGGAAGCCCGAAAAAGTTAAGCTTCGGGGCTTTGATTCCCTCCTCTCAGTGTCTATTTTTCTGAGTCAATAAGATAGCAGGCGCTATTGTTTCTTTTTTCTTTGTCTGTTGCTTTTTCGGAGCATTTCTGCTAATTTCATGTGCGCAAATTCAGTTGATGCAGGTCAACTGACTGCAGATGATGATCGAAAAGCTTTCTTTTCGAGCTTCTGCAACGCACTCACATTGGGATTGAGGTCTGGAGACAATGGGAGAAATCCCGAAATCGAAAAACTGTACCAATAAGATACCTGGTTTGTGGGGATGTATTCCTCAATAATTCCAGTTCATAGTACAGTTTGTCCATAAATCCCAGCCAGCCCAAACCATTAACCGCCTCCTCCAAATTACACTGAATGGAGCAGGAACTGGGGTACTGTTCTCTCATTTCTGTTGATAAAGGCCTTGCTAAAACATCTTATATTTCATTTAGGATCAGGCGGGCACTATGGACAGGGTTCCGTCTTGCAGCAATAGTAATTTTTCTGTCCTCCCTTAATGTTGTAATGCACTGAGATACAGTACCAGACTTACTATTGGCACTTTCAGTCTCTTCATATTGGGCTAAAGCCCAGAAGACGATGCTCTGAGAAACGCCGACTGCCTCTGCGATATTCAGTGACCTCAATGACTCATTCTCACAATAATAACTTCTGGTTCAAGCTAGTCTTTCCATGGTTAATGGTAATACAACTGGATTAAAATGGAAAAAAGATAATAAAGGTATATGTTTACAAAATGAATACTCTTCATGTTTATTATTCTTAAGTAAATCCGTTATTAAAAATGAGGATTAACATTTTTTTGTGTTTGGTTTATATTTTCTATTTTGTTTTAGCCAACTAACAAGAGTTAATTAAAATTAATAGAATAAGAACAAATTACAAATATCGCTATTCATTTTGGAGTAGTTTACATTTCATTATAAAGTAAAGACAATTAATTGCTGAACCTTTATCATAAGCACTATGTTCAGTAGGAACACCACAAATTTTAAAAAATTTAAATTTTAAAAAATTTAAATTTAAAAAAAAAAAAGAGGTTAACATAAGTGGATTTCCAGGAAAAACAAGATTATGAATTATAGCAGTGTGTAGTAGAACAAACACGAAAAAATTGAGACAAGGCTGAGAGAATAGTAAGAAAAACGACTCACTCAGTTTCAGAGATCGGTAGCAGAGAATTTCGTCGCAGCGGGGGCCCCTGATGGCGGATGCAGATGCAAATATTGGACGAGAACTGTTACTCCCCATGTCTCAGGCAGATGCAGGAAATAGAATTGCGGAAATAATAGTTGGGAGAAAAGAACGGCGGAAAAGAATAAGCAGACCTGGGTTGAAAAATGGCAAGAAAGAAAAGTAGTCAACCTTGTATTACTTTAAACAAAAGAACGGCGGGTTTAACCGACCCTTTTAAAAACAAGCAAATCAACACTGTCCATCTCTGGCAAGAGCAATGAACGCTCGTCTGAGTCAATACCATCAATCAGCAAGAATGTATGCTTTATTATTGAGTATAGGACACTTTCCATTTTGTCACTGTCCTATACTGCCTTCTAATCACCTATCAGTATTTGAGAAAGGTTATCATTGGATTGTTTTATAAGACTGTTTTATTGAGTAAATTATTTATTTACGCAAAAGCTGCTGGTATTACAGAAACTGTGATGAAAATCCTCATCGAATATTCAAAGAATTATCACGTTGAAAAAATTAGCCATTTCTTGGGTGCATAATAGGATCCGACAAAAAAAAAAATTGAGTACGTACAATCAACCCTTACATTTCATGTGTGACAAGAGATTTTTTTTTTTTCCTAGAGCAAAACACCTTAAGCTGAGGAGGTTTTATGAAATTAGCCCGAAATACATTCGTCTAAAAAATTAAAGCATTGAGTTCTTTAATAAAATAACACCAATGTTCATGGATCTAATTAAGTTTCATGTTAAAAAAATAAAACCAGATACACACAATTATAACAATATTGGAATAAATAATTCAATAAAGTTAACAATTATTAGATATTACCTTAACATTTGTTTCTGCGTGTAATGAATATCTTCAGGCTCGCTGCATTTCGATTTATTCCACATTTTCAACGTTTTTGTAGCAAGTGTGACATTTATACTTTCCGAGTAAGCTTTAATTATGTCTTCAACGTTTTCCATGGATAAATCGACACCTTGCACTTTTCTTGCAGGTTTTTTAACATCCTTCTGCAGTTTCTGACCAATTTTCTCTATAATAAAGGTAAAAGTTTTATAATTTGAAATATAGTTTGATTTTTTTTTTTTTAATTACTTGTCGATTGTTTGATTGACCAGTGAGATGGACCACTCCAAAAATTGACTTTGCTGTTGTCAAAGAAACTGAATTCATCATGCTCAGCAGAAACAAGCTTGGTCATTGCTTGTACTGAAAATGGGGCCACCTTAGGAACTGGCGTGATGTTTTTGAGCTGGACTGAATTCATGTGATGCACAGTTTCATCGTCTTCCATACAACAGTCATCATAATCCCCACAGTATTCCGGCTCGTTTATTGCCGCAACCATATCGTCGTTATCTTTAAAATTAATTTTAGGTTAATTAAAAGATAACCAATTTGTTTATTTAAAAAATTACCTGGTTGGCACCTGAGTTCATCTTGTAAAACAAGCTCATCCGCATCATACATCAGATCCTTATCTACTTCTCTTATTTCTGATTGGTTACCCTCGCCGATCAAGGCGAAAGAGTTGTACATATTCTTATAATCAGCCAGGTATAAATTAGGATCAACACTCACACGTTGCCCAGTGTATCTTGGGCCTAAACATTACACACATTTTTAATTTTTCCTTAAATTAATTATTAAATATGTTAATTAGTTATTAATTATATATTTATTGACAATTGATTATTTATTATTAATTATTAATAANTGCCGACAATAGTGATAAAACAAAAATTGAATTTGTATTTTTTAATAAATATTTTCCATAACAGTTTCTTTAACAAAATTCAATTCTAATAATAAATAATTAATTATTTAACACAGCAACACGCTTTAAGTTTATCTTGTTCAACAAAGTTTTAACAAACAACTATTACACTTTTTAATTAACTTTTATTAACAACACAAGAAGATTAACATTTAAAAGTTTATTACAAAAAAAAAATAAACAAAAGTTAAAGTTTAAAAATAAATAACAACAAAAAAGTTGAATATTTGGAAGTTTTCATTTGCCTGTTCTTACTGATAGTTTAAGGTACAACAAGAAAGTTTGCATTTAGGCAAAAAAACACTAGACTAATTAGAAAATAAGCATAAAGATTAAGTACCAAACTGCTTAAAATGTCATGTTTCAGATCAAATAATTTCACAGCATCATTACCTAATTGTAGACTGCGGTTGGACCCAGGATCTAGAGAAGTCGTAAATACAGGTCCGTTCAATAAAAGTTCTCCTTCCGGATCTGATATAGGACATTCGAGAAAGTATTCAATATCATTTGTGGGGAACGTCTTAACTTTAAATGAGCTTTCGCCCTCCTGATTTTCACTTTTTTCCAATTGTTGGTCATCTTTGCACAGCATCTAATCACAGAAAACAGAATATATTTTACAAAAATTATTTTCATGAAAAGGTTTTGTAAAAACAATATTTAACATTTATGTAACTGGTAGAATCATTGTAAGAGCAAACCTTTTGTTACAATGTCTACTCTGGACAAGTCTAAATTCTAATTATACAAGTTACCAACAATTAGAATTATTGAGATTGATATTTGACTTGTAAGATAAGAAAAATTCATATGCATATTGTGACCTTTCTCCATGTGGTCAGCGTTGTGGTGATGGAACTGTAATTCTCACCTCACGGAAAACCACCTCAACAATACAGATAAGCGCAAAACAAAGGACGAAAATAAACATACTGGAAATATTTGAAATTACAAATAGAGCACATTCAATACTAAAAACTTGTGAACACACAAATTAACAACAGCTCAGATACAAACATTTACATCATTCAAAACACTATACAAAAGAAAAAGAAAATGGACCGATGATCACAAAGATCAACCGGAAATCCGAGAGATTCCAAATTTTCTTGCAATAACCACCTTATTTTTTCTCCTTACTCCACTTCATGAATCAAATTAAGATTTTCACTCACTGAAAGAATTTCTAGTATGGGACTGTGGTAGCCGTGTGGTCATGGGTTCATTTCCCAAAATCACCCCTGGCCCTTTTTTCATGCTACCCTTCCTTCCAACTACTACTAATATGGTAAAACAAATAAGTACATACTCTAGCTAATAATTATAAAGCCATTAAAATAATAATAATAATAAATAATTAAAAAATATAAAAAATTATAATTATAAAAAATAAATAAAAGAATAATGTTTAGTTAAAACAAAAAATGGCTATGATGGAGTGATATATCAATTCAATAATCGAAAAGTTAACATACTTTATGAATAGAACCATCGTTTTTGAATTAATTAATATTTAGGTTTTATGAAACAATTTAATAACAAAATCTTACAACTTAAGGAAAACCAAATATTCAAATAAGGCAAGATGACTGAATACTGCAGTACAATAAGTTATTTAATAGAGGGTAAAAAAAACTTCTAAAAGTAATTTGATCGATGGATGGTGACACTAAAGAGTTCAAGCACAAATCAAAACAGTTTTTCTTTGTATACAATTCTATTCACTGGTACTAAAACTATTGATATTTTTATATATTATAAATTAACATCCATCAAACAAAATATAGATTTATGAACTGTACTAATTAAATAAGGACATTTGAGAAGCTTATCATCAATGTTTTAATCTATTAAAACTTTAAAAATGAGGCAAGATTAAAAGTTCTTTTTACGATTACATTAATTGCTATGAACAATATATTTGTTTGACTATTAATTACATAACAATTTTTTACCATATAACTATAAAAATTCACTCTTGACTACTAATAAAATATTTTTGTTATTTGTACCTTATCTAACTGAAGTTCGGAGAAATCACTGTTCCTACTTTTTTTCTTCTTTTTGTTTGCCTGATCTTCCTCTTCTTCAACATCTTCTTCTTGTTGTTGTTTTTCTTTTTCATTTTCGTTATCATTATCATCCTCCTTAGTCCACTCTTTCCCTGATATCACTTTGACCATATCAGCATAAACTTTGTCAACCCGGTACGAATAAATTTTCGCACTGGCATCGAGAGTACAGCTCATAAGCTAATCAGAGAAAAGACATTATTTCCAATTTGTATGAGTTTTTGTATCATTCTCTAGTGATACTCACAGACAAATTTTCAATTTTCTTCGACTTATTCAAAAAAATCAGCTTCATATAGTCAATTATCTTGAGTTTAAATGCATTTTTACAATTTACTTTCTACAAACAAACAAAATTATTTCTTAGTTATTATTATAATTTTTTTTTTTTTTTTAACCCCGTCTCATACATTTTGATTGCATAGCTGAATACAGCGGGAAAAATGTTCTTCCCACTGATCTTTTGAAAAGTTGTTTGTGGCGCTAAAAGGAGTTTTCTTTGTCTCTTTCTGTTGCACTTCCTCCTTCTGTTTCCTAGCTTCCTCCTCAGCAGCCTCACGCCTCGCCCTTTTTTCAGTTTCGTCATCATTCTCCTACAAAAGAATATATATGTAAAAATTAATTTAAAAAAACTTCCATTCTTATCAAAGTACTTATGACATTATGACAATTAACAATACATTTTTATTATTGTTATATTACCTCATTTTTTAAGGAATATTCCAACTGAACATTTTGGAAATAAAAACAAAATAATTTAACTTTAGCTAAGTGAAAAATGGCTGTACATGTATTGTTTCCCTAATTTAATATTTTATCAATCAATTACCGCAATAAAAATAAATAACAAATATTTTCTAATGGTGGGTGTATTGCTCAATAAGATCTATAAAGACCAGATCAAATGGCAGAAGTAGGCTATCGAGAGATATCAGAACCTCGAGAAGAAACCCTTGCTTTTTAGTTTTCTTAAATGGTAGTAATGCAATCCACCAGATCATAAATGATAATTATTGCCTGTATTCATATTTTATGAAATTGTTAACTCCTATTGCAGTAAACTATTTTTGAATAAATAATTAGTAATAAAGTGCAGGGGTATCAGTGGCCGCAACAGTTTAGGCGTTGACACAGGGCTCATCACAATAAGATAAAGGTTGATGGGAAAATAGAAGTTTAGTATAAAGAAACAGAGCAAGAATGTTTTTCGAAAAAAAAAAAAAGAAGAAGAAGCAGCGGTTCCTTCAATGCCGATCATACAAGTAAATTATGACAGTAATCGTTCTTCTTTCATCCAAACAAAGAAGACAGTAGTATTTTCTCTCTGGATTAGGCTAGTAGTGGTACATATGTGGCACCTATTAACTCTTTTGTGGCATACAAAACTGCTGATCCATTAGACAGTGGATTAGAGTAAGCCCTGTGTGCCATGGAATTAGTCCAAGGTAGATGCAAGTGAAAAAATTCATCAAAGGACCATCGCACGACTACTAGATCTAGGGAGTGTTAGGACCAGAATACTTTTATTAACTGGACACTGCCGGCTCCAAAAACAGTACAGAGTGGAACATAAGTACATATACAAGCCTTGCAGATATTGTTAGGAAGAAGAGACAGCAGAACATGTCCTCTATTAGTGCAAAGGCTTTTGTAGGCCTGTGAGAAGATAAGCACAGGCCTGAAGTACAAGAAAAAGCTTTGAGATGTGGTATGGTATGGTAGAAAAGGATACTAGGAAGCAGGGTTTGTATTCCCTAGGCACTGCAGCCTTCTGGTTTATTGTACCTTCCTAGTTCCTTAGTTCAGTCAATAGACTCAATCCTTCTTCTTAGAAGTATCAGGTCATTGACTGTTGCTGCTGTAATTTGATTCCTTAAGTTTTTTCCGTACGTTAGGTTAAACCTCCATTGAGCTGTTGCTTCGCATTCGAAGATGATATGAGTGGCTGTTTCCTCCTCCTCATAACATAATCTGCACATGGGATCATCGCTGTATATACCCATGTTTTGCAGATGTTTTCTCAGATGCCAGTGACCAGTTAGTAGTCCTACCACTCCTCTGAGTTTGGCCCTCTCCAATTGCAGCAGTGTTTTTGCCAGTCTCGGTGAGGGTTGTTTCATCATAAGTTTACTATGTCTAGCACCCGTAGAGTTTATCCACTTCTCCTTTTGTTTTGCTTGGATCCATTCTGCGATGGAGGATTCTATATTTGTTTTTGTTATCCCAATAATAGGTTCGGGGCCTTGCATGGCCTTGCAAGGTATGGTCTTGCAGATCCTCCTCTGGCCAGTCTGTCTGCTTTCTCATTACCCAAAATTCCCCTGTGCCCTTGCACCCAAGATATCATGAGGTAGTTGTGTTTCCCCAGGTTTTGGAGATTTGGGATGCATTCACCGACTAATTTTGATGTGATTCTTTTACATGCTAATGCTTCAATAGCTGCTTGGCTACCTGATCTTATGAGGATTTTTTTGTCAGTGTAACCTCTTTTAAGATTTTCAGGGCACAAGCATTGATGGCATGTATTTCTGCTTGAAAGACCGAAGTGTACTTCCCTAATGAGTTTGATTGCTCATGTTTTGGGCTTGTACAGAAAGCGCCTGATCCGGTTCCTTCGTTTGTTTTGGAGCCATCTGTGTACCATATCATTTTATCTGATCTCCTGGGTTCTTCCTCTCCTTTATAGTACATTGAGACTTATAGGAAGTTGTGAAGATTGTTTCCAGGATCACGTAATCAGTCCCTTGAGATGTGGTAAAAAGCCTTATGCTTAATGAGAAGCTCTACACAATAATGGAGATGCCCAACAGGCCTGGTCACATAAAAGGTCACATAAGGATGAAAAGGTGACTATGCTAATCTTAATCTTAAACATCATGTGGTGTATAGATGAATAATCATAACAGAAGCTAATTTTATTATTAATATTCTGAGGTGTAGAATCATTAGAATTTTCGCAAAACTTTAATTTGACACTTCTTAATGTTCAAAACAGACACAAGTTAGCATTGAAGGTTTCATATGTTAAAATTTACTTACATCACCGATGTACTCGTCTCGCTCTTTCGGAAGAAGGAGTGACCGTCTTTTTCCCAGCGACTGTCTTTTTGTCTCATTGTCAGATACAAGAAGGCATTCGATGGCAGTGTCAGTGATCTGAACCGGCTCTGCAGAAGGTAGTTTCTTGTTCTCCTTGTTCTTTTTCGGCCTCATCATCCCTGCAAGTCATCAGGCACAATAATAATTATAGTAGATGATGGGGTTTAGTCTGCAAGTTGGTGAACTCATGTTGAACCAGCACACGGGCACTACTGGGTCTGTCTTTTCGCAGGTTTTTGTTTGAGTTATTCAATGATCAAATGAATAACTCAAACAAAAAACCCGCGAGTGAAGACAGACCCAGTAGTGCCCGTGTGCCGGTTCAACACAATAATAATTTTTAAACAAAAATTTTTACTCACTATTTAAATAATCTTACGAACTGGTACTTTGATCAAGCTGGATTCTGGGCTAAATTGAACCCACTCGAGTATCTAGGAAAACGACGCCGGTTGACATTTTTATTTACGACAGATACAACTGGTATGATTTATGCGAACGAGACCTACTTAACACTTTTAAAAACATGTCACATTGGTATAATTAAAAAAAAAACTCGAGTTCTTAAAAGATTTGTAGATTGCCAGAATAACAGTATGTTTTGTAAACAGCTAACACCCGAATGAAAACACGAAAATTTTTAGTTGTAAATTAGAACAATGAATCAGGATAATCAAATTCTATAATCAAGGAAAAAACTAGAGGGGATGGACGTTAAAGCAGTACTATCGTTTGAAACTTGTTTCTAACATATTAACGGAAATAGAAATAAATACACTGATTGCCACAATGCCAAAGCTAAGGACTATGTTGTAATATATGTTTCAGTTGTATCACAAATGTTTTCATGCTCTATAACTATCCAGTATGTTTTCCCTCCATGTACATGTCTCTTGGAATACTTGGTTTATGGTTACTTCACGCAGATCACAGACTCGTTCTTTTAGATCATCGTTCATCGTTCACCTTTCATTTTCCCTCCCTTTTTCAAAACCTTGCCGTATTTAACGGTTTTTAACTTTGACTTTTTGAATCATAAAATTTTTGGTATTTTTTATCGATAAGTTTGTAACAGTCATTTATTTGATAGGAACAATTAAAAAAAACCCTGGCACAACAGCCAAGCGTGTACACACGCTCCCTGTGTTCAGACTGCCTCTAATAAACGGAACTTTTTATTTAAAACAGGAAGAAATTCTGCAGACTACAGACATCCAAAAAAGATCGAATGAACATGTATTCTGCAGTTTGTGCAACAGTAGACTTTTCTTGAGAAGTGATATTTTTTTTGCAGGAGAGAATGTTTCTGGCCCCATAAACATCCGTGGAGGAATAACACCCAAACTACCCCCAATACAAAAAAGTGGTTCAAAGGTACCATTTTTAAGAAATCAAACAATCAGTTGGGTTCATATGAACTCATTCCACTGTTCATCAGTGCCATCGTGTTGTAGACTTCATTGCACTGCTCTAGACCAAAATTAGTATTTCTCATTTGTTTAAATAACGAGAAGCGGTCAGGAATGAAGTATTTTAGAAAAACACCTTTTTCATTTGTTGCCATTTCGACCTTTATTCGGGTCATCTTCAGGGCCTGAGAGAATTACAAAACATATTGATTGGAAATAATACAGATATAATACATAAATAATATAAATTTTGAACCAAGTATTTCATACTCACATAAAGTATATTTCTATGTTGTATAAAAATTACTTCTAAATGTGAAGTAAACTGTTAACTGGTTATGGTAATCACGGCTGCTCTGGAAGCTAGAGAAAGTCCTCCCATTTAAATACTATCTGATCCTAAAATCATACCTAACCGATAGCTACACTAAAGTCATCAGTGGCCCCTCTTTATCAGCCAGCTATCGCACATATGCAGGGGTACCACAAGGAAGTATCTTAGGACTCATTCTCTACACAGTATACGCCACAGACATTCCTACCCTTTCTGTCACTATCCTAACTGTATATTAGGTCACTAATCTAATTTTTATTTAATTTATTGTCAAGACTAAGCGCTGAGTTAGGGAAAAAACTTAAAAGAGAGGAAAGATCAGGACAGTCAATATGATTAGGTATCAGTTTGTAGTGAAAGAAGTTGCAAAAATTAAATCTAAGCATTTAGTGTTTCAATTCCAATCAGTCCATGGAGCAGATCATAAAGAGTATCACCAAATCTCCAGTCTCACTGAACCAAATGTGGAGCAAGAAACGTATGGATTCCAAATGACAAATCCATAATCAAGAAATGATCGCACAAAGATCTTATAAAGTAAAACAGCTTTAAGAATGACTGAAATTTACAGAAGGAATCAAGCCTAAGGATTCAATTTCGCTTTCTTTATTAATCATTTAATATGATTTTTAAACTTCAAGTTATGCCTAAAATGAATTCCAACATCTTTTATAATTCAATTTGTTCAATGTTAAGCCCATATAATTTATAAGCACACAGAAAAAGAATCAGAATGATAAAAAGAAACAAGTTAATTTTTTTTATTCAAAGAAAATTTATTGAATTTATTGTTGTGACACCTAGAGCGCCAGCTAACTCTGGTATATTGTAGTAATTAAGAAAGTAACAGCTTGCAAGCAGGCTGCTGCTTTCTCTATACATGATTTAGTATAGCTGGATTAGGGAATTTGTTTTAAAAACTTTTAAGGTTGGACAATGAATTTTGAAGTGCGCCTTTGATTGAATGTATTGACGTATAGATTTTCAGATCATCCGATTATCAACTCAACTGTCACCAATCCCATACTCATTTGATTTGGCAGGTAAAATGTAAGTGATCTGGAACTTCTTTTGCTCAATCGAGGATTCTTCTGAAGATGAAAATTTTCTGTGCCACTAAATAAAACTTCTGGGTACAATTTAGCTGCCTTAAATTTATCTATAATTTGGGCAAATGTAAAATCAGCCAATTTAATATTTACTCATGCTTCCACCTGTTTATTGTTATGTAAATTTGGCAAGTGAATTGTAAATTGGATCAACTCCAGAAAAGTGTTAGTATGTAAACCGGGCCAACTAAACAACAGCTTGGATGGTTAGTAATGGTTTGAGATTGTTAGTAATGGTTACCATAATAACAATAAACAGGTACATAAGTATCAGTAACATTATTTTCCTTGCTCAAATCAATATTATCTAAACTTATAAACCAAATCTTTATTTTCCTTGCCTATTTGGCCCAAATTACTAACATGCATCACACGATTCTTCTTGGTTTTAAAAGTACTCCCATAAAGTTTCTTCTTTACATAGATTCGGTTTGTTATTGACAAATGGTAGTATTTTTGCGCGTTATTTTGTCATTGTCCAATTGGACAATTATATACTATCATTAAATATCCTCACTTTGACTAATTTTTAGGGTGGTTTTGTTTATTTGTTATTTTTTGCAACATATTTTCCCTCAGTGGCACTCTTTAACTCTTCTGTTTACTTATTTTACTTCTAATTTTTTTTTTCTGTCTTTTATTTATTTTTTTGAGTAATAAAAATGAACAATTTGCCTGTTGGGAGAGATGGACATAGTCCTACAATGCATCGCAGTCCTTTTTAAATAAAAGATTTACATAAAATACTAAATAAATCCACCCCACATCTATAAAAGAATAAGTGACAATGACAACAAATAAAAATTTATAAAATGTATTTTCTATTCTAAGATCTCAAACTTAAATAATTCAACCAGTTTGAAATTATGCTGGTTTTTATTTTAATGTTAATGGCTGGAATATTCCATACTCCATAGAAAGAAAATTTACCATCGTCAGTATTTACGATTTGTTTCAATTTAGGGTTGAGCCAAAACTTTTGAAGACGCGAGCGATTCGTTTAACGGCTCCTTGTACTCGTTCATGAACGACTCAAATATAAGCGGGAGGCCTAACAGAAAACTGCGAACCATGGCGATAGAAATTAAAAATTCCATTTCCGTTATTTATGAAAAAAAAAATTTGAAGCTTCTGTATTTCGACCGTTTTAACACTAAATTGACGTTTTCTCGAGTACCAAGTTTTATAGGGACTGGACTATGCCAAAAACAGTGACCATGATTCCATATTCTTATGCTGAATGTTTAATTTTTGTTCTCTCAATAAGGCTACTAATTTTACTACTTGCTTACTTAACTAAGCACCCCGAACACGGGACCCAACTAAACAATAAAAACATACTTATACATGTACTTTAATATTTTGGCTTGCTTTGATGACTTTGGAAAACAGAATAATTCACCTTGACCCCCAACTTCCTTTATAAACTTGTTAAAATCAGATTGAGTCTTTATTTACTTTCCAAATTAAACTTGTTCCCCAGCTTTCATCCCAGAGGCATAAAATATTCTTCATTTCCGCCCATAAAACTAATTGCATAAAAGAATGTCCCATTAATAGGTTAATGCATATGCCTAATGCTTATCCACACCTCACATACTAAGATATTAGTTTTTAAAAATAAATTAATTTCTGTACTCAAAGAATGTTTAGATCAGTTTATACAATATTTTCATATCCAGTTATGGATATGAACTATAATTACTATTATAGTTCTGAAAACTCATAGCTCTGTTAGTTTAATATTTACTAAGTTGTGCTAGTTAGCTTGAATATTACCAATATTTCTGTTGTTTTTTTTTTCTATTTTATTCTAATGGCGCATATGTGCAGCCACTTTTTATTTAATAATTCATACTTCAAATTATTTGTTATTATATTGTAATTCTAATTCATCAGTTTCATTAATTAAATATTTATGTTTTATAATTAATCTTAATATTAGCTCTCCAAGAATTTGTAACTACTGTATAATTTTAATATATTTTTGCCTGTAAAATGAATAAAAAATGTAGTTTTCTCGACTTTTAAGACCCAAATTAAAAAAAGATCAAAATGCATCATCTTGAAACCATTTGTCTCACATCTTTCACTTCCACGTCAATATTTATTATTATTTACAGGGATTAACATTTTACTGGCAATTAAGTAACAAAATTCAGTTATTATTTAGCTGAAAGTCACTTGCATTTTAAAAAACACAATTGTAATATGTATATAAAATACTAGGAGCTTTTTTTGTATTATACAAGTGGATATATTCATCGAAATCTTTACAAAAAGACTGAGCGTTTTTCTTTCTTTCAAATTTCCTTCATCCCTGATCTCTTATATACAATTACACTGTTGCACACCGGAAGAATCAAATCATTGACCAGAAGAATTCGTAGCTAAAATAATTCATTGATTCAAACAGTCGACTGTTTTTTTTTTCTCGTACAATAACACCAAACTCAGTTGGTACCCTTCACAGCCTTATGGAATTGCTTCAAGCATTGTATGGACAGAAAATATCATTGAACGAGATCATGATCAAATGTTTTGTTTAGCAGAGTAAACAAGCAGATAGGTCCATCCAGAAAATACACACATGGATTATATGACTTATTTAATTCACTAATTTCGTGGTCCGCTTGACCAATTAACATATTATAATTAATTAAGGTTTTTAGTCGAGTTAAAAAAGTCAATGGCACGAGCACACGACATTTGAAAATTGGCAAAAAGGAGGGAAAATTCAAAAGGTGTGGTTGAGAGGGGAAGTTGGTGTCCGAGTGGATCGAGGTCACGATAGCTCAAGTGGTAGAGTAGCGGCATATCAAGCCGTGAGTTCGAAGATCGTGGGTTCGAATCCCGTTCGTGCCATTGACTTTTTTATCTCGACTAAAAACCTTAATTAATTATGACATTTAATTTTTTTAAATTAATTTTAAAAAATGAATTTCTTTCCCATCTAGATATGAAAAAGTTCTATTTCAATAAAAAAAGTTTTTAAATTTTCAAAATTGAATTTTCTCCTTCAATTTGTTGTCTATCCAACTAATATAGTTATTATAAAATGTTAACAATTGAAAAATGTAACTTGGTCACTTCTGATCATTTTGGTTTGTCATACCAACATGAATATAAGCGGACCAAAATGATTAGAAACAATTAGAACTAAGTTTATCACCCATAGACCTCAAGAAGAAAGCTCACAATTAAAAATATATTTTAGAGTATCCGTCGTACGAATTTATAAGAGGAGCTCCATTTTGGTAAAATATTATTCAAAATGTGAAACAATAAATTTAGAACAGATTTTAATTTGAGAATATTATTTCATGCTCGTCTTGATCTCTTTTACAAAGTAGCACTTCTTATTATATGACAATAATAAAAAAAAAGTGGCGCTTGCAGCTGAAAAAGAAATGCTATAATAACCATATAATTGAAAGAAATGAAAAAAAAATTAAGTTAACAATGGTTTACAAGCAATAGAAAATTAAATAAACTAGAATATGTATATGTACACATTAATAAGTTACATATTTGCACAAGCTTTGTATTAATTTAAATAATTATTACTAAGTATATATTAAGTTGTGCACAATTGTTGCATATAAAAAATACCTTAAATGAATATTATTCTCCAGTTCATAGTCCATCCATCAGAGAAACAGCCATGTTATTCATCTCTTGCACCTCGTACAAATATTGTTCAATTAATCATTGAACGAAATTTATATACAAATACAATATGAAACAATAACATAGTTTCGAGACATTTGAAAAATAAAAAATAAACATTTGCTTATTCGGTTGAGAAAAGGTGTTACTAATACACGAGACTAAAACGTCTTCCTGTGTATAGCTCTTCCCCCTTCATCTTCAAATTCTCTTTTTGAAACCCACATTCTTTTAAATGTATCCAATGAAGCCAGAATGGAACCGCCAATCCAAGTTGAATACAACCTTTCTTGAGGGGCTGAGATCTGAAAGAAAAAAAATATTCCACATACAAACTTAAATTTTAAGGTAAATGGTGTTATTTTAAACAATAAAAAATTGAGATGAACAAATATAGTTGATACTATAAACCACTGTTTTCAGATTAGTAGAACAACTCTCTGTCATTGAGCTTATGTGACTTTGCCCCCCCCACCACTAAAAGCTCATTTCCTCATCTCAACCTACAAATACTTAATTTACTTTTTTTTAATTTATTTTCTAGGATATGAAAATCACAGTGTCATATAGCTGTCTGTAGAATACACAAAATTAACAGAGGTAATTATCAATATTATTTGATTATAACTAAATTATCAATTTTAACTATTTTTATCTACATGTTTTAAAGTAAAGGTTTTTATTAATGTTTATTATTTTAATTAATTATACTTTTTGTTTTTATTAATTGAAAATATGGCAAAAAGAGAGGAAATTCAAAAGGTTATAGTTGAGATAGCTCAAGTGGTTAGAGCAGCAGCATATTGAGGCAAAGGTCACGGGGTTCAAATCCTACTTGTGACACTAGCTTTTTCAACTCTACCAAGACCATAGATTAAAGTATAATAAATTATTATAAACAATTAAAAATTATGATGAAAGTATTTCATGGCTCAATGCCGAGAGTCAGAGTACTGATCCAAAGCCAGTGGGTGGCCCAACCTGCGGCACATTTTTTCATCTCAATTTTTAATTGTTTATAAACCACAAAGATAATTAAAACCACCAATAATGTAAGTATTAATGGAATACGGTCTAACCAAAGGAAATTTATAATGCTAGTGATGGTGTTACATCAAAAGTTGACTAGCTATTTTAATTTAGATTTAAAAACAAAAATTATAAACAAACCCTTATTTTAATATCCTTTGGTGCAACCTTCTTAATTTCCGTTAACAACCGATCTCCAAAGCCCTAAAAATAAAATAAACAAATTGTCAAGAAAATAAATTCCAACATTTTCATGGTCTAACAAAATCTTACCTTAAATAGAGTGGAACCTCCAGATAGGACAATATTCTGATATAAAACTCTTCTTAAATCAAGATCCGATTTTTGTATTGCGTAAACTAAAACTTCGTGTATCCCCTCACATTCATCACCAATCAAGTCTGGTCTAAAGAGAACCTCTGGGGCTCTAAATCTTGCTGCGCCTATCTGAAAATTACACATGACCACTTACAGTTACTTTCATTGGTTGTTGACATTTACAAAGGTAGAACAATTTAAAAATTTGATTAAAAAAACAAGACGTTAATAAGAAGAAACAAATTATACAAAATGAACAAAGATTATTTTTAATTTACTGCAGGCTGTTTTCTGAATAAGTTAAAGGAATGTGAACTATTTTAATAGTAGAAAAGCGCCCTCTAATTGAACCATAAATGAAAATTTATGCTAATACATAAACATGTACTTACATCCAATGTACTACCATCGGGGAGGACATACTGATATTTTTCGGTGTCGGCAGACTCTTCCTTCTGAGGATTACCAGACAAAAAACATGCATTTTCTTTAATTGTTCTCACAACTTCAAATTCAGCTGTGGTCTTAAGATTAACGCCCTCTTTTCTAAGTAAAAGCCTAAGGAGGAAAAAAATAGATGCTCACTGTAAATGTATAGAATGAACTGTGAACAACCTACCGTAAATATCGTGAGACGTCTCTTCCTGCTATGTCTACCCTCATAATACTGTGAGGCATGGCGAAGCCTTCATATATAGGCACAGCGTGTGTGACACCGTCGCCTGAATCCAACACAACACCGGTAGTTCTTCCTGTAGCATATCTATAAGATGGAAAAACTTGTAAATTAATAAATAAATAAAATAATGGTCTTTTAAAAAATGTCTAAATGATTTTTGATTATTCAAATAAACATGGTGTTGTTAATACATAAATACTTACAAACTTAATACCGCTTGCATCGAGACATAAAGCGCTGGTACATTGAACGATTCAAAAAATATCTCAGCTGCTTTTTCCCTATTTTTCTTTGGATTGAGTGGTGCTTCTGTTAAGAGAACTGGATGCTCCTCCGAAAATGTCTGCAGTTGATCATTTCCGTAAACGTACTGCCAAATCTTTTCCATGTCGTTCCAATCGGTCACTATGCCATGTTCCATCGGATACCTTAGACTCAAAAGGCCCCTGTGCTCTTCGGCTTTGGGGCCGACGAATATCTCCCCTTCTAAAGCGCCCGCCATCACACGGACGTGTTTGGGTCTCCCGATGCTATAAAAAGCATAAAAACAAAGAGAAATTAACTGTTAATATAAAAAGTTTTATTACATATATTTAAATAAAATTTTTAGTTTCTTGGTACAGTTTTTTTTTTTAATTAGAATAAAATGGTAAAAGTACAAAAACTGTCAAAATCCAGATTTAAACATTTTAATTTTAACATTTTGAGGCATCACTTTACACAGTATCAATCAGTGTCTAAACAAATAGGTAATTAATCACAGTAAATAATATACAATAATTTCATTTAGGAAAAAAGAATGAGATATAATCCACCACAGTAGCATCATAATTAAAACATTAAGTCTATATCAATTAATTATTCTTTTTATCTAAAGTCTTGGTTGAGATGAAAAAGTTACTGTCACGAGTGGGATTCGAACCAATGACCTTTGCCAGTGCTCTAATCACTTGAGCCATTGTGAGTCCGATCCACTCGGATAACAACTCCCCAATCTCAACCTATAACCTTATGAATTTTTTCCATTTTTTCAAGTGGTTAGAGCAGTGACATATTCAGCCAAAGGTCGTGGCTTCGAATCCCACTTGTAACACTAACGTTTTCATCTCAACCAAGACCTTAGAAAAAAGAATAATTAATTGACATAATTAATAAGGAAATGATTAGTTAGAGTTCACGAGATGCAGTCTGGTGCGATGTAGGTTTAGAAAAACATTTTCTTTATCGTGCCAATGTTTCGATCTCTATTGAGATCACCTTCAGGGCCTGAGATTTATAAACATAGTTTAAATTATACAAATAATGTAAGATGTGAAAATGAATTTATACAATCATCTACACAATATAGAAATTTTAAGTTTAATCACAGTATTTCTCACTCAAAGTGTGTTTTCTGTGTAGATGTGTCATTGTTGTGTATCGTGCTGAGAAGTGTGAGTGAGTACTAATGTTGTTTTTTTTTTTTTTTTGTTTGAACATGTTGGATTTTGAAGGAGTGGGGAAGGAAGTTGGGATAGAAATTCATTTGGGTTTTTTCCCTATGAGAAGTCGGCTTCTCCGATGTGAAAGGTACCGACAATGGGAAAAAAGGGGTAATGGTTTGTCATTTGGCCTGGTTAGCCTTTCAGAATTATTATAGACAGGGATTATAACGGAAAGGAGAGATAAATTGTTGAAGAATTAGACTATGTATAATTGTTTGATGTGTGGAGTGTAATATTTGTTTTATATGTTTTGTGTTATATATTCGTTATTGATATTGAATTTAATTACTGAAATTAGCGTAGCTGTGATTGAGTTTACATCCGTTGCCCATTTTATAATTGATGCTGTGTTTATCTCTGTTGGTGTAAACCATTTCTAAAAAGTTATGTTTATGTTTGTTTTGTTCTATGCTTAATATTTTTGGATAGTTGAAATCAGCACCAGACCGCATCTCACGGTCTCTAAATTATCATTAATTAATGGTCACTAAATTCCACACAATATACAGACCACTAAACATGCACAGATTAAATCTATATTCAACCTTTTTTTTTTTTTTTTTTTTTTAAATGAGGGTATTTCAACTGCAAGGTTATATGAATACTTGGGGTGCCAGTGTTAAAAAAAAAAAAATTGTAAGAATGTCAGGTTCGGTTGGACCTGGGACCTTTACCTTACAGCAATGAGTGCCATGTCAACATGGCATTTTTATTTCATCTTTTTTCTTCAAATCAGTCCAACTTTTTTATAGTTATTTTTAATCAAAATAACTATAAATCAAAGAAAGTATTCATTCCTAGTTTTTAGCAATATGTATACTCATTAATTTAAGCATAAGCATATATTTCGATTACAAAGGGGTATAATAGAAGTGAAACACCCTGTATTTGACGCTAATATTTGTCAAAGTGTAACAACAAATCTGTATGTCAAAACCATTGCATTTAATTTTTGAAATTATCTTTGATTACTGTGTAAAGTAGTATGTAGTGAACTAACGAGTAAAAAAAACTGATACTATTAAAAACCCATTAACATTCAACACGAACAGTAATAAGAGGTTTAAACCATACAACGTTGAGAAATATCTTTCAGGTGAAAATCAAAAAGAAGAAATTATCACTAATAGCAAGCATAAATCAGTTTCTATGAGTGATAATTGTCAAAAGATCATTTCATCTCAAGGGCAACTGAGATTAGTTCAATTGTGTGTCATGATGATCTGACAAATGGATAATTCGAAAATATGCACTATTATGTTGGTTATATATTAAAAATGTATTCCTTTGTGTTTTTTCACTAAATTATCTGTACATTAATTTTCTTTCTTTGTTTAATTTCTGAATTGGAGAAACAGGTGTTTCTGGGAGCAATGAAAGTGGCTTGTCAATGGTTTGACCGTCCAAGTTTCCACTTCCAGGACTGCAGACATCTGACTGCACTGTCGTTAAATTAAATGTTATAAGCCATGCATTCAAATTTTAATAAGTAGTTCAACTAAGAGTTCAACATCCCAATAAAAATAAATAAACGGTTGATCGCACTTATTTAATATTCTACGGGTAAAAAATCTACACGATAAATTCCATTTATTTTCAAAGGAGAGGACGAAATACTTACAAATTTGGAAAACAGCATTTCGGCACTTGATCACCGGCGAATCCGGCTTTAATCACTCCAGATCCCTAAAAGTACGTCAGATTAAAAAAATTAAAACCATTCATATTGATGTGAAAATAACATACGTTATCGATTACGACAGGTTGATTTATAATAACGTCGTAAGGCTCCATTATATTAATTGAGAGATAATTAAATTAAAATTCAATAAACTATAATTTTTTTTCCCAAGGGAGAACGTGTACGGATCGGGATCGACCTGGCGTCGAAGATTAAGCGGATCTATCCTGTTATCATCGGGCTAGTAAGTATAAGTTGAACAATTTAAACAGTCTCGAACGGAAGATCGATCTCCGTCAAATAACAAATTAAATTTATTTATGCTTAATAACAATAACTATATAATAAACCGGCGAAAGATATTAAATGCGAAACACCTTACTAAGAAATGACAGATAACCTAAAGCGAGTGCAGAATTTAGGCGATTCGATAACACTGTCACCTTCAGATTTTGAACTATCGATATTTTTATGCAGTGCCAAATTAGGATTTGCACGGTATGTAAATTTTATTTATTTATTTAAAAGTACAAATAGGGCTTTAAGGCCCCTTATATCAAGGGCCAGCCGCAGCAAATTGTATGATTTTGTAGGTGACTGAAATTTATTTGTTCTCTTCTCTTCCAAAATGAATATTTACTAGACCAAAAATGTTTAGATAAAAATAATTAGTTAATTATTAATTGATAAATTGAAACCTCTGACATTCACTCTGTTTATTGGAATATATTTAGTGAATATGGCACATTTAAGGTTTTTTAATGTATACATTATAATATGCATATTTGATCATTGTTTTAGTTCATATTGTATTGCATGTTAAGGATGGTATCTTTGAATGGATGGTATGCGTTGCATATTTGAACATGTTTTTGGATATAAATCCATGCTCTAATTATGACAAACCCGGTCAAAAGGTTTGGATAAATCCAGGAATGTCCCAACTGCCTAATCTCCCTCATCCAAAGCAGTGCGCACATAGTTTGTCAGGTCAAAAAGTGCGGTGTCTATTGGTTTTCAGAAAGCCATATTATACAACTATAAAGGATTAAAGTGTTTTGATTATTTATGTTACGTTGTTAACACCTTATTGATTATTAATAAAGTATAAAATTTGTATAGGTGCATATCACTGTGTACATTAGTTTTAAACGCATCCATATTTTCAATGTATGTCACTCATGGTTCAAATAAACAATAATAGGCATTTTTAAATTAAGATAAGATTTGTTTTACTAACCGTACGTATGATAAATAAATAAAATTATCCTAGCATTAAAAAAAAATATATAGTTGAAATATACCTTTAAACTAAATTTTATTCAAAAATTATGTTCTTCTGTAAGTAGGATTTCATGTTGTGACGTGAAGTGTTCACTTGAGACGACATGTACAGATGAAAAAACCCCTGGACAGCTGTTTTCTCTACACCATTTCTTCTTTCCCGTTGTCTGGCTACCATAGTTTTGTCAGCCTTTCAGGCCCTAATCTTGCTAGTTTTTCCTACGTTTCCATTTAGGTAAGTATATTTACTATAAAAAGTTAAATAAAATTTGCGTAACAACTGGGTGGTGTAATTAGCTTAAATATATTTTTCGATATCGGGTTAAAAAAAGGTACCGTTTCAAGAGTTAAAATTACATTATAGAACAAATCTATAAAAAGGTACATTGTACTCGTTGGTTAGTTGATAAACGTAATTTAAAGTTTCTCATTCTTGACCATTGGACCATTGCTCGGAAGAGGTGGAAATCTTAAGAAGCAAGGTCAAGACCGTAGAGCGAGTTGAAGTTCTACGCTATTCATTTTGCCTTATATGATGGAAGTGTGCAACCGGGTGCTGTTTTGTTAAAACAAACTTTCCTTCCATCAAAACAGGTTATCACCTTAGTAAACTCGTACAAAACATTGGTAACAAACTCATTTGGTTATACTCTATCATTCAAAATCACAAAAAGCATTGGTATTTTTGTTAGCGTTGTCACCTGCGACCAATCTGACTGTTGTCTATTAAGTTCCAATTTAGCTATTTACAGATTGTTTCGTTTATTCTCGATATGTTGGTCTAAGACTGTTGGGCATTTTTCCCCAATGGTTTTGAGGGCACACAGTGTCATAAGAAATGTCGAAACGCATTCTACGGACCAGTGAGTAGCTTATGTCACAAATAAGCAGACCAAGCTGATCAATAGGGATCAAATTACAGGTTCATCTTTCTGCAGACTACAGGAAGGAATCTCATTGTCCCAATGTGTTTAGATATGCATCAGTTAATCGACTTTTCATTAAAAGTGACAAATGAAACATTCATTTGGAGTTTAAAGTAGAAACTTTGATTACTACAATTTTTTTTTTTTTTTTTTTTTTTTTTTTTTTTTTATGAGAAGCCTCAGTGCTTTGAGCTTCTGTTCTCTAAAGAAGGTTGCCCTGAAGTTATTACCCTTACTGCCACTTCTGAACTATTCAAACTGTTAGGGGGGAAGGGTTGTGTGAAAAAAAGGGCCAGGGGCAATGGTGGTAATCAAAAACCAAATTGACCAGTTACAAGGTCTTACGTCAGTTATGTGGTCTTTGCCGAACATTTTAGTCTACCTATCCTCACTGGATTATAAAATTATTCTCAAAAATCACATATTTCAGATTTCTGTGTCATTAAAGTGAAACCAGAATTTATTGGCATACAGGACAGACATATCGTTCCAACTTCCTGTTTTGGGTGTGTTGGACAAGTGATTAGACCACTTTACAATAATTTTTGTTTTAATTATACTCCATTAAAATTCTAAGGGTTCTGCCGGGATTTTAACCCAGAACCGCCATGTGGCAAAATATGACGTCCTAATTACTCGGTCAATGCAGTCCAAAATATGTTCAAAATATATTAATATATTGAACTGAGTAAAATGACATAATATAACAATTAGAAGACACAGTAAGAAACAATTCAGCACAGTTACAAACTTTTCTATTTTATTTTGTCAGTTTTACTCACCTTATTATATTATGAAAAATTAATTTATTACAGCTTTCTTATTACATAAAAAACAATGCACTGATTATTGTTCCAGGAGTTTCAATGGGTCTGACCAGCAGACTTTACAACACCGTCTTCAAAAGATCATCGACCTATGCCGTGGTGGTCGTAGTAGGAGCGTTCTTTTTTGAAAGGACTTTCGACCTCTTTACAGATTATTATTTTGAAAACAAGAATCAAGGAAAACTTTGGAAACACATAAAACAAAATTATGAAACATCGTCCTAAGCGATGTTAATTTAAGTTTGTGTTACAATAGTAGAACAATGTAAAAATACAAATTTAAAATATTGTAATTATAATTTATTTCAAATAAACCCAGTTCTTTAGTACTTTTTATTTACCCAAACAGATTTTTTCTTTTATTTGAGCAATTGATACTATTTAACTCCTTGACATGGTTTACATTGTGGCACAGACCTTTCTCATTCATTTATGCCCCAGGTTATCTCCCTCAAAGAGGTAGAGCAGTCTTGTATGGGAAAAGGGGGTTAGGTGAATAATTGCTACAGATAATAAGATTATTCGTGAAAAGAAATATTTTGCTATTTGCATGAAACATCAAAGTTTCTTACAGTTCTGATAATAAAGGCTGAAGTTTAAAAAAAAACATTGTGTAATCTTAACAGCCTAATCATTTATAGACCAGAGTTTTAAAATACATATTTAAAATTAAATGTCCACAATGTATATCAACCTTGCCGCATTTGTTATCCAAACCAAACCTTTCAACACTCCTCTACATATTTAGCCTTATCCTCCAGAATTGCAGGATCAAGAGTGAAATTTGCTTCCCCGGGAAGTAAAGTTTGCTTCCTTGCTGGCTTGTTTTATTGCATCTGAGATTTAAAAACGACAATCATCTTTTTTTCCTCTTCCTTTTCTTTTTTCCCGTTTCATTTTACCTTTTTCTACTTTTCTTCTGTTGTTTCATCGTTCAATTATAAATAATTAATATTTTTAAGAATATATTATTGTAATTATGGTTTTGTACATTTTATTTATTTATTCTAAAGGTACAAATGAGGATTTTAAGCATCCTTCCATGTACATGTAATAGAAAAAAAATTAGTTTTATAAATGTAGTAAATTAACAATAGTAAAACGTACAAAACCATAATGACAATAATATATTCTTTAAAATATTAATTATTTTTAATTGAATGATGAAACCACATTTGAAAAGAAAAGTGTAGAGAGAAAAAGGAAATGTAAACAGAAAAGGAGATTGTTCGTATCATTTTTAAAAACTCGGATATCATGGACATTGGACCTGCAGGAAGCAGAATGTATTTCCGAAGGAAGCGAATTCTGAAGTCTTCACCCTGCAATTATTGAGGATAAGGCCAAAAATTTAGAGGAGTGTTGAAGGTTTCAGATATGATTGGTGCATTTGGATAAGGAATGAGGGAAAAAAGTATTTTATTTTATTATTATTATTATTAAATCCATTATATTTCGTGGTCCGATTGACCAAATAACTTCTTTCAATTAATTAATCTTTTTATGTAAGGTTAAAATGAAAAAGTTAGTGTCACAATCGGGATTTGAACCCACGACCTTCGGCTAAATACGCTGCTGCTCTACCACTTGAGCTATTATTATGGCTATTAATATTATTTTACTATGTTTATTAAACTGAATATTTTTAATATCTAATGGGGCTTCAAGCTCCATTTGTACTTTTAAAATAAATAAAATAACAGAGTTTAATGATGGAGATAATTGATCCTAAATCATGCTTTATTGTAAATGCTTAATCAATAGAATAATTAATTTGTTTTTAATAAGTGAATCCATGTATTTAGTAGAAAGGATTGTGAAATTATGTTTTTTTTTAAAAAAAGGAAGAATAGATATTTGTTTTATTACGTTTAAATAAAGCGCTTCTGATTGTAGGAGTAGCGCGATCAGTGCTCCCTTTGGAATAAGGCTTGCAAGTTATGAAGTAGTTGTGTGTTAGTCTGAGCAGGTTTCATTGTGTATGGTTATTGCGGTTAATAACTTCTCTGAGGGTTATGAGGCTATGTTTTATTATTTATTTTTGTTCGGACGCTAGGTCTTCTAGATTTTTATATAAGATTTTCAACAGAAAATGTAAGACATTTATAAGATCAGTGGTCGAAGTATTCGGTTGAAGGTTTATAGACCATAAAAAAAACGGACTTTAAACCTTTAAGGTTATGCAACTAAAATTCGAAACCTTGCTTTATTTTTCCAGTAATTTCATATTTCTTGGAAAGTTGAATGTCTTATTTGATGTCGTTTTCTGTCGGAGTATAATGCCACAACGTTTTTTCCCTGGTTAAGATTAAGGTTATGCAGGATGCGTTTAATCGAGACATGTTTACTTTATCCGACGTAAATAATCCGAGGTATGTACCAATTATAATCACAGTTTTATACAAGATTTAATGATTAATAACGAATGTGCGACGATTGTTTCCAAGGTTTAATGGACATGTGCAAGTTTCCCCTTGTAAAATCACTGGTGGGAAACGTGATAGAAAAGGGTGTACGAAAGGAAAAATCGAAGCTATTATGAAAAATAATATAGTCAGATCGAAGACATGTGTAACACAAGGTGCGAGTAAAAAACTCCCATCTCCTTCCGGAGGCAATCACGTTTATTACAGTCAATTAGTCAAGTCTGAGGATCAACAAGAAGATCCGTATACGTTCACCGAACCGGAGCCGCAGTCGCTGAGCCTCTATCAGCCGGGGAGTTCGAACAAAAAGATATCGTCTAACAAATCGACGAATATGGTTTGCCCCGACAAGTTGAAGTTTGAAGCCGGACGGGCCGTCAAATCTTTCAGGGTTGTCGACCCGGCTTCGAAAATGAATAAACTACAAGCGGATATCGCTAGAAATAAAGTTATCGGGAAAAGAAAGAAACTAGAACAGATCTCGGTACGAGGGAAAGTCAATGACAATTGTCTCAAACGAGATCCCAACAAAGTATGTATTCTGGCGAAAAGGGAAGCGAGGAAGAGTACGTGGCAGAGGGAACGCAACTCCAAGCATGAATTGCTCGAAAGGATATATCTAATTAAAAATGATATTAAAAAGTACTCGAGCGATCTGTATCCTCTTGGTATGTATTGCTTTCTTTACCACACATTCATTGCTAACAATGACAGTTATTTTGATGTGTATGAATTAAAGATTTGAGCATTGAAGTCATGAATAGAATAACAATAAACAGTTTGTTAAAAAGAATAATATATCAGAATAAAAGATTAAAAGCCAGTCATTGTATTCACTCTTATTCATACACTGAAAAGCTCTTCACACAATCATGTTTTTATTTCTTTGCCATTTACTTAATTATTATAATTTAACTTACATAATTTCTTTTTTCAGCTAAATGAATGGCAACACATTTAGTCTTTTAATAAATTCTTGTTTTTAAACGAGACTAACTGTTAAATCATTTTGTTTAAATACATTTATTTATATAATCTAATAGCATTTTCATATAATTTTTTAGATTGCATTGTTTAAATTTAGTTGAATTGGTGTTTCACGATAGAAGGATTGAAACTGTTTGTGTTTATTTAGCTTATACCTTTTATGATTACATTATCCTGACAGTGGCAGTATAGTAGATTAAGCGTAAATTATTTTGTTTTTGTTTTATTTTTATGACCATTGCTTTGTAGTCCAAAGTTTGCTGCCATATTTTATCATAGTAAATTAAAAAAACAAAATAAAATTTTTACCTTGGCAAAAACCCAATTTAACCTTAACCAAAAAAATAATTTACCGAAACAATGACAAACTATAAACTACAGTCTCAATGCCTTTTTTGTGAAGGGTGAGTTAAAAACTTTCTTGAACAAAATTTTTTTTTTAATAATTAAACATGTAATACATTTTTTGCCTAGTTTCTCATGATGCAAAAAATTTTGATCTAACTTTTCCAGAAGAAAATGTTTCAAACTGTAAAATACTCATCATCCCTGCATTTCATTTTTTATTTATTTTATTTTTTGACTGTACAAACAGTTTTACATTTGGAGCTCCCATACTCAAATTATTCAAAAATACCTTTTTTCCGAACACTGTGGACAAAATCGTCCAACTTCTTCAACCAATCACCAATTTATTTAATTTAATTCATGTTTTAGAATAATTTAAATTGATAGTAAATTATTTGCTCGTGGTCTAGAATGAAAATTTTTGCAACAATTTCATCAAACAGCGTTGATTTACAGGATGCTCTGGATGTAGCTCACCAAAGAGCGATTCAGCCTCATACAAATTTCGGTCCACTTTCTCTAACAGCAAAATTATCTCTACTTTTTCTTGTAACATACAACATATTACAAGACTTTTTTATGTATGCACAGTAAGTTGAAGAATGTAAATACTAAACTTTAGTGTGATGGTTTTTATGGTAAGTGTTCGTTATATATTAAAACATTTTCATATTATTTTCTTTAAGTTCGTTTTTGAGGGCTGATTTTACACCAGACTGAATTGCGTTTTAATGAGCTCCATCCAGAGCGTCCTGTTAATCAATGTTATTTGAAGATATTGTTCCAAATTGTCTTTGTGTACTACAAGCAATTTTAATTTACTATCATTTAAAAAGATAAATGAATAAATTAGTGTTTGGTTGTAGAAATTGAAGATTTCATTTATCCAAAAAACAGTGTTTGGAAATTTTTTTTTTTTGCAAATAACTTGAGAACGTTTCTCCAAATTAAACGGTAGAATTTAGTATCAGAAACCCTTTCAAGAAATGTACATTGATGAGTACCTTGTCATTTGAAATAGTTAAGTTCCTATTCCGTTGTCCTGGAGAGTTAGATTAAAACTTTTTGGTTCGTGAAAAACTAGACAAAAAATAAAATGTTACGATTTATCTCAAAACACACCAATAAAAAAGGTGGGGAATGCCTGTATACATGATTTTTGAAAAGAAAATTTTGTATTTTGCGAGATTCAAACCCACGATCTTCTAATTCTTCGATGCTCAACCACTTAAACTATCATTACTTCAATCTTTCATCACACAATCTTCACATTTTAATTTCCCTTACTGTTCTAATTATCTGAAGTGTGTGACATCACGTATGCACATTTTAATTAACAATTTTTCAACATTAGGGTGGTGCTGCATGCATGCATGTGTATGTGTGTGTTAAATTTTTTACTATTTTTTAACCTATGCACAATTTATTTCATTTAATTGTAAAATTTTATAAGATAAGCATGAGAGTTAAAGTTATGAAGTTATTTCATAATGATAAAGTACCCTTTATTGAATGGGTACCTTTATAATTACATTATTGTTTACTTTTGCATCATTTATTCAGTTCAATCTATTACCATTACCATACTTCCGTTCAATAATTGTTTAAGCGTCCTTACATGACAACATTTTTGTTTAAACAATTTCCCCCCTTGATTGAGTCATTCATTTACAAACATTTTGAATTCCCATTTTGTTATCTCTTCTCAGAATTCTTTTCAACATTTACATACTTTATTATAATTATCAGCATTCATTTTATTTAATAAAAAGATATTTTTCTATAAATTATTTTTTGATATTTAGTATAGATTACATTACTATATTTTTTGTTTCCTATTATAACAAACTTTAATTTTTCAGTCATGAATAAATCTGTGATTCAGCTAAGAGTAATGCGATGTTAATTTTAATTACAGGACGGCTTCTTAATCACTGTCCTCTTTCTCTCTCACTAAACCGTTCACTTCGTGCGGGAAGAAAAGTTTACTCATTAAAACATCATTTACATCTTTTTTAAGAACGATGATCACACAGTGAACTTCATTATCGTAAAATATTATATATTTAAAATATAATAAATACCCATTTTTTTAGAAGTGATTTGTTTATTTTGATATTAGTATTAATATATTTTCATACAACCATTTACATGGATAATACAAATATTGCTTTCATAACAATATTAAAAAATTATAAGTAAATAAAAATGCCTTAAGAAACTGTAAACATATCTAAAAACCATTAAAACAATGAAAAATCTAAATAATAATAATAGAGTCAACATAATACAAAATATTAATAATAGAAAATATATATTTGTCATAACATATTTCTTACCTATGTTTAATAATTTCCTAGTTCTTAATCAAAAATTTGGAATTTATTACACCATGCACAGCACCGGCAATGTCTGGCAAGTAGAGGGTTTATTTTTTGTTATTGAAATTTACAACTTTTCCCACCAAAAATACTTTTACATTTTACAAATTTTGATGTTATAAACAAAATGGACGTCACAGCTCGAAACATGTAATGCAAAAGTTCCACAGGTAAAATAGTAGGGATTTTTGTTGAGATGCTGAATTATTCTTTTCTCTAATTAGCTTTCTATATGAAACAAGTACAAGAAGTTATTATACACCAATCTACCACTTTTGTGCATTATTTTATTTAAAATTAAATTTAAAAAAACAATTTTGCATTTGTTTTCCCTTTAGGATTAGAACTGTCCGACTCTGATTCTGATGACTTTGATGCTGATCAATCTATGTACGAACGTCACTGGTTTTCAAAAAGTGACATTTTAACGGATGAAAGTCCAAGAGAAAGAAGGGTTGAGGCTTCACGAGCTCAGATGCGACGAAGACTTGCTCAAACACTTAAAGGTATTAAAGTCTCGGATGATCCGAGTTCGGGTCTTCTGGCAGCAGTAGTAGCGGCAGCAAGACGATTTCCAAATGCAACGGCGACCATTTTAAACCCAAGCTTATCAAAATCACATTCAAAAATTCCACTGTAAGTTTTATTTATTTCTAATACAATTTTAATATACTGTTTGTACTTTACAAAAATTGAATACAATTAACATTGAATGAAACTTTTCAAGGGGCGCAAAGTTCTTAATTACCGGAGAAAAGTGTAGTTACTCGGCAGGTTGTAATTGGCAAGCATTGCCCTGCACGAGGCACTGCACTCAGCACATTATGTACAATGTGGACCAACGTTTATTTCATCACTGTACGGGAAAGGAACTTGACAACGCTCAATGCAACATGCCTGTATTCGATGTACGGCATGATCATCCTGTCTGCCCCCGACATGCTGAACCTCTTGTAAGCTTCACTCTCTATTAATATTCATTGTTGACCTTAAAAATATTTAAGATTAATATGTGTGACATAATTTAATCATCATTTATTTTGTCTAAACTGATCTTTTTAAATTAAATTTTGAAGATTATAAGATTTAATATGTTCAATTTTTTCTCATCATTTTAAAGTATTGTGGATCTTCTCTTAATGTCACAGTTGAATAATAATTGATAAAAATATAAACTATATTTATAAATGATAAAGATAAATGATTTAAAAAAATAGTATTATAGTTTATTAAATAGAATTTTGTAACAAAATAAATATTTGGGAGACCAGAAACCAGATCCCAAACACATTGATCGTAGTGGTCGATTTCTTCTTCATCAAAATAAATATTATTTAGAATTTTGTAATTTTGTTTGAAGAATTGGAAGGACCTCCTTTGGTTCCTTAAAAATAAAGTGAGATAATAATAAAACAAAATTCTTGCCCAAATTTAGCAAATATTCCGTACTAACCATTGTAATGTTTACTTTTACTTACCATAGTGGTTATAAGTTTATTATCCAAGAATTTATTTGAATTTGGATTATGCTGAGTAGTAAATATTTGTATTTAGATTATTTTAAAAGCATATTTATATTAGTTACTCATATATTGTTATAAATGTTTCTTTTTTTCCCTAGGAAACTCCAACACAGGGTCACGTTGATCCAAGGCACAGCAAGAAAATTAGTAAGAAAAACCGGCTTATAGGATTGTCAAAAAATAGCAAAAGAAATAACAAAAAGAGAAAAAAATTGGCGACGCATTCTCCAGAAAAAGAAACGGTGGCCGAAAAATCACCGGCTCCTATACCCAGCGAAAACCTGTATTCTACAAATGGCGTACAAGCTTTGATGGAGTCTGGCATACAGTCACCGGAAGTACACATTGAAGGTGAGAACAACTACAAGCACCCCCTCTATTTTCCAGCCTACTGTACATTATCGTGCTCTATGGTCTCTCATAAAAATAAAACAAAGTAATATAAAATTACAATCTCAAGAATTAAAATTAAGTTAATAATGGTTAATTGCTACTCTCAGCTGCTCAATATCTGATGGTACCACTCTTGGATTATTTCCCTTAAGGAAATGGGCCATTGCTCAGAAGAGGTGGTAGTCCAGGGCTGTAATGGATGTAAGCAGTAGAAGTTTCATTTTGTTCATTTTGGAATGTTTTCACTTTGTACGCCAGGAAGTGTGCAGCCAATCATTGTTTTGTTGAAACAAACTTTTTTTCTTATATTGGAAAGCAAGAATTCCTCTACAAAACCTTGTTCACTTAAACATTTTTCTTTAATTCTGCAGCATATAAAATTACAGGCATGTTAGTGGTACTGAGTACCGCAATTTCTTTTTTTATTGTATTTTTAGTTTTTGTTGTTTCAATTGTGCCAAAAGTAGTTAGTATTCATTCTTTACAGGGAGCGACACATACTGTTTTACTTTTCTTTCTCTCAGTGTACAGAGCTGTTAAAGGCTTCCTCTTTTATTTTTTTCTTTACACTGCTGGACATTACTTATTAGTTTGCTGAAAAATTAATTACATGAGAGTGACAATATAAAAAAAAACTTCTGAAAGATATATCTTGATTTCTTTCAACATAATAATGTAATAATCCCCAAAATGGGTGACCTACTCATAATCATACGGTGGACCATGTCATAAATGTTGAAGTCATAAAAATAACAAAACAAATGGATAGCATGTGTTGCATTTGTGTGCAAATGCCATAGAGTACAAATAACTTTATGTGGAAATGACCGTGCTAATCAGGAAGACTTCATAGAAAAAGACTGAATAAAATATTGAAGAAACGGGAAAGTTAAAAATTGTCTAACAAACCGATATTTTTAAAAATCTTTTTACAAAAATTACGCCATTTGTTTAGATAAGTATTTAACTGTTTAACTAGTCCTGAATCTTTTGTATTACATTTTTATGTTAATATCATTCATTCTAACTGTTCCTGTAGTGATATATTATAATTAATAAAATTGCTATTAAATCAACTTCCTGTTTTTGAGGGCCTTTTATTTTACACAAAAAAAGAGAAACAAAATGCAGACTGACTATTATTATTAGTTCTAATAAAATTATATTGATTTTTTTTGTACTTACTTGCACTTTCCAATTCTATATACCATTTTATTTATTTTAATAATCTAATTCTTAAAATTATTGCAGGTGATGTCGTAGAGGAAGTACCTGAAGAAGTGTTGGCAATTGCATCTCTCGATCCTGTTGAACTTGCCAGTCAAGCAACAAGATTACTTGAAGAGCATGATTTAACAAATGTATTAAATCAAATTTCAACTGATGCTTTTAATGATTTGTTTACTGGTAAGATTAATATTGGTTTTATTGTCTTTTGAAAATACGGTCTATTCTCTATAAGTTCAAGATTCAAGGAAAATGTGCAAAATTGTTCAGCTTATTTACAATTTGACTTACTTGACTTCGAGGTGGATGTTTGACTTATAAAAGTAAAAAACAAACATAAGGACGACTGATAATTTACATTGTGCGATTTCTCCATATCCTTATTATTATTATTATTATTATTATTATTATTATTATTATTATATTTTTTTTAGATAAAAATGGGGAATATGAGCCTACAAGAGAAGAAACAGAAGAGCTAGAGAGAGCTCTTGAGGCAGTTGACAATGACGTGAGATCATTAGAGCGAATGACCAGGTCTTTGCCCCTTCTTCAACTTCCTCTACCTTTAGATACCATAGGCCTCTTGGATGAAACTCCGGCTCCAGGAGCTTTTCCACCTTTCCAAAATGGATTTCCGCAACCTCCACCTGCTGCTACAGATATCCATAATTCGTAGCACTATCAAGGATAAACAACGAGAACTTGTTACATGATTTTGTCAGTCCGATCGTGTCAATTCAGATGACAAACTCATAAAATGATATTGCTACTGTATGAATGTTTGGATATGTATGTGTATAGTAGGGTGTGTGTATGTGTATGATAATATGTATACATATATAAAATAGGATATAACAATGTAAACTTTCCAAAATTTATGTAGATCGATTTCTCAGCCTGTTTAAACGTGTAAGAGATTAGCTTCAGATCACTGGTAGAACATAGCACATTAATTTTTAGTGATAGATCGTCGGTACTGATTTATAAAATGCACTACTTATGTTTTGTTGTGGTTGTACAGTTTCTCGTGAACGTTTGGCCCAGATTCATACAAGATGAAATACTCTTCCCTTGTAGTTATAGTTCATCGAACTTTTTACAAATGATGTCTATACATAAATGGTCATTCGCTACCTCATTCCACAATGCCTGGAGGTTCATACGTTTATTTTATCAATAAATAACTTATTATTTTAACTAGAAGTTTATAATGTGCATGCACTTCTAGTTCAAGTGTTGTAAATATATTATCAGTTACTAATAAGCTTTAGAGAAAAAAACGTACTCCTTAACTTCACAAGTTGACCACATGTTATTAAAAAAAAAAAAAAAAAGAAGGTTGGCTTTTAAGGGTGACTCCTTTGAAATGTACCTGGTAAATTTGTTAAATCATGTATTAAAAAATTAGTTTAAATTTAAAGTAACTAAAATTCGACTTTGAATAATTATTGCTATTTAATATGTCTCCAAAAACACAGAATCACTTCACTCATTTTCATTTGTGAAAGGTTCCGGCATAATTAAAAGTATTGGAGGAAGCTCGTAATTATTTTATTTTTTTACATAGTAAATCTTTCATGAAATAAAATGTAATTATTTCATCACAAAAAGGTAATCTTCATCATTTTGATGTATTGGACTTATTTTGTTTTAACTGGAAAAATACATCAGCAGCAAAGGGCATGTTACTAAACCAACCAAAAATACATATACATAAATTCAATGTGACAATAGAACATTTTATACTTCAAATATTTTTTATGTGAAGCACAAATTGTTATAAATAAAGAAATGTCATGATAAAGTAATATAACGATTAACTGTTTGGTTAGTTTTATAAAATATTTTTGCCTGAAAATATTACGTAAAGAATGAGAGGGTGTCCCTTTTACTATATTTCCATTTTTAACCAAAACTAATTTTAGGTCAGGAGATATATTGTATTTAAAGTTTTAACTATAATAAGCTTAAAATAGGCAGATAATGACATTAGTATTTTAAGCGTTCATTAAACTTTGGAAGTATGGCCGATGACAGTTAAATCACTGTGATTCATTTTATATTTTATATATTTTTCACTACTGTCTTATCTATTTTTTAGTGTTGTATAAAGCTGATAATATGTAACATTTTCAAGGAAGATACGATCAAAATGCTGAATTTTATTTGTTCCTTATTCGTGATTACCTTTTATTTAATAAAAGGTTGTACATTTTTTAATCGAATTCATTATATTGATTATTGGGATATATGTATGATGAATTGTGAAAGTAATAGATGTTCCTTTATTTCCTTCAGCACATACGATTTGTTGGGACACATAATGATTGCATACAATTTTTTTTAAATCTTTTTCTTTTCTTTTTATTATTATTATTTTATTTTTATTTTATTTTTTTTAATACTATTGTATTTTGAAGCTTATAACAAAAAAGTTGTATTCCAGGAACTGATATTTCCTTGGAAGAAGTTAACTAAGATATTCAATAATTTTAAAAAGTAGAGAAAAAATTGTAGTCGATGTCTTATGAATTATGGTTTATTCCCATATTGGGAGTATCTAAGGGATTATTATTTGTATATGTGATCTGTAATATAAATTATTTTTATAGGAAATTCAAAGTAATTAATCACCTGGAGGGTCTTTTCATTAATAAAATGTGTAATGTTTGTGTTGCAAGCTAGAAAACTATTTATTTGAACTTAACTTTTTTATAAATAAATGCCAACTTATTGTAAAAAAAAAAAAAAGAGTTATATATACATATAAAATCATAAACATTGTCAACATAATATCTCCAATAGTGTGTACATTGTTTTACTACTGTCCAAAATGAGTAAATACATAGACAAACTAATGGCTCTAAAATCTATGGAAATGATAAAACTCCATCCAAAAAAAAAGATTTTGTTTACAATTATTTTTTAATACAAAGTTTTTCTAATTTGGTGATGTGCAGAACTTATATAATTCTCTAAGAATTGGCAATTTTTAAATTGGACTTAAAAGAAAGAAGCAATTTGGCTAATAATTATTGATTGGGTAATTTATTGCTCAATAAGAATAAAAATGTAGCGATTTTTCCATCCTTAGCTTTTAAGTGAATTAGCTTTTAACACGCTCATAGAAAATGCAGGGAATGTTGTCTGTTACCAAGTCAATATAGCACAACAGCAGACAATGTTCACATACAAAACGCATTCGTCCATATATGTTCTGAGCCTACATGAACAGTAACATACATTTTAAGTACATTTAAAAGCAAAAAGACAATAAACGAGTAAATAGTATGTACATCACAGTTATACTGATTCATAAATAATTTAAAAAATATATAAAGTATGATCAATTTAGATGCAATTTCAATTTTGGTGTGAATACCAATTGCACGAGTTGAAAAATTTTAAGTATACTCTTTAACAAAAATAATAGGGAACTAAACTACTCTGATAAATGTTTAAAAAAAATCATTATGCTTTGTTTAATTACATAAGTTTTGTTTTGATTATAGATTTTGACTAATTGGTTGAATCAGTTCGCAATTTATTTGTCATCGAAGTATTGAAGTAAGTAGCATGAAGTAGTTCGATGGTTTGTTACATAGATATAAGTTGATAAACAATATAAAGTGTATGTCTGGAAGACTATAAATGTGGCAAGTTCCTTGACTACTCGCCATGTCCACAGTCATCCAGATATTCACTTTTTTATACTTTTATGTAACAAACCATCAAACTACTTTATTTAAAAAATGTCACTGAAGAAGGTCTATATTAGATCGAAACGTATCTGATGAAATAAACGCCTAAACCTCTGTGGAAAAGACAATTTATTTCCTACCCATCAAATTATTATGGAGTTCCACAAAATTAGAATGAACACTATCAAAAAAATTTAATGAGAACCACAAACAGAAAGAGGAGTAATAATTTATAAAAAATTTAGTTATTTCTTGGTTAGAAATATTTTTAAATTGTATAAATACAAAAATATGTATTTACAAAATAATGGGGCATCGGTGGCCGCACAGTTTAGGCATTGACATGGCACTCATCACTGTAAGGTAAAGGCCCCAGGTTCAAATACAGCAACCCTGCATGTAACCCCAACATGCAAATGGACTTATTTTATTTTTATTTTATTTATTTTTTCTACACCGCCACCCCAGGAGTTGATATGACCAACTATGGATCCAGCAGAAAACTGGATGATCGCAGACGATCACAATCCATGACTTCACATATCACTATTTCCATGTAAAAAGAAAAAGTTATTCTTAGACAACATATTATTATTATTATCTTAAAAATCCTTTTTCCAAAGGATCAAAAATAAAACAATATAATAAGCCAAAAACTATTCGAATAATAATACCAAAAATTACATTTTATTAGTAAATCTACTAAACTCAATGATAATGGTAAATCAAATAAATGGGAAAAAGTTGTATGTTCCATTTTTATAAAACAAGCAGAAATAGAAATTTAACATCTTTAGTATCTTCTTTTTCATATCCAAATATAGAAAAGAATTAGGAATTAAATTTTTTTTACATATCTTATAACAAAAATAAATGCTAGTAAATCATTTTATTGACAACTGTTGTTTTACTTCAGTGTACATACAATGAATAAGTTTTATTGTCAAATAAACACTAGAAAAGGCTAGAATTAATTTTATCCTTAAAAAAGTAATAATATTAAAATAAAATATAAAAAATAAGAAAAAAACCAATGACCCTTGGTACTTAAGGAATAAGGAATTACATAAGGATCTTAAGATAATCGAGGTCACGGCGGATATACAGTGATTTGCTGCATGAGAATCCAGACCATACTCAGATCCAGATTATTCATGGGTAAAAAAAATGGTTGATACATTTAACATTTTAAACAGAAATTTTGTAAGGTAACAAATGCCATGACCATTATGTCATATTATACAAGTTTATGGACTATAAATTACTACCTCTCTTCCTTTTTTAGTTGTCTTTTCTTCAAAGGTAGATATGGATAAATAATTTTAGTGAACTTCTTCAACCAATTTTTTTATTGTTGTCGATGTATTTTGATGCAAATCTTACTCCCCTTCAGGGCTGAGTGTAATAACAAATTACAAAAACAATAGTAAGTTTATGAACCTTCAGCCTATAAATAGTTTAGAGATTGAATTTCTTATGTAGAAGATTATAATACAATATTGGCAATTTTGGACTGAGTCGATCTTCAAACAAATTTGAAATCATCTATTAAATACTTAATTATGTCCATTTTTAGACATCTTTAAGATTATTTTGCCCTGATGATGACCTTAAAAAAGGTCAAAAGTTTGGCAAATAAGAATTGAATATGTTTTTCATTCAGACTATACCAAGATCAAGATTATATGCATAAANTATATATATATTTTAATTTGGGCCCTACAGTTCTGCTTAAAGACTGAAGTTTTAAATGATGCATTTATTGTGTAATCTTAACATTCTAAGCACTTATAAAATTAGAGTTTTAATGTACATATTTAAAATTAAATCTTTTTTTCCACATTCCTTATCCAAATGCACCAATCATATCCCAAGCTTTCATATTCACCCTCATCTAAAATTTTAGCCTTATCCTCCAGAATTGCAGGCCTATGGAATTTACTTCCCCAGGAAGTACATTCACCATTCTGCTTCCTCGCTGGCTTGTTTCTGGTCCATGTCATCTTAGTATATAAAATGACATGATTCATCTTCTTTTCCTCCCTCTTCCTTTCCTTTTTCCCATCTTCTTTTACCGTTTTTCTGTTTCTGATTTTCTCTTTAATGAGGTTTCATCATTCGATTATAAACAATTAATATTTTAAAAATATATTAATATTGTTGTATCTTTTATTCTAAGGTCTTGGTTGAGATGAAAAAGTCAGTGACATCAGTAAGATTGGAACCCACGACCTTTGGCTCAATGTGCCGCAGCTCTAACCGCTTGAGCTTAGCTCGTGGGTTCAAATCCTATTTGTAACACTAACTTTTTCATCTCAACCAAGACCTTAGATAAAAAGTATAATTAATTAAAATAAATAATAGGTCAATTATGACTACTAAACATATAAAATTGTTTTGTATATTTTATTATTTAATTAATATTATTGTTTTATTATTAATTGCTAATGTTTATACAACTAAATTTATTTCTATTTGTACCTTTAAAATTTAAATTTTTTTTAAATTATGAGGGAAGTTAAAGACGGTAGAAGACGTCACTGGTAAGGCGTCCAAACCTGATCATAACCGTTGGCTATCCGTATCAGTGAAACAGAATTTGCCGCCATCAACTGACTGTAAACAACGTTTCCCTCCGTTGTGTGTTGTGCTGTTTGTTGTTTGATTTTTCACTCAGATGTATCCGTATTTTTAACTTATTCGAACATGGATTTTTTAGACATTGTAAGTAAATTTCAACTGGAGAAGCTCAATAGACAATGGGTGGAAAGAGTTCATCGCGACGACTTCACCAACGAGAAGACACTGCCGGACGAGTATGAATTGCTTTTCCTCGACGATTCGTCCGAAAGCCTGTACACGCTGATGAAAAATCTCTGCGATTCGATTAAAGAATGGCTCAGAGAAGATTTAAATTCATCGAATTTATCACAGGACTCGAGCACGTCGGTGAGGAAATCCTGGCAGGCGCTGATCAAGCATCAGTTTGACTACAAAGGCCTGATCGCAGTGCTGAGCACTTTCATCAAAATAGATCTGAAAGAGTTGGTCGACGAAGAAGCGAGACTTTGCGCACTCACGGCCGCAGACCTGTACTTTATACTCATATCCATTCACGGTTCACAAATATTCAGTGTTTTCAATTCTATACTCTTTGGACAAGCCGTGGAGCAGTTTAGGATTGTAAGCCTGATCCAGTCATCCGGTACAGCAAAGCCTTCGCATAAAAAGTCAAAAAAGAAAGAGGCGGAAGAAGAAACCGACTGCAACACTCAAGATAATACAGAGCAGGAAGTCATCAGTAGTGACGAAATAAATAAAATTTTTAAAATATTGGCCTTGACGATTGAAGACTTGGAAGATTCTTTAAATAATCTTCAACTAAAGAATAATAGAGAAATTTTAGTTCAGATTGTTCACGTACTTGTTTTTTTAATCAAATCAGACAAGACTACTTTGGCGTTTCCCAAAACCCTACCTAAACAAACCAACATCACATATCTCGCTTATAAATCCTATGAGATATTAAACAGTTTTTGCAATCCCAGACATGGAGATCTCATGGAAATTGTCAGATATCTCATGAAATCATTATTATCCGAACTCATATGGAAAGATCAAGATCTCCAAATGAGTTTCAAGTATAAAAATTATATCAGAGAGCATATTCTGTGTTTCATAAAACAGATTTTACACAATGTTGGCAAACCTGCTTATGGAGGGGTTAAAGGCCTGCTGCAGCAATTGTGTATCAAGACTAACGAAAAGGCAGACCTTAGGGCAAAAAGTTTGCAGCAAATCGTTGACATATTAATTTTTCTTCCCGATGATTTATTTAATGATTGTTGCCTATGGATACTTAGTCTGTCCCATGCATATGAAGTTAAAAATAGGGTAGTCGCTGTTGAATTAATTTCTAAACTTCTTCTGTTAGACGAAAGAGAAACTAGAAGCGAGGAGTATAACCGTGACAATGAATCAGTAGACAATTCATCTAGAAATGGTGATGTGTCTGAAGATGAAAATAATATAAACACTGTGCTAAATCACACTAAAACCCTTAACCATAAATTTCTTCTAACTGCTATAATTTCAAGGTTTGATGACATATCGGCCACAGTCAGAGCAAAATGTTTAAGCATATTTGCTTCCTTGCTCACTTCAAATAGTGCAATTAAAAGAATCACTGTCGATTTATTCGTTCAAAACAAAGTTGACGATAATAGAACAATTTTTGATTTTAAAAAGTTTTTTTGTAATGCCGATGAGATCAACGTTCCTGAGGATCCATTGCCGAAGGGTAGTTTGATAATGGAAAAAGTTGAACTGTTGAGTGCAGATCCGAAAGTTTTCGTAAGAAAATCAGCTCTTCAAATTTTGATAAATATATGCAGGCTAGATTCAGACTGGATCACCGCAAAAAGAATTGATGTAAGTTTTTATTATATTTTATATAGTAATTTAATATTGAAAGGCAAGAGTGAAATGTAAGTATAAAAATTACAGTATTAGATTTTTTTATAGGTCAATATAAGACTGCATTTTATTTATTTTAATTTTATTTATGTATATTTATTAATTTATATATTTAATTTAAGTAAAATTAACTTGGGAAAACTGATTGGATATATACATTATTTAATTTAACCAGAGAAAAAATTTAGTTAAAAATTACATTTAAACAATTTCAATTAATTATTCTTTTTATCGAAGGTCTTGGTTGAGATGAAAAAGTTAGTGTCATTAGCAGGATTTGAACCCTCAACCTTCAGCTCAATACACCACTGCTCTAACCACTTGAACTAGTGTGACTTCGATCCACTCGGACATCAACTCCTCATCTCAAACTAAACCTTTCAAATTTTTATTTGGAAATCATGAGAAGCGGACTGGTGTGACGTAGGTTTTGAAAAAATAGGTTTTATTTATCGTGCCATTGTTTCGACCTTTATTGAGATCATCTTCAGGGCTCAAAGTGTTTGTTTTCTGTGTAGATGTATCATTATTGTGAGTCGTGTTGAGAGTGTTGCTTATGAAGTGGCCAGGGGGATCTATTAGTGAAATGATTACCTCTTTAATTGTTATTTTAATTCAGATATGTTTAGCGGTCAAAATTAACCATATTAATTATTTCAATTTATTATTATTTTTATCTAAGGTCTTTGGTTGAGATGAAAAGAACTTCATGCCACTAGCGGGATTCAAACCCACAGCCTTTGGCTCAATACACTGCTCCTCTAACCACTTGAGCTATTGTGAGTTCAACCAAGACCTTATATAAAAAGAATAATTAATTGAAATAATTAATACGGTCAATTTGACTGCTAAATATATAGTGATTAATTTAATCAAAAAACTTTTTGAAAGTAAATTGTATTTATTAAATATTATGCTAAAATTTTGTAAGAGGAAGTACTACCAAGTCACTAGAAAAGTTCATGCTGTTTTTCATTTGTTATTGTTGTAAACTGATAATCAATATTTCTATTCACGTAGGAGAATTAGGTGTTACATAAAGTAATACAAAGAGGATAATACGTCATTTCATTTTTAAAAAAATTCTTACAATTTACTGTAAAATATAAAATATTTTCTTTCTCATGGCTTGGGATTTAAGCTCGGTACTAGGGTAGCTCAGGCAGCTCATAAAATTTGCACTGTGTTCAGTGATAAAACAATAAGTGGTTTTAAAAATGTTTGCTTCTGGTAAGGAGGGGTTTGAAGATGAACCTCAGTCGGGTAGTCCTTGGTGGGTGGGTCAGGATCATTTGGTGACAGTCAATGGTACAACCTTCTGGTGTTACTTATTTTTCGTTGCACGTGACAAACTGGTCAAAAAACATCTCTTCATGTTGAGAAAAACTGAAAGGCAAATGTTTAGACGTTGAAGCTTGTTATCGTCCATGCATTTATAACGATCCTATTTGCTTGCCTTTCCAAGTTGATGGTTTCATCACTTACATCGAACACTGGCAAGCTCCTGACATGTTTGATGCGATTCAAGTTTGATAGCTTCCCTCAATTTGTCTTCATCTAAGATGTTCTACCAGCCTTTGGTCCACCTTCAAACCCTTCTTTCCCAGAAATAAACTTTTATTTATTGTTTTATCACTGAACGCACTGCAAATTTTACTAAGCTGCTTTGGCTGCCCTAGTACTGAGCTAAAATTCATACAGTTAATCATACTTGAATTATGGGTTTTGAAGATGAAGAAAATATTTCATAATTTACTGTGAACTGTTCAAGACACCTTTTCTTTGTGAACTGACGTATTATCCTCTTGGTATTATGTGATGTAAACACCTAATCTTCCAATGTAAATAGAAATTTTGGTAACGGTATTAACAAAATAAAAAATCATGAATGAAAAACCACACATATCTTTCTCGTTAACTGGTAATATTTACAGTGTAAAGTTTATCTGAATTGTATAAAGTATTTAAAAGTAGGTAATTTTAATATGCTTGCCTAATTTTTCCTCTTGTGCTCATTATTTTGGCACTTCATTATTTGATTTCTTTAAAATTGAAACATGCTAATTAACTGTGATTTTTTGGTTAATTAATATTTTTAGATATTTGTGAAGGCGTGCAAAGATAATTCAGTTATCATAAGAAAGCTGATGGTTCAAGGCATTACAGAATTGCTCCTGACTGCAACGGAAAGGGAAGATCTGCAGAAAGCATGGGTAACCAGTGTTTTCCCCCTAATTGCTGATAATGAGGTGAAATCCCAGGAAAAAGTTATAGAGGTAATTTTCACATTTAAATTTTTATAGAGATGATTTTTGATGATTCATTTTTATAAACTCTGACCACGATATAAAATATTGTTTTAATAACAGTATGGAGATAACACAAATTATATAAGGGTAATTTTTTTTTTAAATCAATTTTAAACCAAAATCTATTGCATTTTTTTTTGTCTTCCATTTCTTGCTGGTATTGTGAAGGAAGTAGCAAGGCCAAGAATAGTTGGTAATTTATAAGCTCAATTCTGCCATTTCGATTTTTGTTTTGTTTTTTGTTATTCATACTTCTTATTTACCATCCTCTCGAAAACATTCATTGTTGTTGTCCTGAATAGAGCATGGAATTGACAAGACATCCTTCTGGAACCAATGTACAATGTTTAACTATGACAAGTTTATGATTTGAATTTTGAAGGAGTCGAGTGTTTCTATGTGATTTTTGTTTGCTGTGAAATTATCGTGAATAACATTTTTTTTCTTTATTCGCCCTGTATTAGAATATGAATCAGAATTAATACCTCAATATAAAAACATAAAATTTAATTCTTGTTTTATAGACTGTTGGCAACGTCATTTTGGATAATATGAAACCCCATTCTCATACAGTCCAGTCAAAAGAAATTTTACCGTGGAAATTAATTTCACTCGTCTCAAGTCTGGGATTGCGCCGTCTCTTCAGATTTGTGTGCCGTCAATGGGCCATCCTAAAATATATTTCGTAAGAATATTATTATTTCTATTATAATCGTTACAGTTTGACTATTTTAACTCAAAAATATTAAAGTAACAATTTATGATTAGAGAACATTTTTAATCACTGTTCTTTAAGTTGATTAAACAATTTATTCTAAGTTATATATTTATACTCTTTTTTATAAGAATATGGAATTTATATTATTGCGAGTCTAATTAAATCTGTGGATCTCACCTTGTAGCAAAGGCAAAAATACTTGTGGTGTTTCTTGCAAACAATAATTGTAAAAAAGCAAGTGTTCAGAAATAATGTGAAAGTATACAAAGAAAAACTGACAACTTGTTGGAAAAAAATAAATAAATAAAAATAAAGCCAAAATTTGTTAATAACTGAATTATGACTAAATTGAAAATGGACTCCTTACGAATTAAACCAATTGATGCTAGCAACCAAAAATAATCAAACAAATAAAATAAATAAATTTTGTCTTAATTAGTTATCTAGTTTCTAAAATTATCATGAATAATGACAATTAATGAATCTTAATAACTAAAAAGGCAGACATTAAGAAAATAGAAAGAAGAGAAGAGAGAGAAAAAAAGAAACTTCTTCAAACCTGGTGGATTTCCTTCTTTTGTATGTCCGACTTCTTTTTCTGCCAAATCAATTCTCCTTAAGCGCCTATATTGGCCTATCGTGCTTGAACCCCCCCCCCTTTCCTTACCTTCAGTATACCTCCTACCAGCATGCTATTTCAATATCCATCTTGTAATAATATAAAAAAATTAAGAGGCTTTCATGTTAAAACTGAAAATATTGGCACATTACAAGTTTATTGTTTGTTTTCTTTCTTATTTATGTTTGTATTTTTTGTTTTGTCTTCCTCTCTTTTTTATTAATTTTCATTATACTTAACTTCGACGACTGTCCTATACTGTAATATAGGATAAATATATTCAACTATAATTGTTTTACAGGGCTGATGTTATAAGAATTCTACAAAGCCATATTGGAACTGAAAACAATCTCTCTGCATGGTTTCTTCTTGTCTGCATATCTGAATTTGAAACCCTAAAAAACCCTAATTTCATATTGGAATATTTTTTTGAAAATGTTTATAACAATACTTCTGTGAGTTTTAACGTACTGCCTTTCATCTGCATGCATTAAAATGAATCGTTTGTTTTAGTTTGACGAATATTGCAGCCAGCTCGTCATGGAAGCCGTACATCTTAATTGGAAAGAATGTAAAGTCGATTTAATCGAAAATCTTTGTACAAAGTTAAAACTTTCGGTTGAAAATTTTCAAGTACCATTTACACTTATAGCACGGTATTTTGATATCTGTGTAATGTATGATAGCACAAATGCAAAAAGTTGGGCTGTATCTTTAATAGAGGTAAGTGGTTTTATTATTTGTATAATAACGGTTTTTAGGAACAAACTCTAATTTGATTGTACTTTTTTTAATGTTTATAGTCATGTGAAAATTATCTTCACAAAGTATTACATAGTAATACTGAAATCAGTGAAAATCTGGAACTCGGTGTAGTGCAGCGCATTTTCACATTAGGAGAGGCTATTCAAATTTCTCCAGGTGTAATAAAGGAAGATACTAAAGATATGCTTGTAACAATTGTTGATATGGATCCTAAAGATGGTATGAGGAAAGGTTGGTTAGAGATGTGTTGTTTTGTTATTCCAAAATTATTACAGGTGAGGCTGATAAAGGAACAAAACAAAGTTCATTAGTAACTGCAGTGACTGTAATTACGCTAGGCAAACTATGCCTTCAGGATCAACTATTGTCAAAAAAAGTAGTACCTGTTTTTGGATCTCTACTTGTTAAAAGCCCAACTCCAATCAAAATCAATTCACTAATTTCATTAGCAGATTTGTGTGTAAGGTAGGCCTTTTTGAGTTTTCTTATGTAACAATTAAAAAAATAATAAAATTGACTAAATAAAACTATTTATTGCACACCAAAATTGCAAATTTAAGTAATGATATTATTTAACATTGTAATATAATTTTAAAGGTAACATTTTTATTTTAAATTGATATATGTTTATGTATTTATTTATTTGTTCTGCTGTATTTATGCGATGAAATTATTGTTTAGGTTTACCTCATTAGTTGAACCATACCTTGGAGAAATGGCACTTTGCCTCAAAGATCAAGATTGGAAAATACGGAATAAAACATTAACATTGATAACACAATTACTTCAGGTATAATTTTGTTTAACGTTTTTTATTACTTGTTTGTACCTGGCCATGCTTCAGTATGGCTCAGTCTTATATGAAATGAATAGGTAAGTACTGTAGGTGGCGTCGGTGGCCACATAGGCTGAGGCATTGAAAAGCTCATCACTGTAAGGTAAAGGTCCCAGGTTCAAATCCAGTAACCCTGCATTCGAACCCGACATACTTACAAATGTGTTTATAACCTTGTAGTTTAAATACCCTTGTTTTAAAAAAAATTCTAAATGCTATTAATATATAGTCGCCGAGAAAATGTTCAATACAATACCCTGCCTTGTGTTTCGGTAGCTAATCATTTCCAAAACAAAGTAAATTAGTTGAATGCAATAATCGGTATCAAATTAACTCAATTGAATTTTTATATGTATAGATTATTATAATAATTTTTTACATTTACTACAGAAAATCTAAATTATTTTACTGGATTTCAGGAAGATTATATTAAATTAAAGTCACCAATATTTTTCTTCATACTATCCATGATCAATGATTCGTGCTTAACAGTTAAGAAAAATGCAGCAATGTTTTTGGTAAATACTGTTTTAAAAAAGTATCCAAGGATAATGGGTCAAGAATTTATAAAAGCTATTCTCTTCTATAATTCATACCACGTAAGTTTTTCATATTATAACAATTTTTTTATACAAATATTCTATTAATGTACATTTAAAAAAACAAAAACTTAATTTTTCCCTTAGGAGAGTTATGGATTTTGTCAATTTGAAATCAGCCCTCGTGAACTCGATGCTTTTTGCATACCTGGAAATACTAACAAAGGGTTAAGAAGAAATCTATATAAATTCATGATGAATAAAATGGATGATGAGTTGAAATTTAAAGTAACTTGTCAGCTATGTTCGGAAATTTTAGGTATGCAAAATTGTAATTTGATATTTAAACCGTAAACAATTTTATTAATTTTGAGGTTAATTTGGAGGGTTAATTTTGTTTTTTAATTTGAAGTTTGTATGTAGCCTATTATGCCTGTCCTCATTGGTTGAATAATCCATATCTTCAACAATACAGACAAATTGCTCCTTGACGTACAAAGAGAATTCAAAATTAATATTCTTAGAGGTACTAACACCACACAATCTATACTAGGAATGTATGAATGCACAACAATCCACACACATTATTAATTCCATTTAAACCACTACTGTTTGTAAATTAAGAATAAGGGAGCCTTTTTAGGAAATAATTTATTATTAACATTTTGGGACTAGTAATGAGATATAGCATTTTTCAGTCAAATGAAACTTTTTTCAATCAAATGAAACCTATTTCCAGGCAAATGAAACCTTTTTTCAGCCAAATGAAACTTTTTTCCAAGCAAATGAAACCTTTTTTCAAGCAAATGAAACCTAAAACCTAATGATAATAATTATGTAGAGGAATAAATAAATGATTTTATAGTACTAACAATAATTTTTATGATGATTGAATATTAATATTACAATAATTGAATCGTAAGGCTTAGGTAAAAGAACGTTTCTTGTGAAGATCCGTTTACACGTTGGTGGGGGTATCATCGGGTTCACTTTTGAAATTCATGTCGAGAGACGTGTTTGTAGAAACCCTTCAACCTGATGATGAGCTAAAGGGCTTGAAATCCGGATTGTTGCAAAACAACTTATTGTGAGTAGGAACCATCTTTTTAAAAAGGATTGAACTCCACACCCACTCCATCATTCATAATTTCTATCACAGAAAGTTGTTGCTCGCTTAAAAACACTTTTCTATCCTACTTAATTAAACTTCGACAGGGTGGATGTAGAAAAGTTTGATGAATACGGATCTTTACAAGAAACGTTCTTGTACCTAAGCCTTACAATTCAATTATTGCAATATTAATATTCAATCATCATAAAAATTATTGTTAGTACTATAATGTCATTTATTTATGCCTCTACCTAATTATTATCATTAGGTTTTAGGTTTCATTTGCTTGAAAAATGGTTTCATTTGATTGAAAAAAGGTTTCATTTGATTGAAAAAAAGTTTCATTTGATTGAAAAAAAGTTTCATGTGGTTGAAAAAAAGTTTCATTTGACTGAAAAATGCTATCTCATTCAGGCAAGCTTGCTTGCTCCCTGGGCCTAATGACGAGTTATCTTGTTTGGGCTTTGTATGCTCCCCATGTCCAGTGGCAAGTTATCTCATCCTCTTGATTTTTTGCCTTTGGGGAGCTCTAGCTGGACACGCTTGGCATCTGTTTAGCTGAGGTTTTATGCCATGTGTAACAGACACTTCAATAGTGAATGGAGACCACCCTTTCTTTCCCGTGGTCATCATCAACGAACTTCTATTTTCTCCCCCTGATATTCACAATCTGGCCTCACTCTCAAACTTTTGCGAAATTGCAATATATTCATTATTCTGAAAAGCCATTCTCCACAATAAATAAAGTAATTCCTGTCATTCAGGTTGGCATAATGCCCAACTACCCGTTAGGTGTTACAGATGAGGAGTCAAATCACTTTACAATGATTGCAAAAAACCAAACAAAATCCTACAGCACTGGATACTATTTTGAACTCCAACACAATTTCGATTTCTACAATCTAAAAATATTAAACACCAAAAAAAAAAATGTAATTTTTTTATAAATACATCAACAGGGATAAACACAGCATCAATTATACATGTAAACTCAGCAGCAGCTACACTAGTATCATAAATCAAATTCAATATCAATAACATGCATATAACACACAAAACATCTAATACAACATATAAAACATTACACTCCCACACATCAAACAATTGTACATAGTCTAAATCTCCAACAATTTATATCTCATTTCCACAATAATCCCATCTATATTAATCCTGAATGGCTAACCAGATCAGAATGACAAAGCATTTCCTTTTTTCCATTGTCGGTCTCTTTCACATCAAAGAGGCCGACTCCTCATACAAAAATGAATTTCTATCCCTACCTCCTTCCCCACTCCTTCAAAATCATATATATATAATCAAAAAACGTTAAAATCTCACTAAGTCACATGACTCAATAGTGACATGACTATTCAGAGAACACACTTCGAGGGAGTACAAATACTTTGATTAAACCGAAAAGTTCTGTTGTGTACATCTTTATATAAATTCATATCTTCACATTTATACAAATTCACATCTTATATGAATTTGTTTAATTTAAAATTATAAATTCCAGGCCACGAAGAAGATCTCAATAAAGATCAAAATGTTGGCACAATAAAGAAAATGTTTTTTCTAATGTACATCACACCAGACCACATCTCATGATCTTTAAATAATCTTTTACAATAATTTTTCATAATCCATTAAAAAAACAAAAAAAAACAGAACCACTAGTGTGGCAAATAAGAGTTTGACGTTGCCGTAACATCCTCGTCCACTGTGGTCCCCCATATGTTCACAATATCTATTTTTATCTAACAACATTTATTTGGAATGATTTAGTTTTGTGAACCTATCCTCCTAATATATTGTTATTCTGATTTTGGCAACTGTCTGCCAAGTGGCTTCAGTTTAAATTTTACTTCATTTATGTTCACAGTAATTTTTGTTTTTGTTGTTTGTATTTTTATATATTTATCTTTTTTTGTATAATTTTTTTTCAACTCTATATTTGTGTATGTTTATGCCTGTGCATACCAAATAAATCAGTATTTATTTTGTTTCTTGGTTATTATGTTATAAAATGCTCATTAAAGACTTTTTGTGTCAAGTAAATTTTCAGTTAAATTCAATTTTTTTATCCTTATATTTACTTCAGTTGTAAAGTATAATATCATAGCAATGTACTGTCCAATTTTGAACGGAATTGGTGCAACATAAAAGTACTTGGAATTTTAATGGGTATTAGAAATTAAATCAAACTGGGGGGTCAAGTAACAGCCAAGGCAGGGGAATGCGATTTGGAATCCGAAAATCAGTCCTCAAAAAGGTTAACTTTAAATTATTTGCATATAAACAGAATAATGCCAGTACTAGGCAGCATATCTTTAATTTCTTTCCCACGATCTGATTTGAAAGGTGTCCTTTTTTATCTTTTGTGTCCGACTGTCATTTTTAGATACCTTCTGTTGCTTCTACTCCGAATGTGCCATATTTAAATATTTGCCGCTAACACACATAAAAAAGGAAAATGAACTGATGAAAAATAGCGAAACAACTCAGACTGATTTAGTACAGATACTGAATATATTTTGTGATATTTCCTAATGGGTCTGAGAGGATGTGTTTCGTTTATTTCCAGTCATTTTGGTCTGCCTATTCTCCATGTCGGACGTGTTTTGACTTTTCGTTACCTTCATTGGGTTTGTATGAATGGCCAAAACACTTCTTTATTGTTATTTGAAATTAAATTTAAAGTGGTGGTTAATATAACTTTTACAGTTGGTTTAGTTTAGTTACAGTTGTTTTATTATAATTAATACTTGCAGATACTGTACTAATATTATTTCTTATTTTTGAAGATAAGGTATGTGAAGGAAAAATTCCGCTTGAACAGACTGGTATTATTGTCTTAGAAGACGCTTTATATGCTATTGCATGTGAAGGATTAAGAATTTCCAATTCCAGAGGGTCGAAGGATGACGATGAAAATGAATTAACGAATGGAACTACTAATAATGCTGTTAAAAACATTATGGATCGTATTGGGAGGGAGGTTTGTAATATTGAAACAAGCTAATATAAATATAGTTACCCATGTTAATACTTGTTTCAGGTTTCATTAACTTTTTTTTTGCAGTAAAAATTTTTGTTTACAGGTTTTAAAGAAAAATTATATGGAACACTGCATTCCCATCTTTATAAGATTGAAAAGGAAATTGACTGAAATCAAATCACCTTTAATAACTAATTTGATGGTCGCTCTAAAGGAGTTGATTAAAGACTACAAAGAAGAAGTAAATCTTTCTATGATTTGAATGTATATTTGAAATATTTATTTGATATTTTTTCCCCCAGATCGATGAAATTTTGGCCGGAGATTCTGAACTCGCTGCAGAAATCGCTTTGGACTTGCGGAATCTCGAAGAAAATGGTAACGAGTTGACAAATGCTGATGAACAGCCCGCTCTGGACAACTTACCAATGAGTGTAAAAGATTTGAAATTGACATGTGAAAAATTGGCCGATCAAATTGTCCAGTCTACTGATGTTTACTTAGACAATGCATTACACGATGTCAACTCAATTGAAACAAGAGACAGCTTGGTTGTTAACCATGTTTCAAGTCTTAGCCAGCCATGTACAAATGGAAATGTTCAAATTGAACAAGAACAATCTAGAGAGTCACTATCAACTCAGCTGTAAGTAATTAATATATATTTTCATAATTACATGTAAAATATACTTCAAATGTCAGTTTTTATTTATTTATTTTTTTAATTAGATTTATACTTTCATCTGACACAAGTAAACATTATGAACACTGGATCAAGTTATGGTCTTGAGTATGAGTTTCACCTCATGAATATACTAAATCATCTTGATCCAAAGTGTTCATAACAGTCATCAGTGTAATTTTTGAACGATTTTAAATCATTTTAGACCTGCTGTTGTTACTCACAATATATGTAAATACTGGTTGTGTGCATAAGGTTTTTCGGTTTTCAGTGATCAGTGAAGTTTCAAATATAAATTTATTTTATTTCTAATCTAAAATATATTTTTCCTTCGTTTTCTATAACATACTGTCAATGTTCTGATAGAGAAATATCCTCTTTTTTTAAAAAGATAAGTGGTTGAAGTAGTAAGGAGTGGTCAGGTTAGATGTATTTCAGAAAAACACCTTTTTAATTTATTGCCGATGTTTTGATTTTTATTCTCGGGTCATCTTCAAGGGTTGGGTAAATTACAATAATATTTTGATTATGAAATTTGTTTAAAATTATACAAGAAAAATGTAAATAATTTATTAATCTATTTATTATAATATAGTATTTAGTATATAGTATAGGAAGTATTTAGTAATCATAATTGATTATATTAATTACACTTTCAATCTTAACCAAGACCTTAGATTAAAAGTATTCTTAATTAAAGTAGATAATTATGTTAATATAAAGTTGAATTTTAGTTTAATCAAAGTAATTCATGCTCACAAAAAGTATATGTCATGTTTGTTAAGAGTTTACATGTTAAAATTGTTGTGAAATATGAATTTGTATCTTGCTGGTTTTATAAGATTGTTACAGTTTGGGGAAGGGATTGGAAATTTTCTTTGAAAATGGGTGGCTTTTTTGACTCAAATGAAGTCGTGAATGGGGATTGTTGGGATTGGTTTAAACATATTCATGGTTCATTTGAAAGGTCCATCAGCAATAAAATGAAAAAAGTTTTGGTCGAGATAAAAAAGTGAATGTTACAAGCGGGATTCGAACCCACAACCTTCGGCTAAATACGCCGCTGCTCTACCACTTGAGCTATAATGACTTTGATCCACTTGGACACCAACTTTCCTTCTCAACCCCACCTTTTGAATTTTCCCTCTTTTTTGCCATTTTTCAAATGTTGTTTAATCTATTTGATTCTCGGCGACAATTGAAATGGCCATGGAGAGCTTTAGTGAAGTACTATCAACCAAAACCTTACATAAAAAGATTAAGTAATTGAAAGAAGTAATTTGGTCCATAGACCACTAAATATAATAGATTTAATAAGTAAAACGAAGTATAGCTTCACTAACAGCTCCCCATGGCCACTTCATATGTTGCCAAGAATCAAATCCTGATTATATGACATTTGAAAAATGGCAAAAAGGAGGGAAAATTCAAAAGGTAGGGTTGAGATGGGAAGTTGGTGTCTGAGTGGATTGAAGTCACGATAGCTCAAGTGGTAGACCAGCAGCATATCTAGCTGAAAGTCGTGGGTTGGAATCCCGCTCGTGACACTGACTTTTTTATCTCAACTAAAAACCTTAATTAATTGAAAGATATTATTTAGACAAGCAGACCACGAAACCTAATAAAATGAAAAAGTTTGTGAAATACATCTAACCTAACCACTGCACACTACTTCAAACTTATTGAATAACTTATTGAACGACCGGCTATTAAATAACATACATTTTTGTAAAAGTCTAAGGTCTTTAGATGAGAAAAAAATCTGCAAGTCGATTTTCAGAGCGTTTTCCTTCAAAAATTCAAAGGGCAAACTCTAAAGAGTATGGATGGTGGAATATTGGTTGCCAGCATAACTCGATTTCACTCTGAGTAAGTGGAGCTGAATGAGCCTGGTGAAACATGGCATTGCATCTATTCACCAGGGCTGGATATATTTCCATCAACAGGACAGAAGACACTTTATCTAGGCACAGTTACATACCTCTACTGTAAAGGTCTGATTTCGTGATAACAGTTACCAGTAAATTATTTCTCGAATATCCACCAAACATTTACTAGGACTTTACAAAGGGAGCAATCTCAACAACGCTCTTGATGTTTCATTCCTCTTGCAAACAGTCCTTCGGCATTTAACATTTTTTAATGGACCCATTTCTCATCCCCAGTGACCGATTTATACTATTCAGGCGTGATCTTCCTTGTTCCTGAGGGACAGTTCATTGTGAACCCTCGAATCGAGCTTCACAACATAACCCACGGATGGGATTCTTTTTCTATTGTTGTGCAATAGCTCTGCTACAGTTAAGTTGACCTCATCCTCCAATACCGCTAATAAGTTGTTGTCTTTAAGCTCATAAGCTCATTAGGTGGTCCACATCGAGGCTGGTTTTTGATTCGTTTCTCTCCATTACTAAAACATCAGAACCACTGTTGACATATTAAGTTACTATGTTATCAACGTAAATTCCACATAAATTTAAACAGAAACTCATCATAGCAAGCAATGCATGAATTTTATCTGCTTTCATGTCGTAAGATATGCAATTTATTCTAGACTGACTTTTGGGGTAAACTACCCCTTTCTTACAATCTCTTTAAATAGGGCTTTTCCCACCCTAGAGCTAATGGAACTAACAGTTAATAACAGATCACCTTTATAAGGATGAAAGTCGAAGAAAAAACAAAAAACAAAAAAAACATCAAATATCTTATGAGTTAAATCAAAATTCAAATTATCTGTGAATGTCATATTAAATTGATTACTGATAAGTGCAGAAGGTTTTCTAGGTAAAAGTTAAAACTTCTGAAAGATCCATTGACTTACAATTCTTCAAACAAATGGTTACTTGCATTAAAAAATAAACTAATTTAACTAACTCTGTAAAGCAGGTGGTTAATTGTTTAATCTGAACAGTGTGCTCAATCTGTACCAAAATTTGCCTAAAAAATGACATGCTGTGAATTTCATTGAAGTGTTTGGAATTCATTCTTTAATATTCACACATATTTGTATGAAAACTGGAAAAAGTGAGCAATTGAGCTCCTAGTACAGTAGTTTGACAAATTTGATTCAGATATGTTCCGTCGACCACATAATTATTTTACGTTTAATTTTCTGCATTTTTTCTTTTTGTCTCTTTACGTGAGTTGGGTGATTTTTATATTCAAACTTTGTCAACTTTCTTTTTATACATAGTTTTTATTTAATGTCGGTGAGCAACACTGAACATGGCTTAAGGCTAAAGAAAATGTTGGAAAAGCTTGAATAGAAAAATTACCCAAATGACATAATTTGTAGTTTGTGCCATTCTAATTAAATCAATTAATATTTACAGACATGAACCTGTTCAATCACGTTCACCCTCTTATAATGATGGAACGCATGAAAGGAGGATATCAAATTCACCACTCATCAATGAAAATAGGTCAAAAACGTTAGAAGCCCAAAAAAAATCCTGCCCTTCACTGTCGTTTAATGATGTGATGCATTCAACACATAATGACACTGGTGTGCAGGACAAATTACCACCACCCTCCCCTATAATTAACAAGTCACCCCAAATCACAGAAGTGAAAATGGAGAATAACACGACAAAAGACAATAGGAGAAAAAGGCGACGTAATTAATGGGAGTGCAAATTGGCAAATTTTATTGTATGTTATGAGTTGCTAACAATTACTGTAAAATAATATATTTTGTTTTATATATTTTATACAAATGTATTTCTTTTTTTTTTAGTGTAAATCATGTTGATATTGAATTTTAAAATTTAAAATTGATTTTGACTGAAGTACATTTTCCTTGCTTGTTCCATTGCTATGCGTCTAACTTTCTGTTAATAATGGAGATGTCAACTTCTTTTCTTTCTGCAGAAAATCGTGACGCGCAGAACCAACTGTGGCAGGTGAAAGCGATCCAGATGCAGGCGTCAAGACAAGCAACACTGAATCTGATAAGCCATCCGTAGCTTCCATTTTGCATGCAGAATCAGAAATTATGGCTACAAGTCCCTAGTGGATGGAAACCAAAGCACACATTCCGGGATAACCTCTGTAGATTTACATGGCTCGTCACTGCCATTACAGAGTTCCTGACCCGACTGAAATCGGTAGCACAGGCACCCCTTGCCCTACCTGGCACAATTATATTTAAATGTCTTAATTTGATTGGTATCAGCCTTAAGGTTATTATCTTTATAATGTTTGTACATACATGAAGTTATTAATTTCACATAGAGATCACAAGTAATTAACATAAATAAATTATTCGTTACTAAATTAATAACAGCCAAAAGCTTAGCTGTACTTGAGTAATACATAATAAAACACATAATAGTTGGTAGCAACCAATGGAGTAGAAAAATAACATGGAACATTGGCCAATTAATAACAATAAATAAATTTTTAAAAAAAGAAGACACTTAGATATCAAGCGACAGCCTTGAAAAAGATTTAAAATTAAATCAAAACGTCGGCCAGGATTCGAAGTCATTTTCTTTGTGCCAACAACCATTGACCGATATTCCCATCTCACAACGATACAAACATCACAATTATAATAAAACACCTGAACAAAAAAACTGAACATCAATAATTCTATCAGACAGCCTCAGTGTTTTTCTCTCCATATAAAGGACTTGCTGATTACAAAAAATAAGCAGTGCTTATAGGTATGAGTAAAAGTGAAACGGATGTCTTCCTGATTTGGGTAAAAGCTCATAGCATCAACATATATAACAAATAAGTTATCTTATCAAAAGGCCTGCCTGTTCAGGTTCTGGAAAAGCAATGTTTAAACAATAAATGCTCTTGTAGACAAATATGCAAGAGATGGCAAATGAAGTATGAATAAAAGACTCAAAAAGGGAAAGTATATGTGTACATCCAACCAAAAATACCATCTAGATTGTGTTTCAGTTTCATCAACGGACCAAGAAACTTTTTTAAATATGTCTACAGACTTAACCTAAACCACAACAGTTTGCTATACCACCTTTATAAAATCAGCATAGCAGGCCCGACCCATATTCTTTTGGCCTATCCTCTTCCCACCAAATGTAATATAATTCATGAACACCCACCCAATCAGATATGCTAATTTTTATACTAAGGGGGGTTACATGATATAAACAACAGGGTTTTCAAAAATGATGGATTAATTTATGGAAGAACATTTTAGCACCTAGCAACATTGTCATCAGATAATCTAAGAGCTTCAATTATGTTAAAACTAGACAGGAAAAATAATAAAAGAGATTTTATAACATTTAACATATACATATTTTTAATAAAATTTTTATTGTTTATACTTCTTTAAAAATTTGTATTCTTATTTACAGTTGATACAATGCAAATGAAATAGATATATTGAGTTTTATTACACCTGAAAGTATCAAAACTTTTCCTACATAGAATTTTTTTTAATGCTATCACAAATAAAATACATTTTTTTTAAATAATTAATTCATAACCGTTTTCTACTTTTAGTTTGAAGTTCTTATCGGGAGTCAATTAACTAAAGAAACAATAATAATAATTTCAATTAATTATTTTTTTTATCTAAGGTTTTGGTTGAGAAGAAAAAGTTAAGGTCATGAGCAGGATTCGAACCCATGGGCTAATATGCAGCTACTCTAACCACTTGAGCTATTGTGACTTTGATCGATGGTCCTGGGTTCGAATCCTGCTTGTGTCACTTTTTCATCTCGATCAAGACCATAGATTAAAAAAAAAACAATATGGTCAAGACCGCTAAACATATATTGATTAATATAATAATAATAATATATTTTGCAGAATTAATCCAGTTTACAAACATGTTTAAATGTAAAAATATACAATATATAAAATATAACAATATAAAAGTAAAACTAAAAAAAATGAAGAAAAGATTATTTAAGTATTAAACAATATGTAAAGTAAGAAAATAGCTTAAAAGAATGTTTCATATAAATATACATAAAAATGATAAATTTATCATTATTATTGTAAATTTTTACATTGTCCTTGTAAATTTAATATAGCATATTTTAAAATATATAAATATTAGAAAACACTTAAAAATATATTGATTAAATAATTAAAAAATAAGAGTATTTTGTGTATACTTTGTTGAATTATGCTAAAATTAATTGAACTAATTCACAACAGCTTTCTACTTCTAGTTTGAAGTCCTCATCAGGAGTCAGTTAACTGCAGAAATAATAATAATAATTTCCATTAATTATTCTTTTAACTAAGGTCTTGGTCGAGAAGAAAAAGTTAAGGTGATGAGTGAGATTCAAACCCATGACCTTTGGCTCAATTTTCCACTGCTCTAACCACTCTGAGCTATCGTGACTTCGATCAATGGTCGTGGGTTTGAATCCCGCTCATGACACTAGCTTTTTCATTTCAACCAAGACCTTAGATTAAATAATATGTTTAATTATGACCGCTAAACATTATTAATATAGTAATAATATAGTTTGCAGAATTAATCCGATTTACAAAAAAATGTTTAAATATAGAAATACACAATATATAAAATGTTAGCAAAACTAAGAAAACAAGGTTAAAATTATTTAAGTATTAAACTATGTAGTCAGAAAATAGCTTAGAAGAATGTTTCATATAAATTATCATTGTTATTGTAAATTTTTAAATTGTCACTGTAAATTAATATAAAATATTATTATATACATAATATTAGAAAGCACTTAAATATATGTTGATTAAGTAAGTAAAAGTAAGACTATTTTGTGCATAATTTATTGAATTATATTCAGTAAAAATTTCAATTAGAAATAATAATTATATAACAAACTTCAAATGAGGAATGGAAAGCGATTGTGTATTAAATATGTAAAAAAAATTATATATTTTAATTATACTGGAATACCAGTAATGAAACAAAATAAACCGGTAGAAAATTTGATGTGCTTAGTATCGGAAGCAACCTTTAGTATCGAAAGTATAACTACCAGGAAATAAGACTTTGAATTTACAAACATTTGTGGAGGGCATTGGGCTTGGTACCGAAACTTCAGATAACGTATCGAATCAGTTAAATAATTGAATATAAACGTATAAGTCTCGAAAGTGGAAGTACCAGTTAACCAGTGAAGAATCGATACTTTGTACGTGTAAGTAGCTATACATGACAACTTGATCATTGAATTACATAGCCAAGTCGGCAGTCGGTATCCCTATACCGATAACAGTTCCTTCGAGGTATGGCATCGGGTTTGTTTGGTACTATGAGATTTTCATCGTAATTCTATGAAAAGGTGTTCAGTTTAGAATCGAGATCGAGGGCAAAGAGGGAAACAAGACTCGCTGCTAGGCCGGAAACGTTTTTTTACAGCGGCTTTTTGCTCGCCCATCGGCGTTTCTTCACCATAAACAAACAACCGTGAAACCCGGTCGAAAGGCGTCGACAGAATCGCGCGATGAGCAGCGGAGGGAAAATAAACCCGTCCTCACGACTTTACGTCGGCTCCCTCGGAATCCAGGCAACGCAGAAAGACCTCGAAGAACTCTTCGGCAAACATGGGAAAATCCTCGGTGCGCCTTTCTATCCTTATAAAATAAGAAATATTATTTTAGAAGCTGTGTTGTTTAAATGCAGTTAACCTTACTTTTTGGCTCGAAAACTCCAAAACATCCAAAAAAATATATCTATTTTGAAGTAATATATTTAAACTCATGGATTAATATACTAAACAAATTTTGAAAAACTAAACCTTCGAAAACTCGTTATCAATAAACAGTTATCAGTAATAAATTGAAATCACCATTTCTCTCCTAACAGCACAACTACAAAAATAAAGATTATATTAATTACTTCTTATAATAAATGATTAAAGTATTAAAACAACCCGTACATAAATAAATACCCTTAAATTGACTTTTGTACACACAGCAGTTTTACGTTTGAGTCAAAATTATTTTAAACATTGTATTGTTTTAGAGGTTCGGCTCAATAGGAATTTCGCCTTTGTCCAGTTCACAACTGAAAGTGAGGCAAAAGCTGCGATGGAAGACCTGAATGGCCAAAACCATTTTGGACGCAAATTAGGTAATTTATGTTACTATTATATATTAAATATTAATCCATTTATGTTTAGTGGTCTAATTGGCCAAATTACTTCTTTCAATTAATTATTCTTATTATGCAAAGTCTTGGTCGAGATGAAAAAGTTAGTGTCACGAGTGGGATTCGAACCCACGACCTTTGCTCAAAACACTGCTGCTCTAACCACTTGAGCAATCGTGACTTCTATCCACTCAGACACCAACTCTCCATTTCAACCGACAACCTTTCGAATTTTCCCTTTTCTTTTCCATTTTTTCAAATGTTGTGTAATCAGGATTCGATTCTCAGCAATGAAGTGGCTGCGGGGAGCTGTGAGTGAAGTGATACTTCTTTTACTTAATAGATATTATTATTTATGTAATTGTAATGAATCAATTTACTAAAACTGAATTTTATCGTAAAAAGTACTGGATTTCGAGTCAGCAATTTTGTGCGTGCGTGTGAGTGTGTGTGTTGAAGTAGTGAGGAGTGATCAGGAATGAAGTAATTTTAGAAAAACAGTTTATTCATTTCTTTGCCGACATTTTGACCTTTATTCGGGTCATCTTCAGGGTATAAACTGTGGTGTCAAGTTTTTTCGTGTGAAATTATATAAATGAAATTATTTTTTTCAATTAGTTATGGATGTTTGTCCATCAATAAATATATATATTTTTTTTAAATTAGAGAGAAAATTCTTTTGTTCTATTTTCAAAGAAATGTAAATTACTGGATTTATTATTAAATTAAGCATATTTGCCTTGGATTACCAGGCAATATGGTGCCATTGCATAAAAGTTGCTGATTTATGATTTGTCAACCCTTCTGTCTAATGATAACATGATTTGATGAGTGTGCATTACATATGCAAGAGAAAATACATGCTTTCAAAAATTAATTGGAAATTTTTGAACTTGCTATTGTTAATTACAAGAACTAAAGTAAGACTGTTAGAAGATAGATCATTCCATATTAAAAGTAAGTCAACTTTTTTTTAAATATGTGAACAAAAATCCTTTTTTATATCAAGCTGTTTTGAATTTTGTTTATCAATTAAAGTTGAACAACTGAAGATGATCTCAATACAGATCGAAACCTTGGCATGATAACGAAAATGTTTTTCTAAAACCGACATCACACCAGACCGCATCTCACGATCTCCGAATAATTATAGCCAAAAGTAATAGAAACCTGGGTTTTCTCAAAAGAAATAATTCAGATTATTGAGATAAGTAAAAGAATGAAAGATGTATTGTAAAGTAGTTTGTCTTCTCGTTCATGACACCCAGCCAGTCCAATAGTTGGACATTAAGGATTCCTGATGAGGAATTACTTTACTTTTACTTATCTTTGTGAATTGTAAATTTTCCTTGGATGGTAATTGTGTTGAATTTTAATCATAATTGAATTGTACGTGTTAATTTTAAGAACAACTTCCTACTGTAGATAATAGTCTCCCTGTAATGTAATTTATCATAATAATAATTAACATTTACACTCTGGCACAAAACCGAGTAATAAAACAATGCAGTTTAATTCAGGTAGTGTACAAAATTTGATTTGTGTTGTGCTTAAGAATTGCTTCTTGACAGTTTATCTTAATACGTTTAATGAGAAGCAGTTCAGTGTTGGAGATCCTCTTGTAAAAAATAATTTTTAAAAAAGTCTACATATTCTTGCGGTTGCTGTCTGGTCCTTTATTTTCTTCAGCTGAAAGTTTGCTATCAGATAAACTATTGGGTTGTCCGGAAAATAATGCAGGATTTTGGTATTAAACAAAAAAAAAGAAACTAGTTACTTTAAAGCAATGTTCTTTAATCANTTTTTTTTAATGAAAACTTAAAATCCTGCATTATTTTCCGGACAACCCGATATTATACATTTACTCCAGTCATGTGTGAATCGGTTCTGCAAGCCTTGTCAGATTAAAATTGAATTTACTGGCACAACTCTCCATGCATTGGGACAGTGGATGGGTGTAAGTCAGCCTGTTGAGCTGGAAAAAAATTCTGTAATTTTTTAAAAAATTTAATGAACACTATGAATCAGTTCTTGCTGTTATTTTAATTTTGAATTATATTTTATTGTACTGCAAAATATGTACAAGGTTTTGGAGAGGCAATTCACAAAAAAAAAAATATATATATATATATATATATAAACTATTATTATTATTACATTTTTGGCTGAATCATCTGACATCATTGTAGGGCAAGTCCTGTAAAATATAAATTGTCGTACTGTACTGCATAATTTTTCCATTTATAAGCCAAACTTCAGCTTCATTTACAACTATATTACTTTTTGTTACAGATGTACAGTTTGCAAAAGCACCAAGGTCTAGTTCTGGTAATCAAGATAAAAATCAGTCTGACAATCCAGAGCAACTTAGGGACAGGTCTCCATTATCAAAAGACTCTGGGTAAAAATATATTGTTTCAAAATTCATTTTGCTTTTATCATTATGAATATTAAGTTATTTTACACAATGCACGCATTTCAGGAGGAATGATGGTGGTGGTGGACGTGGAGGAAGAGGCGGAATGCGCGGAGGGAGAGGTGGCAGCATCGGTGGAAGAGGACCACCGAGTCTTTTTAACCAAAACGATGATAATCCATTTCAGTCCAGGGATAGCCCAGGATTCAGGGATGATAATGTAGGTGGATTCAGGGGCGGGGATAATCGTCCTGCGCCTTTTGCCCGAGACAACGGGCCACCTTTCAATCAGAGTGACAACTTCAGAAATGAAGGCAGAGGTGGAAACTTTAGGGGAAACAATTTCAGGGATAACGATACATTTAACCCATGGGCTGAAAACTTCAGGCCTGGAGCAAGCGGTAGTGATTACAGAGGGCCTGGTGGTACTGGTGATTTTAGAGGTAATCAATTAGTAATTATCCTACCTCGTTTTTTTTTTCTGGATTGTCTTTTGCACAGAATAAAGCCATTAAATATTACAATAAAATATTTGATGAACATTTGGAAGATTTATTAAGGGAAATTTGGTTATTTCAATTCTACATTTAATTATTTTAATTAATTGTACTTTTAATCTGAGATCTTGGTTGAGATAAAAAAAGCTAGTGTCACAAGCAGGATGGACACAGTTTAATGTAATGTTTTAGTATAATTAAAGATTAAAAGCATAATTAATTAAAATAATTACTATTGTTAATTATGACTGCATGTATGGATTAATCTTCATTTAATGCTTATATTCTTTCTAATTCTAATTTAATAAAGTTTTAATTTGGTTGCCTACATTTTTTTTCCAAACTCAATACTCATTCAGATTAAATTTCAGTAAATAATAAATTTTGAATGAAGAGGTAGTTTCCTCAGGTCTTTTATTTAGAAAAACTGCATGATAAATAAATTTTCTTTCCCTTCATGTTAAGCCTTACCAAATTTGATTCAATGCCAAAATTCATTCACATAGGCTCTTGCTTTGTTAGCCAAATATTTTTTAAAAATAAAATTGTACAAAACAGTACATACCTTAAATTTTTAATCATTTACAGATTTCCACGGAGGGAATGACAGAGATAACTTCAGAGACAAATCAATGCTAATGGGGGGCTTCCGCGGCCCTCAAGATCGTTTTGGACCTAGAGACCAGTTCCGAGACTCTCCAGCGTTCCGCAGTGACATCGACCCATGGGCACAGTCGACAAAGGAAAAAGACCCTTGGGGTCCACAGGAGCTGCCACCGGCCAACCCTCCTGTATCACTTAGTGTGCCGAACAATGATAGAATTAATGACATAGAGATCATTGTAATGAACAAATCTTTAACGTAAGTTTTTAGAAAACGTATGTTATTAATAAACTCATACATTAAACAGTTCAAAGACATTGAAAGAGACACTTTACACAGATAAAAACATTGAAGTAATAAAACAAACCAAATAGGCTGGTATTTCTTCATGAATAAAAATTGAAACAATTTTTTTCTAAACTGACACTCACAATGAAGTTAATAACACAAACATGTATTTGTGATATTGGGTGTGTGCATCAGTTTTTTCGGTTTTCACAAGAAAAAATAAATAAATTTGTTATTTAATCAAAAACATATATATTTTTTTTAAATAATATACTGCCAAAGATCTGTTAGTAGAAATATCTTCTTTTTGCAAAAGTCTGAATACTTTGATGAGAAAAAAATTTGTAAGTTCGTATTGCAGAAGTTTTCGTTCAAAAATTCCCTCCTTTTAAGTGGTTGACTAGGGAGAAGAACGGTAAAAATCGTAAGGGGCAATGTCTGGAGAGTATGGAGGGTGTGGGGCATTTGTTATTAGCGTAATTCGTCGATTTTACTTGAGTGAGTTCAACTGTGTGAGGACGTATTGTCAAGGTGAAACACGTCATTACGTCTATTGACTAGTGCCGAACGTTTTTCCTTCAAAACTGACCCAAGGCTGATTAACGTGATCGACGTTGATTTTTCAACTCTACTAGAATGTTATTTAAAAACCTGGATATATCAACATAATGCATATTAGATGAAGAAGTTTTTGTGAATTATGACAACTTGTAGGTATTTTTTGTAACCTCAGTAGAACGTGCAATCATGACCAAAATTTTAAATTTTGTAATTTTGACATGTTCCAACTGATATTGGCTAGCATTTTATGTCATTCAGATTTTTGCAAATAGAAGTATCTTACAGCAAAATTAGCGTTCTTTCAAATGGTATAATTGGATTTGTTGTAGTCTCAACATTTTGGAAGTTGTAAGCGTTTTTATGTGGTAAGGTAGTGAAAAGTTGAAAAAAGCTAAATTGACGAATATCTTCAAAATAGAGAACTTTCTGAAAATTTTCTCCTGAGCATTTTTTTGCTCCAAACGAAGAGTAGAATCGATTCCCAACTAACCCTTTCTTAAATCTTTATATAGGGCTTTTCCCACCCTTGAGCTAAAGGAACTATCAGGTTATAAAGGATTGCCTTTATAATGAGTCAAAATTTAAAAAAAAAAAAAAAAAAAACTAACACCCATTTCCTAAAATATTTTATACATATCGATTGTAATTTACAGTGACTATGGAGAGTTCATTGAGACCCGCTTGAAATCGTTGGGCTTTAGTGTGGATTTGATGTTTCCAAATGAATCTGCCTTGCTTAGCCGAGTGCTCGGGAACATAGCGAGCCGTGGAACCCTGTATGCCATAGTTGTAAACCCAGCGCACAAAGTAAACAGGAGCTTAACGCTAGAAGTTCTCCATGGAACACCTCAAGGTACTCGCATCTAGTTAGGCGCCCGATCGGTCATTAACGCAATTTTAATTTCCAGAACATCGTAACATGTTGTTGGAGGATGCTGTTACATTCCTTAATCGTAATTATGAGGCCTACACAAAGTCAGTATCCTTGAAAAGAGGTGTGGAGACTCCGCCGGAACAAATCAGGCATCTTTTAGAACTGGTCATTTCAGGGACAAGGAAACTTACAGTTCCGCAGTTTGATGTTTTGATTCAACATTTCATACAGGAAAAACTAAAATTGGAACCTCCGGTAAATCAAGGTAATTCAGCTTAATAGTGGAATGTACAAAAACATTTTTGCTTTAATAAGATATTTACACCCATGGCGTTGTTGGTGACGGCAACGGTTAAGACATGGTTCCCCCTCGAATAATAAATAAATAATATTTTAAGAAAGTTTCATATAACCTTTAGTTGAAATACCCTGGTTTATTATTAAAAAATAAATTAATTAAAAAAACGATTCATCACCACCAATTTATTTAGAGATTAATATGACTGCTGTTTAACAACAAATTTTTAAAAATCCAATAATTAATAAATAATATTATTCTTTTTTCATAGAAAATTCCTTACCAGTGACACAGCAGGCTGAGCTCCAGACTAGAATTTTGAGCATTCTAAATAAGTCTGGAACTGGAGGCAATACTCCAAACGCTCTTCAACAGAACATACCACAAGGGGTGCCACCGCCTGGAGAACAGAGTGAGAAATATCAACCTCTTTCTGTCTATTATTTAATTGAATAATACTGATTTTGTTTTTTCCTAGAAGAAGGGCCAAGCCCACTCCTAAAAGACCCTTCAGTACAAAGAGCCCTTGACAGCTTAATGCAAGGTGGAAGGAATTTATTCTCTAACTTTAACCCAGGGAACCAAAGAGGGGGCAGTACATTTAACCAATACTAATACATGTGTTTATGGAGTATAAAACAAAAAATTGACTTTAATTTTCTTATAATTATAAATTTTAATTGAAAACATTTGTTGACTTCTATTGTCTTAAAATGGATGGTTTACTTGTCTTTTTTTTTCTAAAGGAGTTCCTTTTGTTTTTATTTTATTTTATAGTTCTAAGAAATAGCTTTTTTTAGTGCTAGACAGAAAATAAAATAATCTTTATTACAAATAACTTCATCAAACACCATATTTGACTCTTCAATTTTTATACACTATGTACATTTATTTTATTTTTTTAATAGTGTAAATAAAATTTGCCTTCATTTTCTGTCAAATAATCGTAATTAATAAATATATTCTAAAATAAACAATTTTTATTAGTCGTTGTTAGTTGTAATTTGTTTAAAATATTTCTTTTAAGAATAGAAGCATAGTTTAGAATGTTTTTATTTTTAAATTTTTTAGTTTTATTATGTTATTTTATTATTTTACATAGTTACAAGTGTACCATTAAATGTAAACCTGCTATATACCTTATGAAATATTATTGAATTCTGTCTTAACAATACTTTTTTATAAGCAAGTTATCTATAATTTACTATATTCCAAGTGAGTAAAAAAAATGAGTAAATTGTGAATTGAAAAACCAATTTTGTTTTATATTTGTATTAAATTAGATAACAGAAAAATACGAAGCATGTACATTTACTATAATTTCTCAACAAAGGAAGCTTAAATATCATTTGTTATTAATGAAATCCATTTCCTGCATAATACTATTCTGTGATTATTATTATTATTTTAAATATAGATGGCCAAGGTTAAATTTCACAAAATACCAAGAAGACAATCCCCCTGAAAAATTGATTAAATAAACAATTAAATCTTTCTATGTCTTGGGAATACAGTTGATTTTTTTTTTTTTTTCATTTCTTAAGGATATCCTTATTTCAATGAAGATGTTTTGACTTGGCTTACGCTCACAAGGGCCAATTATTTTACAGTTTTGGTAACTCACCTGAGGATTTTCCGGTCTGTCTTGATAGGACTGATTGAATGAACACAATCAAAATGCGATTTCTGTTTCAGTACTTCCAGCCCAATATTCTACCTTAATTTAATATCACTTAAATGCACCAATTTGGTTTAAACTCAATTCAATGCTGAACCGAGTTCAACTCAAAAAATTTTCAGTTTGTCTTGAACTGCGTTCAAACGAGGATCATGGTTCAAATCTGAACTGAATAGCCATTGAGCATGGGTTAAACGGAGATGAGAGCTGAATGACATCCATTTCTTAATAACATAACTTGTATGTCTCATAACTTTTGATGTTTTTGTTCACACGGTTCAATAAAAAATTCAATTTTTGATTTGAAGATCACTGTTCTTTTTTTTTACATTTTCTAATTGTCTTTTTTTCCTAATCAGGAGCAGTAAGTACGGTAATTTGTATTTATTTTGTGCTAGAACATAACACATTTCATCTAGTGTATGTATTTATACTCATCAGGAAGTGACATCATTAGGCCAAGAAGTTCATAAAATAATAAATTTTGTACCAAAGACCTTAATTTTAAAATAGTGGATCCGGTAATTTCCATTTCTTTGACAACAAAACTAAAGCATTTTCCCATCACTCATCTGTATTTCTTATATGTATATTATATATATCGTTGGTTACAAAGGAAGTAATGCTTATGATAAAATTCTATAGGTTGTAGCAAAATTTTTCATTGCATGGTAATACGAGGCAAAATGCAAACGTCTTGATTTTGCAGTAATAAATCAGGCAATTCAAAAGTTAAATAATGGATAAAATTGTAATAATTTTGACACCAACTTCAAATCCACTTGAGGTTTATTATAATTATTATTATTATTGTAAAATATTTTACAAGCAAAAAACAACTAAAAACTAGTTGAACTAAATCTGAATAGCAAAAGTTAAATTGTAATAAAGTGCTGAAGTTAAGTCCAAATTCAACTTTGAACTGAACGAAGTGTCGTCTGTTGTGAGGCAAATGATGAGATATCTCGGCAGTAGTGATGAGATATTTCATTCGGGCTTGGGTGCACACCAGGCCCAATGACAAGTCATCTCGTCTTGGTATTTTGCCTTTTAGCTGGACCCTCATGGCATCTGAGGTTGTATCCAATGTGCAGCAGACACTCGGTAGTGAACCTTCCACACCCTCCTTTTCCCATCCTCATCAACAATTGACCACTCGTTTCTCCTTTTGATTTTGAAATTTGATGCATTATACATACCAAATAATTGAGGATAGGGAACCCGGAGCGTTTTGGCCATTCTAAATATTTTCAAAATGTATGAATAACATGTATTAGTAGTAGCACACAAAAGATAAATTTGATCATTGCAGAGAAAAAAAGCTTATTTTTAGTGAAATACCTGGGAATTTCATTGTCCTTTAATTTGGAATACATTTGAGAGACCTCTGACAGCTATTGATCCATGGACTGTCCCGTCACCATCATTTTCTAGTATAAATGATCACATTTAATAACTATTTTCTAGCTGGTCATCTTGCCATTAAGTTACCATTTGAAACCTGTGACTAATTGATTGACCACCTATGATGATGACTTTTTGCCATTATTTAACAGCTTCATACATATTACTTATTTATTAGTACATTTTTTTTTCATCTTGCTTTTATTCATTCTCTTAGTTGCAATGTCAACTTCAATTCTCTTAATCAATTTCTTTGCATTATTTCAAAATTAAAATGTACAAAAGTGATGACAATCGGCAGTTATGAACTTAAAGCAAAAAATAGTAATTCAGATATCGTGAGATGTGATCGGGTGTGATGTATGTTTCAGAAAAACGTTGTTTTGTTTTTCTGAAACATACATCACACCCGACCGTAACCTCACGATATCTGAATTACTATCGATTAACGGTCACTAATCTCTACACGTTAAAGCAAAAATGTCTACCTATGTGAAAACATTGTGTGGCACGTCTCATTTTACAGTAAGCAATGTTTACTTTTGAAAAAAAAAAAAAAATGAATACAATAATTTATTGTGAGATTTTCTATGTGTTGTGGGCCTGCAGGGTGATGAACCTCCAATTTGGTGATCAATGTGGTCTATATATATCCACCTTTTGATTGTCAAACATGATGAAGATGACAAAATGCCTAACACGACTCAGCATAATAGGCAGACTAAAATGATCTGTAAAGAGCAAATTTCATAATTTACAACTGAAAACTATTACAAATATTTTTTTTTATTTTTTGTAGTACAAAACGGTACAAAATTAATTTATATAAAACAACAGTACAAAAGTAATTTGTTTAAAAAAACAAAATAATAAGTCTAACATATTCCTTAAGTAAAATGACAATAAATGAAAATTGTTTATATCAAAACATGGCACAGCACAGGTAAGAAACCTTGAGATAGACAGATAATACAAGTTATAAAAGATTCTTAAAAAATGCCAAATTTTCTTTGACACGAGTTTTGTCCAAGTTGAGCTGCTCAGTGATTACCATCTTTTCATGCTGGCTATTGAGCATGTCCTTTTCTTGATATTTGTCTAGAGTCTGAAGTAAAGAGTTGACATTTTTGGCAAATGTTAGAACAAATTCTTCGTTCTATAAACAATAAAAATAAATAAAACAAAACTAGTTGAATAAATAAGACAAAACCCTTTAATGCTTAAAAAACTATAACTTACACTATTGTCAGACGCAGATTCTGTTTTTATTTTTTTCATCTGATGCCGTTCTGTTTCAGACATGACTCTTTTTGGTGCCTTTGGGCACAACATGGCAGCATTATTCGCTTCCTTCATATAACTAGCCTCATGACTTCGCATATCACGTTTGGGACTCGCACAGATTTTCACTTGTAAAATCTTTTTCCCTAGTACTTCACACCTTAAGACAAAGAAGAAAAAAAAATCATAGTTAAAATTTTTCAAAATTAAAATGTTAATGTTACCATTCATCTTCAAGGAGAAAGACAACATTAACTGGCCTCCTCTGTATGGAAGGACATGTTGTAAGACATCTAAATATGTAAGGGATGGAAAACGAATCTGTGCCGGGTTGCGCCGAAGGAACAGAGACGATCACGCTATGCCTCTTGTTCCCTTGGTCGTAACAATAAACAGATTCGGGTAAATTGCACGCAATTACATGGCCTGCGTTGTTATAACAGTTACAGTTGCAGGAATTATCACCATGAGCTGAAATCAGAAAAAAAAAAAAAAAAAAATTGAATGGTGAGAGCATATAATGTTAACTCTAACATCACCTTCTAAATGTGGATCATCAACCGACTTATGGTACAAACACCTGTCGACAGGTTCACTCGCATGTTCACTGTCTGAATACTTCATCACAGCTCTGATAAATAATCTTTTATTCGTTGGTCTGTGCATCCTGAAGTTAACCATCAGAACACTATTCATACTTATAAAAACTTTATTTGACAGCTCCGAATACTAAAAGGATAAAGAAAAGCACAGAGTTCATTTTGAAATTGAGAACAAAACAATGATTACTTACATGAAATGATTTCCCTTTGTTGTTTAAAAACACATTAAAACCATAAAGGCTATCAGAATGATCTTGACTCAAGAAATTTTCAGTTGAAGGCAGCTTGGGGAACATTTCCTTCTTAAAAGTATAAGTAATTGTGAAAATTCATTCATTGCATAAATAAAAATATATTAGTTTTCTTAAAATTAAATTAATAATAAACAACTTTTTGTAGTGAACAGCTAATAATTGTTTATAATACAATGAAACCCCTCTATAACGAACATAATAGAAATGAGCGTTTTTGTCCGCTCAGGAGGGGTTTAAAATAATTTTTGCTTCCGACCCACCAAAGAAAGGTAAACCAAATTTTTTTCACCCCAAAATCAAAATTTCCACTAGCATGTTGTATTTCAGACCTTTTTGATCAAATCTGGTTCCATGTCTGTCTGTCTCTGGTCAATTCCAATACCAGCAAAACTTCGAAACCACATGGCCAATTTTTATGACATTTTCAGAGATTGTGCGGATTGGTTTCTAGATAGTCTCCTATGAATTTCAGCCCAATTGGATCAACGGTATCGCCTGCGCATGCACAAACATAAAATCCCATACACAACTGTACCTCAGAAACCATTACACGAATTTTGATGAAATTTGCAGGAATTAGGCGTTCTGTTTTAGGTGGGTGATTTACCCTGATCGGGACTGATGAGATTGTAAGCAACTGGTATGGAGAGGTTCCGTTACAGAGAAGAGAAAATTTTTTCGTTAACTTTGCAAAAATTGTCTGTAAAAGGTCGCTGTAAACGGGTGCCTATTATGGGGGTTTCACTGTATTTGTTCCGTTAATTCACACTTTTTTTTTTTTAATCCAAAATTATTCTCAAGCTAAAGGTGGCCCTGAAGCCATTTCAATTCATTTGCATATTTTACTTTCTTAAAATATTTCTAGAAATAAATGTGTGGTGTTTAGTGACTGTTAGTTAATGATCATTTGGGGGATCGTGAGATGTGGTCTGGTGTGATATAGGTATAGAAAAACATTTTCTTTATTGTGCCATCGTCTTTTGTTTCGATCTTTATTGAGATCATCTTCAGTGCCTGGTATTTATAAACATTATTTAAATTATACAAATATACATCTTACATGTATTTGATCAAAACGTTGGCACGATAAAGAAAATGTTTTTCTAAACCTGTCACATCTGCCCGCATCTCACTATCTCCAAATAATCTAGAAATTAAATTTAAACTTGTCTTTCACACTTACAAAAAAGGGAAAATGGCCACTCGTACTCCACATTCAACAATTTAATAAAATTCATTCCCAAATGAACATAACTTTACCTTGTTAATTTTCTTAGTTTCTACCTTGATGGCCTTTTTAATTTTATGAGAGTTGTCACTGGATCCCTTTCCCTCATGGATTTTTTTGTCCCGTTTTGGGCAGCTGCTTATAGTGATTTTTAAAATACTCCTGCCTTGAACTTCAAATCTAAAATAGTAATATTATAATTACATCTCATTTATAAAACAAATTTACAACAATTAACATACAATTAATTAAGGTTTTTAGTTGAGATGAAAAAAAGTTAATGGCACGAGAGGGATTCGAACCCACGACCTTCGACTAGATACGCTGCTGCTCTACCACCTGAGCTATCGTGACCTCGATCCACTCGGACATCAACTAAATTAACTTTTTTTCATCTCAACTAAAAACCTTAATTAATTGTAATGATTTAATTGGTCAAGTGGACCACGAAATTAGTGAATTTAATTAACATACAGTTCATTTTCTAGTGTAAACACTATGTTCACAGGCCTCCTTTGCATGGAATTGCAGCTTGTCTTGCATTTAAAGATATAAGGGACAGAAAATGAATCTGCACCAGGTTGTGGCCTTGCAACATTTGTGAGCACGCTGTGTCTCTTACTTTCTGGATCGTAGCAATAAAACGCATCTGGTAGCTCTGATCTTATTACATGCCTAGCATTATTATAATACATGCACTTGCATATACCAAATTCTTTGTGTGCTAGAATATAAAAAAACATTTAATTATAAGTATATATTGTTAAATATTTATTAAGAGGTTACTTAAAATGTAATTTCACCTTCCAAATGGGGATCGTCAAGAACGGCGTGTAAATTGCACCTGGTCACGGGTTCACTGTTAAATTCACTGCCTGAGTACATCATAAGCGCTCTTATAAAAAATCTACCATCCATTGATATTGAGGTCTTGAACTGGACTATCAAAACATTATTCATGTGTATAAAAACTTGGTTTAATTTTTTTGAATACTAAAATTAGAGAAAACAAAGTTATAAATTGTGATTTCATAGTGACAATTGACACATCACGCACATTTCCTGCTCTCCCTAGGTCGTCTAATGAGATTCTAAAGCCATATGGGCCTTCGTACACATCTTGTGATGGGAGGATTCCGGTTGAGGGTAAGCTAATTGACATATCCTGAAAAAGTTAAAGTAAACAAATGATTGTTTTCTTTGTAACACCACAGACTTACATTAAGATTTGCAGTTTGTATGATAAATTCATGGTTTGGAAAGCCAATATTTTCCAGATTCCTTAGAAGAAGAAAACAAATTATTATATTTAAACATTATATTTTGTAAAAACAAATCTGACTTACCCAGGTTGAATAGATATGTCATTAAAATTGGAAAACCCATTAGATTTTAAGGTGCACAAAGGTTCATCATCCAGCTAAATTCAATCAGAAAAAAATTATAAATAAACAAAATAAATCTTATAAGATTTTTTTTGTAATTTGTTGACATAAACAATAATAAAAACAATCATGTACATATATTACTTTTTTGAAGACAAATTTTAGTCTATTTGCCCTGTCAGGCTTACATGAGCCTCTTCACACCTTCATGTGAGTGTGCAATGTAGAAAGTAAAAAGTTCAATTCTATTTGCAGACAATCAAAAACAGTTCAAAATTAATAACAAAAATAAACAAATAATTTTCCTAATGCTGTATGAAGATATTTAATCATTTATAAATATGCTTTGTAATCTAAGAAATATGGCAGGAATAGCCAGTTTGTTTTAATTAAATTAAATATGTGAAAAAAAATCAAGCACTACAAGGATCTACATACAAAATGTCAGGGTATCAGAAAATAGACTTGGCAAAAAGATAAAAAAGGCACATCTACAAGGTAAGTAGGCCCTTCAATAAACCTTCAATGGGCATACCAACTTTTAATCAAATTATAATACTTCTGTTATAAAGAGTCAATGGCAGTGATAAAAAGCCCTTTACTTCTGGCAAGGTTTATATGTAAAGTTACAAGGTTACAATAAGAACACACAAGAATGACCCAATCTACAGTGCGAGGAAGAATTTTTTTAAAAATGAAATTTACAACTAGTGCAACCAGGGCAAGTGATAAAATGCTTAAATGAAGTAGAAAAAAAAAATTATAGTAAAACCTCCATTATCTGCGGTTCAATGTCTGGGCCATACATATACTATGTATATAGGTATAGTTTTCAACACCGTCTTTTGTCATGTTCCTATGAAACTCCCACCAGCCTGTTTAAACTGGACACATTCTTTATGACCATCGTTCTGGAATAATGCAATAAACCCTTCCCCATTTACAGACGCAATGATGCACTTCTACCGCGCTTTCGAAGCTTGTTGTAGGGTGTTGGAGGTATTTTTGAAATCGAATCAGTGTCATAGGCCTTTAGTATCTCTTTGTCAACATCGCTGTGTAGACTGTTTTTTGATTTGATTTTTTGGAGAAAAAAAAATTCAATTTTGTGAGAGAAAAAATTGAATAAAAGTCCAAATGCTTCGTTCAAAACTTTTGGACTTTTCTTCAGTGGCCGCTCACCTCAACATAAGTTTAAAATTAGCAATTGATTATCCAACGGCCGACTAAAACAAGGACTTGAATAAAAGTTTTTTTCAATTAGATACAAATTAATAAAAGTAATATGTGTCTTAATAATTCACCTTTTAATTAAAGCATTAAAAAAATAAATTCTGATTTTCCGTGAACCGCCTTCTCTACCATTACCCAAGATTGTGTGGTATTGTCATTTACACTGACTTCAGCAAAGCTTTTTATACAGTTAACCATGCACTTCTCTGCTCTAAGCTAGAAGCGATTGGTATTCATGGTGGCCTGCTGGAATTGTTGAGAGATTTTCTGATTAACAGAACTCAAATTGTAAAGATAGATAATATGGAATCAGAACCTATATCTGTTACCTCTGGTGTTCCACAAGGTGGCCACATGTCGCCTTTATTATTTAATATATTTATTAATGATATTGTTAAGTGTTTTACCAATAGTCAATTTAAGTTGTTCGCGGACGATCTCGAAGTATTTAAAATAATAAAATCTATTGAAGACTGGGAAATGTTACAAGACATGATTAATCTAGTCAGGTGGTGTGATCTAAATTATATGACTCAAAATATTGATAAATGCAATGTTGTTCATTATCATAAGAAACTTAGTCCATTACAATTTAAATATAATAACTGTGATGTAGAATACAATCAAAGACCTAGGTGTAATTTTTTATTTCTCTCTTTCTTTTAGCCTGCATATTGAATCTATTGTAAATACGTGTTTGAAACTACTTGGTTTCTTGAAAAGAAATACACAGGATTTTTATAGTATATTTTGCCTAAAAATATTGTTTTTTACTCTGATAAGGCCAATCTTAGAGTTTAACTGTGTGGTCACCTTATTATCACACTTACATATATAGACTTAAATCTGATCAAAATAAATTTCTTAAATACTGTTCTTACAAACTTGGTCTAAATTCTAGTTGGATATCATATGAAACTCTCAGAAATGTACTGAACATTAGTTCATTAGAAGATCGTAGATCATCAATTGATATTGTTTTTCTTGTAAAACTTTTAAGGAATATTAGTTGCCCTGAATTGTTGGAGAAGATATCCTTTAATCTACCAGATAAAAGGATCAGATTCACTCCTCTGTTCTTTATACCATTAAATAAAACAAACTACCTAAAAAATGATCCCATTCCTAGAATATGTACTAAAGAACTTAAATAGTGATCTGGACTTATTCTGTTCATCTCTGGTCAAAATTAAAGCTGTGTAATTCCACATACTTTGAGTATGTGTACTGTTTTAAAATTGGCTACTTGCGTTGATGTAATAAATAAATAATGAAGGTTTTACTGTACTGATGTACTACACTATAAGAATAGAATGGAATGAAACTGAAAGCCACGGTTGATAGTAGTTTCAAATGTGAAGCCACTAGAAAAATTTGATTCAGAACATATTAAGCCTGTCCTAAGAACCCTCAACCCACAAGCAAATTACTCTATGATATACAAAAAAGACATACCCAGTGTCTTTGGGGAGCTAAATATGAACCGACGAAAGCAGTCCGTGTATTCGTATCTCTTGAGTCTGCTTAGGTAGCACACTGTAGACCATACAACCATAATCAAAGCGGGGTACCACAAGGGGGAGGGGAGATCACGAGTTTACAGGTGCTGATTGGGAAGAGTTGGTTTGCACGACGGAATTGGCAGAGGGTGGAGGTAGAGAAGCAGGGATGGTACATTTGGGAAATGTGGGGTTTGCAGAATCAAATACGTTCCCTAGGTTTTTGACAGATGGATTAAATAGAATGTAAGGATTTGAGAAGGGGGATGATATATATATATATATATTATAATGAATCTCTTATACACTGATGGAGAAATTTAATGCACTCAATTTTAAATTAACTCCATTACCTTTTTACTACAGTTACAGGTGATTACGAGCTATTATAGTCAAAATAAACAATAAATTATCATTTGTTTATTTCCTTTACTTATAAGAATAGTAGGAAACAGTGAATGGGAAATTCTTCAAGATTTTGCCAGAAATCTTTTCCAAGGAATGCAAAGGCTTTTAATGGACGAAATTCATGGCAGAAGTTGAAATAGTCGGTATTCAAGGAGAAGTGTTTTTTTAAACATTTTTTTTTTGCTTTTTACTCAATAATTTTTTGTTTTAGAATTAGGTGATAAACATTTTCGTTTTAAATATCTTATTTTTACAATCAAACTTATTTTGTCCATCAGTGTATTATCTCTCCCAAATATATTTGTAACAAAAACTAGATTAAGGATGATGATCTTGGATAAGTCTTCTTCAAGATCATTCCTTGATCAAGAGTATTTGTGAGTGAAAAAAGCTGTTAATACTCCTTATTAATAAATTAATAAAAATAGTCAAGTGAACCGTGGCAAATTTTTGAAAAGAAAATACCTAAAAGACAGCAGTTATACCATACAAACTACTTACCATACAAATTTTATTTAACATGAACAAATAGCAATGATACACACGCTTCTTTGTTTTATTTTATTGATAAATTTGTGATTTGGTCTGGCAGCGAAGATGGTGAGTTGATAGACCAAACTAGCGAAGATTGGACAGTGCAAGCTGCAGCTTCATCATCTAACTACCACAAAATTACAATAACAAAAATACTTACCGTAACGCAACTTAACTGTGGGGGTGATTCTTGTTCCAGAATCGGGTCTAACTCCAAACAATTCGTCAGGCTGGTAAAATATATTATATATATTACATTTACATTTTAAATATAGTTTATGTTTTTATATATATATTTTAATGAGAAATACCTTTGCAGTTGGGTGAGTTGGTTGTTGTCGAGGAACACCAGGTCCCCCGACTCGATCTCGTTTAAACTGTCCGATTCCATCTTTTCGTGATAAAAAAACACAAAAACAGAAACATTAAAATAAATACAAGACGTTATTTAAGCACAATAAAGACCTACATTTTATAAAATTCGCATAAAACATTAGAATTGATTAATCGATGTAAACAACGGTGAAAACAAAGGGCTGATGAAAGACCTCAGTGAGGGTGGACATCAAAATTCAACAGGACCAACAGAAAAAAAAAAAGTTCAAAAGGACCTGTCCACTACCTGTTCCCCTCCACCTGTTGAACCTTTTAAATATTCACCCCTTTTTTCAACCCCCATTTGGAAAAAAAGTTTTAAAAATTCACCGTACTTTCTCATGTAAATACTGATATCAAAAATTACGATTTGTAGATATATTTTTAAATTAGGGTTAAATTGTATTTTGACACTGTGTATTTTTTTTCAACAAAAATAAATCAGCTAAAGATCTTATTTTTAAAACTATTATAAAATTATATACATTTTTTTATTGTTTTCAAAGGTGAAATATAAATAAAAAGATCATTTTTTTTATTATTGTTTTATTATTGTTTAAGGTAGTAAAATACGTCAACCTGACTGGTTGAAACCTTTTGTAACGGTCGTTTTGAATTTTGACATTTCCTTTCCATCCGTTGTCAGTTGTCTTCGTTGAATCAAAAATTTATTTTTCCAGTTGTTGACAACTGAAATACCATGTCTTTTCCAGCTATAGAAAAGGTGCTTACGCAGCTTGAGGCGATGGAGAGGCAAGTTCTCTCCGACAATATTTACAAACAAGTTCAAGTGAGTTCGTTTTATCCCTGCTTAATTTTTTAATAAACAAATTTCAAAATAGAATTCATTATTTGCAAAAATGAGTAATACTTTACAATAATAAATTTTATGAAGTGCATATTGTTACAGCTTTTTTGGCCTAAGCTTACCGCTGGTGAACTGACAATTTATTCAGCTCTGTCAGTTAAATTTTTTTTTTAATTTTTTAAATTAATTTTTGTTTATTGCTATCTTTACAAAATATGCTTTGTGCAAATAGTATAGTTATAGACAAATCTGACAGATCTGTCAGGCCAGAGGCAGTGGTGAGAAATCATCCAGTGATGGAACTCTTTCTTATTTATTTGGATGGGTTAAGATAGGTCACGAAAAAAATGAATTTCTAACATTATATAAATTCATTTTTTCACATCCTACATGTATTTGTATAATTTAAACAATGTTTATAAATCCCAGGCCCTTAAGATGATCTCAATAAAGATCGAAACATTGGCACGATAAAGAAAACCTATTTTTTCTAAATCTACGTCACACCAGACCCCATCTCACGATCTCCAAATAATTGGTAATGAGAAGAAGAGCCTGCTTACGTAGGAGGCTAAATCAAGCAGAAGAAGTTTATACATTAGGCTCCCATATTTGGATTTGTATTGTGTAGCGAAAAAACGGAATATGGAGGGATGGCAACATTCGTATGAGGAAATAGGAAAGGGTTTGGTCTATAAAGGGATTTTCCCCAACTATCATTGCAAGCTTGGTTTTTAGGAAGCAGTGTTAATAAAAAAACGTGCAGGATAGTCCATAGGTTAAAATCTAATGACGGACTATGTAAAACATATCTAAAGAAAATCATCAATTTGAAGGAGGACAAGTGGCGTGGAGGAAACTGTAGCACATCATAATGGCGTGTCCTAAGTATATTCAGCAACAGGATGAAAGGTTTCAGAATGTAAAGTCAAATATTAACAATAAGCCACTAGAATACATAAAGTCTCAATCAGTGGAGGTGTACGGCACATTTGTAAACTTATTAGAAAAAATAAAATAAAAGGATATAAAAATTATATTAAAAAAAAAATTGAATTGATATGGTTGGGGTATAAAACTGATGCCAACAAAAAAGATCCTTCACAAATGGGTTTAAGTTCTTGTCATTTTAATCTTGTATGTGGGTTCCATGTAAATCTGCTATTTATGTAAAGCCCAAGGTAGTGGATTTAGTTAAATGATGGTATAATATATGATATATATAAATTTATTAGTCATAATTGACTGTATTTATTATAATTTTTATGTAAGGTTTGACTGGATTGAAGTCATGATACCTCAAGAGGTTACAGCAGCGGTGTATTGAGCCGAAGGTTGTTGGTTCGAATCCTGCTCATGACATTAGCTTTTTCATCTCAACCAAGACCTTAGATAAAATGTATTACCTTTTTCATCTCAACCAAGATCTTGAGAAACAAGTGAGCATACGCTCAAAAATGGTTCAAATCTTAACTTTTGTTGGTGAATATATTCGCTTCAAAACAAGTTTGTTTGATGACAGCCAATGGTATCTAATTGTGTTACTGCACAGGATCCATTTTTCATTGCATGTGAAAATCAATAAAAAATATCTCATTGGGGCTCTGAAAACAAAGGCAAATGTTTAGAGCCTGAAGTTTGTTACTGTCGGTCAGTTTATGAGGAACACACTTGTTCTTCTCACGTCTTCCCAACATGATGTAAAGTGGAGAGAATGGTTTCATCGTTTACGTTGAATACTTGACAAGCAATTTGTTGTCTCTCAGAAGGTTTACGAGACAGTGGTTCATCTTCAATCCCCACATTACCAGAAGCAAACATGTTGATCCCTCTATTTTTCAAAAGATATTTACATTACTTTTTATTTATTTTTCAGTATTGATCTACTGATTTGATTTATTCAAACATTTTTGTTATATTCACAAATTTAACTTACCACTAAGTGGGTAATCGAGCAAAGCCAATTTTTTCCTAATTGTTAAAGATGCCTTGCGTCAATCAGATCTCCAATCATTTTTACGGTCAATTTTACAAGGAAAATTATTTTTGTCTGGCTGACTTTCTAACTCCACCTTTCTCCAGATCTTATGTTCAGCTTGACCTGCCTAATTTAACTTTGGTTGTGTTTATAGGAATGGACAGAATTTGACAATTGGTAATTAATGGTTGTTAATGGTTCTAGGAACAGTATGGAATAGTTAAGAGTTGTTATAAATTCTGATTTAGAATTTTTGTGAATAATTTGGAGATGGGTTCTTACAAATGGTTGGATGATATTAAAGATGTTTCATAATAGTTAGATAGTTTTGTAGTGACCCATTATTGATGGGTTGTAGTCGTTAGTAATGATGATGATTTCTTCATGATGATTATGGAATTGTTAACGATGAAAGATAATTGCATACCTTTAAAAAAATTTTGCTCTCTTGGATGATCTGTTTACATATTGTTATTAAATACATTATCAATCAGTTAAATAAGATTTATTTGAGTTTTGCAATAATGAGCAAGGTGAGTTTAACTTCAGTTCCCCCCCTATATTTTTTTTATTGGGTCTTTTTAGGAAAACACTGAGGCGTGTAAACTTTTTTTAGAAAAACAAAATCACTCCTACCACCAACAACCAATTTATTTATTTTTCATTTTAATTGATAGTAACTTAATTATTTCACGTTTTCAAACTTCACAACAATTTTTGCAAATAATGTTGATTTAGGACACTGGATGTAGCTCATTAGAGTGCGATTCAGCCTAGTGCAAATTTTAGTCCATATATACAAATTTAAAGGAATTCATTTTTGGCAAACAAAATATGAATAAAAATTGTTTTGTCAACACTTGAGGCTTTTGAGTTATCCCCCAAAACATTTATTGAAATGTTTTAATCCATAGTTACCATTTATCTCAAAAACCATCACACTAAAGTTTAATTTTTATGTTGTTCGATTTCATAAAAATGTTCTGTTGTACTATGTACATAAAAATACATTAGTAGAAAAAGTAGAGATGATTTTGATATTAGGAAAATTGGACCGAAATTTGTACAAAGCTGAATCGCACTTTAATGAGCTCTTACAAAGCATACTGTTATCTGATGTTTTTTGAGGAAATTGTTGCAAATTTTTTTATTTTAGTACCAAAATCAATTAATTTATTACCATTCAATTAAAAGATAATAAATTGGCTCTCAATGCTCAGAAATACTTTTTGACAAATAACAAAATAGCTTGCTCGAAATTAAAAGCCATTTGCACCAGTAAATTCAGCGTACAAAGCCTTTAAAAAATATGTGTTGATGAGTATCTGTTCTCCTATTCTTATCATGTTATCCTTTAGAGTTAGATCCAAAGTTTTTAGTGCATGAGAGACGACAAAAAAATAAAAGTTTAAGTGTCTCAGGGCTTTTCCCAAAAAATGCACTTATAAAAAATTATGAGGGACGAACAGAAGTTAAACTCACCCTGTATGTTTAATCAATCAATTAGGAAAAAAACAGTTGTAAAGAAAGAAATTCCACCACATCTGGAAAGAAAAATATAGTGTAAGAACTAGTGTTTCTTATCAATAAACTTTTTGAGAAAGCAGTTCAATTTGTATGACTTAAATTTTATTAAATTGTACTATGTAACAACCGAATTATTTTATTTTATGAAATAGTACTGTTTAATAACAATATTTTTTTGTGCTATGGGTTTGTTTAGACACTTGTCAAAATTTTGCCTGATGCCATTGATGAGATAAAACGACACAAGAAATCAAAAGAGTTCAAACCTTTCAACAACAAGACTAAACTATGTGCGAGTCAGTTAAACAAAACACTCCCTTTGCTCATATCGGTTGTTACGAACAATGGCGTTAATCCATCATTTAGGGTAAGAAGATATTTTTACATTTCTGTATTACTTGAATAATAATAATAATAATAATTAATTAATAGGAAATCATGGAGTTCCTGACTGAAAAGATACGTTGGTGTCTCCTCGAAGTCTTAAGGGTTTTTCGCGGCAGCTCGTGCGATTCTGACAGGGAGCCGAGCGGGATTTTTGTCAGTTCGATGGACTACGCGATAAATCACATTCAAAATGATGAGCCGATTGACGATCGCTTCAAAAATCTACTCGACGACCTTTTATGTCAGTCCTTGACCATCGCAAAACTGTCATCAAATACAGATTATCAAGAGATAGCCGTCAGTTGTAAAAATGTATGTATATGCTGATGAAGGATCTTCCAATTTATAACATTACTCTTGACTGACATTTTTTTAATAGGTTTTAGTTAAGTTCTCAGCAATGAGGTCAAACAAAGAGAAACTAACAATTAAAAGCTTAAAAAAAGAATTGTTACTTTCTTCCCTGGAAAATCTTGAAAGGAAAGTAAACACTGCGGTATTAAGGATGTATCTTCATGTGAGTTTTGTTCATTATTTTAGAATGTTTTTCAATTTAATACTTTTTTTAACTGGGTTATTTATGTTCTTGAATAATTTTACTAGGATTATTTTTTTATAGAAAAAGTTTGAATGTTGCATTTGATTGCGTTGTAATTTTTCAGGTAATGTCAGAATCATGTGCACCCATTAAAACATTTACAACCAAATGTCTGGGTAAAAAATTGACGCCAAGACAGCCAAGTGACTTGAATGCTGATATTATTCAAATGGACCATTATTGCGATCAAATTCAGACGATTGGCAATTTTGCCGTTGCCTGCACAGAAAGTTTTAACAGTAAGCACGGTCTAATATTTCTAATATTTACGAGTTATTGTATTATAGTATTCTGTGGGTGGTTCACTCCTCCACAATAGAAGAGAGTACCGGTGTTTTTGAAAAAAAGCCTCTTTGTAAGTATGTCGGGTTCAAATGCAGGGCCACTGGATTCGAACCCAGCACCTTTACCTTTCAGTGATGAGCGCCGTGTCAATGCCTAAACCATTGCAGCCACTGACTTCCCCAAGTTGAGCTTGGAAAAATTTAGTCATCATAATTATATTTAAAAGAAAACATCACAGTCATCATTTTAAATTTATTAGTTATTTATTTATAATGATGATTTTTTTTAAATTTGTAGTGAAGCTGAAGGTCCAATGCTGCCTTGCAAGTTTAGAGTTCATCGAGAATTATTTTGTGCCGACTGCGACAGCATTTTACATGGATTCGACTAGCATTGTTAAGCGAAATTTCTTCAAATTTCTCGCCGAGGAGAGTCAAAAGGAGCTCAAAACACTTCAAGGGCTACTCGACAACATTGTCGACTCATCCGCTTTTGCTCAAGTCGTCCACGACGATTTGACCACCTTATCTCAACAGATTAAAGACAGCATTTTGGACGGTATTTACAATAAAAAGGATGCAGAAACATTCCTCTTCAGGTGTTTTAGGCTGATTAAACACCTGCACACGACCGACGATCGGTTAGTTCAAGACGATCCGAAAATAAAGGAAGCATCGAACGAACTTGAAAAATGTATTATTTCGATAATTGTTTAGAGATTATTTTGGTTGTTACATACACATGTTGTTTCAGCATTGTTCACACTGCAATACAAAATACAAGTGAATCTTTTCAATCAACCCAGCATGCAGAATTTAGTTGCAGAAATAGAATTAATATTGTTTTGTGTAAACAAAATAACACAAGCACTAAATATTACTAACAGTTTTTCATTTTCCTTCAGCTCTGCATCAAGAGGTATATTTACTTATATTATAGTTCTGCAAAATAATTAAATTTTAAATGAAAGACTTATTATAGTTGTATTTGGCAATTGGTCATTTCTAATCAGTTTCATCTGCCTGCCATACAATGTTTTGGTCTGTCAGATGAATTTTATCTTTTTGCCATTTTCAGTTGTGGGTTTGTATGATGCATCTAACAGGCCGAAGTAATGAGGTAGGCAGACCATTGTGATCGGAAATGACCAAACTACGTGCCCATCCCTCTGCAGACCTCAAGAAAAAATTTCACAATTTATTTTAGGGTTGCTTAGGATATTACATTTCCATATGCAATTATAATTTCATAAATTCCATTTATGCTTTAGGCTTAAGGAACCAAGTCATGGATGATAATACTGGATCAGATACGAATATGAATTCCCTCGAACCGTATCTCATCCGAGTAGCAGAAACTCCAAGGAAACTAACATTGTTTGCAAAAACTCCAAGCAAGTTTACACCTTGCCAACCTAAAATTGATAAATATTCTTCTTACAATGTTACAGGTATGTTAATAATTTGTTTTTACATAATTTATTTATTATTTTGTTCTAGGTCGTTATAAATTGATAGAATACTTGTGCATGTATTTGTTTGTCCATTGTTCGTACTGTTCATTAGTTTTATTTCTTTTTCGTTGTTATCTTAAGAAAAATTGTAAGTTCCTTCTGTATCCCTATGAAAAATTACATCTATTTATTATGATAAAGTAATATTTATACTTATCCATATATGTATTTAGTAGTTATAATTGACTGGCTGTATTAATTATTTAAATTGATTCTACTTTTATCTAGTCTTGGTTGAGATGAAAAAGCTAGTGTCATGTATGGGATTTGAACCCACGACCTTCGGGTCAATATGCTGCTGCTCAAACCACGTGAACTATGGCGACTTCAGTCTACTTAGACACCGACTCCTCACTCAACCTACATCCTTTTTAATTTAATAATTTAAGATAAGGAGGTGGTGTCTGAGTTGATCGATATCAAAAAAAGTAGCGATGTATTGAGTCAAAGGTTGGGGGTTCAAATCCCTCTGTGACACTGGCTTTTTCAACTCAACCAAGACCTTAGACAAAACATATAATTCATTTAAATTTATTACTAATAATTAGGGTGCATGTTAGAACTGTATTAGTAAATCAACATCAGTATCTCCATTTAAGCTAAATTGTATAATTAATGTGTAAAATTTAATTGCATGAAAGTGTAGTTGATTTTGGTATAATTTTGCAGACGTTTTAGAGCAACTTTCTGGTCTGTCTGACACCTTTTTTGAAATAGATCGATCTGGATGGAAGCCAAATCAGGTGCGCCTAGCTGAAGCTTTTGGACTCGTGAAAGAGATGAACAACGAAGATGACAGCCTTAAAACATCCAATAGTGAAAACTACGATACCGCTTATCGGCTGGAAGATCTTGAATTTCTCGATAACAAAATAACTGACTTAAGAGTCAATTAAACATCAACTTTTCTAGTCATAAATTTTCTACAGATTGTTAGAAGTTCATGGAAAATGGACTTTCACGAGTGGCAAATTTTCCCTTTTAACGGTCCTTTCATTGAATGTCGTTCCTCTCTGTTTTGATAATAAAATATTTTTGTTATTGCTTACTATCTTATTATTAATTACATTTATTTATTATTTAATGTTCATCTAGTTTGCTTTGTTTTAATTACAATGTTAAAATTTCCAATGCTGAAAATATTGAACCCAATATTTTTTAAAAAGGTTTTTCAAATAGTAAATACAACTTTTATCGAGATTATAAAAATGTTTATTAACCAAGCATTTGCTATTTTTAGAAGTATTAAAAGTACAGATTAAAAACTTGTACCCTTATTCCCCTCAGCTGCCATTTGAAACAATTTCTCACATTAATTTCACATCCATTTATTCTTAACATCGTTACAAAGCAGTCGATAACTTACACATCTAAATAAACGAGTGAGAAAAGCACTCACGCCTCTGTATCAAAATTTATTTTATACAATCAAAAGAGAAAAATTATAATGTAATAAAGTAGTTATATACAACATACATATATATATAAATTTATTTATTTTCTTAAATAATGCACCCTAATTTGAGATCAAAATCGCTTTATACCATTTGTAAATCACTTAATATTGACAAATTATCGTAGAGAAAGTGGATAGACAAAAAGTAAAATATATAACAAAATTACACCTCGTCATTTTTTTATTATGTTTCTTAATAATTGAATTAGACGTTTAAATACGATGCAATGAAATTCTCAGAACATGTCACAAAACAGCAAAATGTGCTTTACTTAATTCAATAATTAATTATAGTTTTATGAATTAAAACGGGAAAGAAAACTATTTGTATTACATTTATACATTTGTAATGATTATCACAGGGCTTATTTAATTCCTAATTCGAATTGTGATCTAATACGTTCCTGATTACTTGTGATATACTTTTTTAATGATTAAATAAAACAAACCCTTCACCATTTTAAAGAAATTTTGTATCAATGCATTATGTGAAATAAATAAAAAATACATTTCCAATTAAAGTTAAAAAAAAATGTAATTAACAGGAAAAAGGCACAGGGAAATTCTAATGTACTGTTGTTTATAATTATCCAATTAATTATCTAGAAATTATAATATACTTTAAAAAATCTAATTTCAAAAACATAATAAAAAATGTCTTTATTCAATAAAATGATGGTTTCAATTATATACATTATGAATCAAATCACTGAAACCTTAAAAAATAAAATAGTTGCAATCGTTGAAAAAAACAACTGCTAACTTTTAACATTGTCTTATATTTAAATAGACTGGTATCTAAGAAAGTTATTAGTTTAAGTCTATTTGAAAGTTTGTGTTCTAATAAATATAAATAATTTTCAGAGTGTTGTAATTTCTTAAAACTTATGTCAACAAAACTTGTTTTTAATACAAGATGTGACATATTTTCAATAAAAAATGTACATAAATAATTATTATAATGCTAAGAAATTGAACTTAAATAATAATAATAAAGACACGTTGGACAACTTGCAACACTTATAACAATGTCAGTTATTTTAAAACACAAAAATAAAACCTTCAATTCTAATTATAATTCTGTGTTTAAACAACAAACTCGTTCCAATTTATTGAATGCAAATGCAGATCTTAGCAAGAGTAAAGTGAATAGTCGGCATGAGTTTTCAAAATAGATTTTCTTCTACTCCAACGATTTTGACCACTTTCCAATCCATTCTTGCTAAATATTTGCATCTAGTATACCTTATATACCATGAGAACAATAATAGCAAAAGGATTGAAATTTACACGATATAATTTGCAAATGTAACGATCAATTTGGACCACGACTGCACAAGAAAAAAACCGACACCTTGAAGCAACTCCAACTTTTTTTTTTAAATTGCCATTATTTTATTTTTAACCTATAAATAATAGAAATAATTGTCTATAAGTATATAAATAAAACAACTGGACTTAATACACAGTTTTACATCCCTTTTGGCGAAGTCAAAACGGGGAATTTGCAAAAAAAAAATTTGTGCTTAATGTCTCATCGTTAGTTATTAAATCTAGGGTGAGTGTCAATGTGATAGTGCTCGTTCTCACCTGACTGTCTAGCAAAACATTTTACTCAAACTAGAGTCATAACGGTATGAATCCACAATTTATCATGTGCATCTGTCCTAGTAGAGGTATGGGTATCGATAACATTAAGCTTCACTTCTTTCCTACAATGTAAACTATAAGCGTTGAATTGTATAACGTTTATCAACATTAGACAAAGAATGCTCTAACTTGTAATTTTGTTTTAATTATACTCTGAAAATTATTTTCCTTTTCTTGCATTTTTATTTCAATTAGACTTAATTTTGAAATTTTGCATTTTACATCATTAAGACTTTTCTTCAACTGCTCGACACTAAATAATTATATACATATACACACACACACTATTTTGTTTGATATATTTACTAGACAAAATAAATAGAAAAAGCCGTTTCAAGTTAAGAGGATTAAATTTATCGTATTAATATTGCAAGTTATTAACAGTACGTACATTGTGAAAAATGGGAAAAAAAGGCCAAAATATTCGCAATACAACTTTTTCTCTGATCTGATCAAAATGTAACATTTATTATTTTCTGTTTGTTCAAGTTTAAACTTTCAGTGATGAAAGGTTCAGAAAAGAAAGGTTTTCATAATTTACACAAAAGAAAACAGTACCACAATTATTTACAAGTGCACACACATAAGAGCTATATCATACATAATAAACAATCAGGAATATTTACAATTTTTTTTTAATTTTTAATGTTTTCTCATTTCATAGTAATGATAATAATATCCAATTCATTATATAACAAACTGCCACATGAAAATCATACAATTTTTTTAAAAATCTAAGAATTTAATTTTTTTTTCTCCCCTCCCCCCCATATAAGAATAACTTGTATTATTTTTTATTTCAGCGTAAATATTTGAAAGTTAAGAAAAAAATTGTAAGCAATTACACAATAGCAAAACAAACATATTTGGGCTGTAAAAAAATTAAATAATTATTCTAAAATCAAATATATCACAAAACTCATCTACAAACCATGCCTATGGCTTTGCAATTATTTAAAAAAAAATATAATAACAATAAAAAATAATAAAAATAAATAATGAAAAAGAAAATAGATATGCTTACAACAAATTTTCTTCGGCTGTACAAACTGTCAAACTACTTAGAAACTTATAAAATGTAAATAGCTTTGGTGGGATGGAAACCACTCTATCTATCTAACTGCGAATTTTCTCTTTTTTTTTTTTTTTTAATTACATCGCACAGATTTTCTAGAGAAGTTTTTAAACGCACTGTGTCGAGACGGAATAATAAATGAATTTACATTTTGTAATTTTTTATAAACAAGCTAAATATTAATGCTTATTTACCACTGATGCATTAGACATGTACGATCTAAAGCCAAACGTTTAAGAGATTCATGGAGGTTGGACAAAGCTCACTCGGCGGCCGTTAGAAGAAGAAATTTCAATTCTGCAGCACCATATCACTCATAGCCAGCTGAAAAAATAGTTAATAAACATAAATAAATCTATACATCAAATAAATGTAAAAGGTATTAAAAATGTGTATAACTAAATTAATAATTGAAGAATTTTCACGTTTGTTAATATTACTTTAGACCTGATGTAGATATGTAGCGTTTTGTCGTCCGCTGTGGGGCTATAGCAACTGAAGTACTTCAAATACCGCCAGTATGCATACAATTGCCCAACAGGATGGATGTCTACTATAGAAAACATGACATTTTTGCTCCCCTTGGGTACAAAGAATACATTTACAAATAAACATTATTGGATTCAACATTTCAGGGCATTTTTCTATATCTTGTATAAATAATGACCAATTTTATCTGCCTTTGCAAGCAGATTTGAGTAGGAAGGATTTAAATGAGATGCAAAATCGTGCCAAGTAACAACAAAAGTGCCACCATTTTGTTGCAGCACTGCAGCCTGGAAGGAAATGCTTAGAAAAAATCATTGCAAACCTGTCAGGTAGTGGTGCTGCGGCACACAGCTGTTGTATGTTCACCGGGCCTTTTCTTTGAATTATAAAGTACTTTCAAATGACTAAAGCATAAGGAAAGTATGTAAGTTAGTAAGAATATTCATCATTATTAAACTCAGGGCAACGGTGAATATACAAATGAGTAGAAAGTACAAGTATAGCTTACTTCAGATCTGATACCTGGCTTTGCAATGACAAATACAACTTGTAAGATGAGTTTAACTTTATTGTACTTCTTTGAAAATCTATAGAAAAGAGTTAAACAAAAGAACAAAATGCTCTTCACAGCCAAACTTACGACAAGTCAAGAGAACTGGAAGTTTACTCTTTGGTTATAAATAAGAAGACTTTTTGTCTTTCACATTAGGCAAAAACAGCTATGAGTTGTAGAGAATTGTCAATAGTAATAAACCATTGTTTATTTCTAATAAAAACCACGACCTTGTTATGTGAATTAGTATCTAGTGATATTAAGTATTTATTATGCAAGAACTTACTCATCATGAGATGGTGGGTTGTTCCATCTGGGGGAGCGTAGTTAAGGAAGTCCCAAATCAATATCGTGTCATCATGCGAAGATGAGACAATTTGAAATTCGTCAAATTGCAGTCTAAACACTCTTCCCGTATGTTCCTTAAAAGCATAGATTTATTGTCCATATTATATCATTTATTACTATTATTTTTTATGTGTGTATGAGGTTTTTACAATGTGTGAATTTAACTTACCACAAGGGTTCGCAAACAAAGCGAGCTTGCTGGTGCTCTCGGATCAAGTGCTGCCACTAAATTCCAAACTTTTATTTTCCTTAAAAGAAGTAAAGTTTAATTAGAGAGCTATTTTTGGAAACAGGGTGTCACTGTTTATAAATAACTCGACTTACTGAATTAAAAACACATTAAAAGATAAAAAGGGCTTAAATATGACATTTTCTTTTCAGACAAATTGTAATTTAATTTCTTCTGACAACTTTTCAGACTACATTGCATTATAAAAATTAATACAATTTTGTGCATGAGCAATAAATCAATTTTTATCATTCAGTTAACTAAAGTCGTGACACCCATTCTGTGAAAAATATATATTAATAAAAATAGATGATTACCCATCGTATGCACCCGAAACTATCCGTTTGCTGTCAAACCTTATACATCTGACTAGTTCTTCATGGCCTTCAAGGACTCGCAAGCAAGCGCCACATTCGATATCCCACAATCTGATAGAGTTGTCTGAGCTACCGCTCACGACAAGACGGTCCCTGTATTGGAGGCAAGCGATTCCTCTTTTATGGCCGTTTAGCGTTCGGACAAATTCACATGAGGCCGTATTCCACACTTTAATCGTCCTGTCCCCACTTGCAGATACGATATATTTCTCATCGAAATCTACGACATTTACTGCGGCTCTGTGACCAACCAGCACTCTCCTCAACGTTATTTCAGTCGAGGAATACATGTCCCAAACAGCTATTGACCTGTCCTAAAAAAGTAAATAGTTTTTTTTTAGTATTAATACAGTTGTTAAATATTAAATTTAAAAAATATCTGTGTATTTACTTTAGAACATGTAACCATCATTCCATTTGAAAAACGTAAATGCAATACAGCCTCACAATGATGGATCAATGTGTTCACCATTTCGCCAGTGACAACATCCCATACTCTCACCGTACTATCACTAGATCCACTGATTATAACCTAAAATAACAAAATTTTGTTATACAATGAAATAAAAGTTGAATCAATTATTTATGTTTGTATATTCAGAAAATGTTATTTAACAATTGATCAATTTATTACACAACGCTTATATAAAAGAAATATCATCTTATATTTCTTACTGTTTCATAATTACATTGGATTACCTAATTCAGAAGAGCGAAATATTTGTTAATTTTGATTTAATTACCTTGTCATCATATTGTAGGCACAGTACAGAGCCAGTGTGGCCAGTCAAAACTTTGACGCACTGTAACGAGTATCGATCCCAAATTTTTATAGTATTGTCTCTAAGACCTGAAACTATCTTATGGTCATCATATTGAAGGCAGTAAACACCTTTGGAATTTTCCGATCGACAGTTGATTCGCTGTAAATTATGACGACCCGTCCGCCAGTTATACTCTATACTCTAAAATTTCGAATATAATTATTATTAAAATGTTCTTTAGTTTATAATTTATGACGTTAGTTACATCGATGTCCTGGATAATTTTTGGAAATAATGATCTATAAAATCTATGATTAGGATGAGTTTTGCCAGGTTTCGGTTTAAATAAATATTGAATCCTAAAATAAAATAAGTCACATGAGAAATATTAAAAAGATTAAGTAATTTAAAAAAAATTAATTAATTAAAAAAATACCATGTCCTTCTCTCAGCGAGTCCTCTCCATAGTGAGTCTGTCCTGACTTTCCGTTCAATGAGCTTCTTCCAAAGCATTCCCTCTGATATGACTCGATACCATTCTTTACAGACTAGCTCGGCTGAACACAATGAATCAGCGTATAAATAGGATAAAATGTTCTCAGCTACGTGGTCAAGACCTTTTTCTAAATTGGGAAAAACAAACAAGTATGAGTATAATAGGATCGCTGCAATACAACATACTAGTCTAACAGTAACAAATACTTACTTGGAAGTAATGAAATAAAGTCTCTCTGAAGCATCGGCTTGAGGTATGTGTTTATATGTCCATGCTGGTAGTGGCACATCCGCGAAAGGAGTTCTTGGACAAATTCTATTTGCGCGTTCTCGCTCCAACTTTCGAAATATTCCATACATATTTCTTTTTCCGTATTTAACTGTACTAGTGACTTATTCGAGTTTTCTTTCTTACTATTGGCATTGTTTCCGTTACGACATTTGTCATATAGTACTGTCATTCCATCAAACTGAAAATTAACCAAAAGTTTGAAATAAATCTAAAAAGAAGAGATCACTTGTTTTTTGCCTTGTAACTTCTTCTCAAAGAAATTTTGAACGTTCTAACCGGCATTTTATATGTTAGTAATCTTATCAAAACAATAAAGAAATACAAAGTACTATAATTTATGAATTTGGGTCTTTTTTAACTAGAACTAGTAAGCAACGTACACTAAAACGAACTGAAAATGGTCAGGAAATTTCTGATACTAAAGAATGAAGTAATTTAAGAAAAACATTTAAAAAAGCCTTAAAAACATCAATTAAATTGCATTACTAATTATCATCATAATCAAATCCATGTAAAATTGTAAAAGACAAATAAATGAAGAAAGCTGCTTTATCACATTAAACAATATTGTTTACTTGTTTATCAATCTGTAATCTAAAGTTAAAAATACTAATGTAAGAAAATTTGTGAACAGATCAATTTTTAAAATGTAAATTTTTGGATTTACAGAAATTCGGAATATATTTTTATTTTTATTACATAACACTGGACAGTTAAAACAAAAAAATTGTTGTAACTATCAAGAATATGGGAAAAACTTCAAATCAATTAACGCACAGCCTAGAATGACTAAGAATAAAACATTCACTTATGTCAAATGTACTCCAAAAAACATGTTAACAATCATTAGAAAATTTTTAAATTAAAACATTACAAGAAATTCAACAGGAGATTCGATACAGGAAAATTTTAGCAACTGAACCAAAAGGAAACTGACAAACCGTGTTGTAATTAAATCGATTGAATGTTTCAAACGTGCCCGCGATGTAATCAATTGTCTTTTACTTCCTTGAAAATATTAACTAAGGACCTATGCAATATTGCAGACAAGAGAAAGGATCCTCTTGAGTCAAGGTCAATAAAAAATAAAGAGGTATGTACACATTAAGTCTATTATTGTCTGGTTTTGTTCTTTATGCTGTAAAACTCTGCAGAAAACCTTTTTTAGGGGGGATCTGTATTATTAAACCGATTCAATTAGAATTGTTAAAGAATTTAAATGACTTCACTCTCAACCGAAACACAATATTGTGAAACAATTTATTCAACTGAACAAGAGACACTACTGAGAATTTTCATTTTTAAGATTGAAATTGTACTTTGGTAAAGTTTAATCAATCTTACATTCGATATGATATCTTTTTTCAAATGATAATATTTAATTAGAGATGACAAGTTATATTGTAAAAGTATACATAGTGATTAATTTCTCTTTCGACAAATTCTAATTAGGAAATCAGAAATATATTTACATTTTATCTATCTTTACATTCAGTAATAATACATTATTATCAATAATTGTTGTTAATTATTATTGAAAGTTTTATTATGGATATTTATGATATAAAATCTTCTTTTTTTTTTAAGTGTATTTTAGAAGTTTATATTTAACTAACTACGATCAGAATAATTCAATCAATTCAAATTTTAAGTAAAAAGGCCAACAAATTTTTAATTATTAATTTTATATTTTAAACTTTTTAAATATCATTGTGGATGTACAAAATTTAAAAATTTCAAATTTGTGTTGAAAAAAATTGGCAAAATATTGTAAATTTGTGAAAACCCGACACGATCCATTGGAGAAAATGAAAATTGAGTTTTTGAGGTCAACATGTTTTAAGGGTGTGCAAAGTAAAAATTTCGACTTTTCCATTTTTTTCACACCCGATTTTTCCAAAACTCGGGCGGATTTTCCCGAAAGACGTGAAAAACCCTCGGCAGAGAGTTCGGAACACGAATTTCATCCCGATGAGTCGTGTATTGTTGTAACAGTCCTCAGCTTGTGCCAGATTGCGAATAGAGATTTGTCAGAAACGACTAAGTTAAAAAAAGGACGGTTCGAAAACCGAGTGGGCTCTTTTCAAATTGAAATTTTATAATAAAAAAGCAACAGAAACTTGAGAAAAAAAGAAATGATCTGGCTTGAGTAGGAAGTCGATTTCCATCAATTTGGTACTGGTTTAAAGGACATCAAAACCTTATCTGTGACGAGACCAGCTCTCGGAGTCGACAATGTCTAAAAAATAAGGCTAAAGGCCTTTTCTACTCACGTGTGAATTATTTAATCCGTCTTCTAGAACATTTTCAGTTTCCATATTAATCATAATCTCACTGTAAAAGTCATAAAAACTAAAGTATAAAATTAAGGTCACTATAAACACAAGGAAAGTCAATACAACTCAGGACACAAGAGACTAAATGACGTCATTATAACTCGGGGAGAGCGACTTGGAAAATCAAGTGTAACCTTCACTGCCATCGTGATTTGTAATGACCAGCATCGCAAGACCGTTTCACACTTTATCATCAATTTCATTTTAATGCCATCGTTTATTTTAATTTGGTTTCCTTTATATCGACAGCTTTTAGAAATGTAGAGCAGTTTGTTTTAGTATTTTACAAGTTGGGCAGTGTTTCATCAGAACAACCCGCTATGTTTCAAACTTACTCAAGACGCTTGATTTTCTCTTGGCCTAGCTGGTGTACCTAACTACTACACGTTGTTGTTCACTTTTCGACGCACCATATGAAAAACAATGCACCACCTGCTTTTAAATGGACAAATCACTTTTGTCTAGCCATGCCCATAGTTTTAGTGTATATCAAATCATTATTGCAGAGAGACAGCGACGTATTGCAATGTTTCATCATACTTACTCAAGACTTGATTTTCTTTCGGCATAGCTGGTGTATACCTAACTACACTAAGAAGCAAAAACTAATCCTTAATATTTTTAATTAACTCTTAGACAATCTTTCATTGATTATCTTATAATATTTGATCCGTTTTAAAAGATTAGAGGTAAATAAAACAGAGATAAAAACTCCAATTTGTGTTTACAATTGGATTTTGTAAATACATCTTTGAATAGTCTATCTCTTCTTTGTTGGTTTTCTGTAAAGATTCTTTTTAAAATCCTGGTGGTTTGATTTTTTTTTTAAGTTGGACCATTTTTAAGATTCAAATTGGTTTAAGAGATGGTTTTAAGTTATACAGATTCGGCTAGAATCATAGTATTATTGAAATACAGAAGAAGTCAAGCGTATATGGCCAGAGTGCTTAACATTTCCAGAATAATTGTCCGAAGGGACTTCCTTCTATCGCTGACAAGATACTGGCTGTTGTTGAAGAAGGCATGGATCAGATCACGATCATGTCACATCTCAGAGATGGTCGTTTTATTGTTTCGAATGTTCTCCATAATTGATGTAAATTATGATGTCTACCGCTGTTGAGATCAAGCAACAACCTCAACAAGTTAGAAAGGCCTGTTTATGCACTGTAAGGCAGACTTTCAGAAGCTGGTTTAGGTGCGACAAGGCTCGCCATTGGTCCTGAACTTCTGACAAGGCACAGAACAACTCTATTAAGTTTCACAAGAAGTAACGTCAATTAGTCGAAGCAAGGTTGGACTAAAATTTTGTTTTTTGATCAGTCAAGTTTTTTATTTGAGGGGAACAGGAGAGCAATATATACCCTTAACTTTTTTACTCCAGAGAAGTAATGGAGGTGGTGGTTTTCAGGCATTTGTATGGATCTTCATTGAGGGTTCCTAACAGCTGAGGGATACATTGAAGATGTGATCAGAATTTGCTCCCTATATGCCACATTTTATTTTTATGCATGACCATTGACTATAATGCAAGACCCCACACAGTTAGAATCATTGGTAACTACTTGGACCCAAGTTCAATTCAATGTTTGGAGTGCCAAGCATGTAGTCCCCCAACCCTATCGAACACCTTTAGAACGAGTTGTTAACGTGGGTAAAAAGTTGCCCAAATTGCAAGAGGAGGAAATACTCCATACTTGAATTGAATAGTTTTTTCTTTGTTTCCATAGCAACATTTTTGGTAAAATTATTTTACTCGTTTAATTTTTTTATTCATCTATCTTATATTTTTCTTTAAAAATATCCAGTAAACTGCAAAAATAAAGATTATAACGATTGCAAGTATTTACTATAAAAAATAAATAAATAAAATAACAAGGGTGGCCACTTTTTTTGCCTTAGTGTAGTATGCAGGGTGGTGCATTTTTCCACCCACTATACAAAAAACACAATGTAACACCAGCTTTTAAATGGACTATCAAATCACTTTTATCTAGCCATGCCCGCAGTTGTAGTGTATATCAAATCATCATTTACAGAAACTACAGAGTAGTGCAATGTTTCATCAGAAACTTACGTGAGACATTTTTTTGCCTAGCTTAAGTATACCTAACTAGTATGGGTGGTGCATTTTCCACTCACCATAGAAAAAGCATTTGGCATTTTAAATTTAAAAAAAAAAATAGATGGATATATCCGGACAATTACAGGTGACTTTAAGGCTGGTCTCACCCCAGAGCCAACTACATAATTAACGGTATGACTATGGTAGTTGTGTCTGGTTGGCATGATTCATTATTTTGTAGGTTCATATTTTATACCATGGTCCCTTCAAATAATTCATTTCATGGAGAAAACAGCTACTGAGGAAGTTTTCTCCATGAAATGAATTAAACCAATGAGATTTCCTTCTGTCATATATTCATGTTTGTACTTTGTAAGGTCTTATTTGTTTAGACTTAAGAATCAGTTTTGAGCAGCACACTGAACATTAGAATCTTGATTAAAAAAATGGTATTGGAGTGATTATATTGATTCAATTATTGAATTGATGGTTGTACAGATCACTTGCAAAACCAGTTTGTGAATAGAACTATAATTTTCTATAAAAAAGACCAAATTGGTTGTTTAAAAATTTATTTTATTTTGCATGTTATCAATAAATCGCTACTTAGAAAATAATAACATTTCTATAGCTTCATGACAAGCTAATTATGTTAATTAATTATATAAATTATACACAGCAAGTTTCAATAAAATTATAATTATATACATTTACAGTAATGTAATTTATTGTACTTTTTTGGTGATCAGTTTTGGGCAGGTCTGCCAGTTGCAGCGTTAGCTCTAAGAACTGCACCGGGATTCGGATAAGGTCTCATTTGATAGAGCGGCCCAGACGCAGTTACATCAGCTCCTGTTTTTGCTTCATTGCCTCTTTCCAGACCGTCAGACCATTTACCACGGGGTGCTTCGGAATATGCGGCTGGGTCCATGGGATCAAGATCATTGGCTTTATTTTTGGTTCTAAATTTATTTTTCTCCTTTATCAAATCTCTGTCTCTCTCCTTTTCCTTTTCAGGAGGTCTAGGAGCAGTAGCTTCCTCATCATCTTCATCAGCACTTTCTGATTCGTGATCAGACCCATCTGCATCTGTGGCTAACATATGCCTTTCTTCTTTGATCGTAGCTGCTGATTCAGAAACATTTGATTTCGGGTGGTTTGGAGGGAGCCATGAAACCATGTCACTCTGCATATCCCAATAATAATGTCGTCCCGTGCCGGGGTCGTAAATGTCTTTCCAGTTGTTTGGTAGAGGGAATTTTGATAACAGTCTCGCTTGTTTTCTTAAATACCTCGGATCTGGATTCGTTATGCCCTTACCCCACCGTTTCACACAAAAAGAAGAGCATTCGTGATATATATTCCATTTGTTTGGACAGCCTGAATGACCCTTGAAATGTTTATCAGCGCCAGACGAAGGTATGTCATCATGTGTGGAATTCTGAGCACCAAAATTACCAGTATCTCCGCTCGATTTGTAATTACTATCGTAATTTTCAGCAATCACTTCCTCTTCAGCTTCTGTCCTTTGTTTCTTCTCACTCGAACCACGACTGTCATTCACAATGCCTCTTTTTGCCAGTCTAGCTGCTAATGTTGGTGGAAGTGGCATTTTTAAGCCTGAAACTAAACATATAATGCATTAGCACTTATTGGAAAGTTGGTGTGTTACTCATATATCATATGAATAAAAAATATAAAAATACATCCTAAGTATGTTTCAAATTAATTCCCTTTGTATTAAATAGGCAAACTGTTGTCAATCCATCCCTAAACAATCATAGAAGAAAATTGATAAAATGACTATAAGTGAAAACCACACAAAATACACGGTAAAATTCAATTTATTTTATAGTTTTAACAAATTATTTTTAATTACGGAAATTCAGAGAGGACTGCGGTGGCCGAGTTGTTAAGGTGTCCAACTCGTATTTGCCACACTAGCTGTTCTGGGTTCGAATCCCAGCAAAACCCATGACTTTTAATTGAATGATTTGAAAAATATATTGTAAAGTGGTTTGACCCACTTGTCAGACATACCCAATGCGTTGAATGTTACACCCTCCCAGATTACAGAAATAACTTTTGTTATGGAAATTCAGCTCATTGTACTTGATGATTAATTGCTATCTAGAGGGCACATGCTAAATTTTGGTGGTACTATTACTTGGATTTTAAACAGTTATACAAACCTAAAAATGAATAAAACTTTTTCCTTTCAGAAAGTATGCAAGTGCTTGGTAAATATAAGTTCAGTAGAAGGTCATTTTCACTCATTTTGTAAGTTTTTGCTTTGAGGGAGAGGAATCAAACGTTGAAACTAAATTTATATTTTTAGTTTGGCCGTTTCATCAGAAAAGCGAGAGGAAAAAACATGACAGAAAATTATCAGATACCCTGCAAACACCGTAAGAAAATCTCACAATGAAAATATATTGTGTATTAATTAAAAACTTGTTTTACTAGTTTGGTTGTTTTGCCAGTATTCAAAATTACTACTACTTTTCTCTTTAAGAAGGAAAGAATAACAAAGTTTTAGTTAATTAAAAAATCCTTATTTTTGGAAGTCATCAAAGGAAACATCTTCAATTTGAAACTGATAGGTTTTTGCCTAATGTTGAGAGCTCTTAATCTATTGTAATTTTTACAGAGGACGATTAACTTGATGGTGAAGGTTTGACCTGTAAACAAAAGCTTATATTGCACATACATGTACCTTTAGCATTCCAGAAAATAGAGATTAAAATTCTTTCAAATGGAAGGAAATTTCCTAGCTTGACTGTCTAAAATTTTTTGGAAGGAACCATTTTTTAATGCAAGTAATGATTCTATCTAAAAATGATTTTTTACTTGGGAAGGTAAGGAAGAGGTGATAAATAATAAATAAGCATATTGGCTCAGTTGTGCTGCACCTATTTATCTAACTTTTTTTTATTTTCCCCAGGATATCGAATTCTGCCAGACAGTTGATTCAGAGATTAAGTTGGGCATATAACTCTGTGCAGATTTCACAAGTCCTGATGCAATTACAACTCATTCATCTTTCCGAGCAGGTCCCCATCATCGAATCATCATCATAAAACTGGGAAAACCAATCAATAGCTTCATCACCAAATACTGAGGAATTTTTTGCATTTGAACTGAGTTTGTACTCATAAAGTAAAATAGAATGAATTTGGGATACAATACTGACCGTTTGAACACTCAAATAAGTAATTTCAAAGTTTAACACAATCTTTACAAAGAGCGAACATTGGAAACACACAAAGTTGCGTAACAATCAAGCCGATCAAAAATACACTCGAGTCCAAATGAGATTCATGCTGAACCAGCAGTGCTTGAAGTTAGTTCAACTAAACCGCGAGTGAATGACGGTTCAGCATGAGTTCACGAACGGATTCCACATCCCATATATATTTGTTAAATGTAAACAATGTTTGTAAATCCCAGGCCCTGAAGATGATCTCAATAAAGATCGAAGCGTAGGCACGAAAAAGAAAATGTTTTTCTGAAACCTACATCACACCAGACCGCATCTCACGATTTCTGAATAATGAGATTAATTTAAAAAAAAACCGACTTTTTAAAAGAGCTGGTTTAAAACTTGGGACAAGCTGAAACTGAATTAGAAAGGCAAATATAAACAATACAAGTTATCCAGTGGGATTAATATATTGTTCAGTAAACAAATGGGATTGGATTGTTTACTGTATAAAGTGTCCTAACCTTACAATAACAACAACAAATCTTAGGAATTACTTTTCTTCCTATCGAGTTTACAAAAAAAGTAATACAAGATGATACAATTCCTGGGCTTTTTAAAGCAGAAATAGATCTAAATTTACTGTTAAACTTTTCTTTGAATTGTCACTTTTTAAAGAATAGTAAATTGTGTACTACATTGAACCTATGACACCTTATACATACAATATTTACCTATTAAATATCCTTGATTTTCTTAGATCTTCAGACTTAATAGTTTCATGTGTTTCTCAAAAAATATTTAGAGCAATCATTATAACCGGAACATTTCGGCGTGCTAAAACGCTGGATTTCAATCACGAATAAAGTGGTAGAAGGTTATAACCAGAAACGCATTCACAAACTGATATCAAAATAAGTCGTCACAAAACGAGTTCTTACGGAATGTCACTATTATATATTTTTTTAAAAACTAATTGAAAACAACGTGAATATAATTAAATTAACTAAATTTACAAATTATATAATGATAACAAAATTAACTGTCATTTAATTCTATAAGCATATTTTATTTTACGAAAATGCATTCAACGCCTAAGAAAGCCATACTAACTCACTAAAATGTATTTAACCGATAAAATTTTCAAAATCGAGATGTGGATTATAAACGATTTACACATTTCACAATATTACTCCTGGATAATACACATAGGAACCTGGAAGGGTATTGTGAGATCGCTTTTTTGCTATATTCCCTTCACAGTAAAGTAAATCATTTAACATTATCAAAATAAGACTTTTTATGAAAAATAAATAAATACAATCCTTACATTAAAAATTTAAATGTAAAAATATTGGAATTATATTTATTTTGGTTACTAAAAACATATACGTGATAAAAAAATGTTTAAGGTACGAATCATAAGTTGTGTATATGTGTGCAGTTAATATTAATGATAAATTAATAATGGTAAACATGTCTACATTTTGTAATAAGTAGCAACACAATCAGTACAAGGAAAATTTTTGCCTATAAAATAGGAAACTATTACTGATTATAGACAGTTTGTGCATAAGCATAATTATAATATATAAAATTACGTATTATATCGATACTTGAATTGAAGTATTGTTCAGTTATTCAGTGAATGAAAAATGCGAATGACTATGCTTGAAAGTTTGAAACCTTCACTAGTATTGTTTGTGCTGAGGCTGGCTCTGCTGAGCTGAAATTTATTTATGACACTTATGACGTCAAAATTCCAGTTTTGGATTTATACTAGTTGAACAATAAGTAGAAATTGTTTTCATAATTTTTGTTTGCCGTGTGATTTTCTTAAGGATAAGACTCTGATGCGTACAGATTGAATATGTTAGTGGCCGACGAAGAAGAAGACATCAACGATGCTTTCGATTCGATAGCTTTGGGAGAGGAATCGGTGAAAGAGGAGAGTTTTCAAGAAGGCGAAGAAAAAGGGCGAATATGCGGTCTTTCAGAAGGGTATCATCTCGGTTTTCACAGGGGAGCAGAGATCGGAGCTGAACTCGGATATTACTCCGCCTTTACCTCATATTATCTCTCACTTCTACCTGGGCTTAGCGACAAGGTCTCCAACTGCTTGGAAAAGCTCAAGGAAAAGGTCCGTTCCGTACCGACTGAAAACCTGGAATCGTTTGATGTCCACGGTGCCCTAGACGCTTCAAGAGCGCTCTTCAAAAAGAGCTGTGCCCTTCTTAAAATTGATTCGTGTCTACCTGTAAAACAAGATTTTGATACCTGACCTATTTGATTAGCCATTTGAAAATGGAATGCCTTAAGACCAAAATTGACTCACTGATTTTGTACTTAACACCTTGGCAGGCACTTATCAGCTCGCACATGGTTTCATTTCTAACTCAGAACCTTTGGTCGAAACACATTCCTCAAAGTATAAGACAGGAATTCGAAACACTCTGCCCAGTCGACTGCCATGCAATATTTTACAGTGATAGTAGAGTTGAAAATAAAGAAATTTATAAATTCATCTCCGAAGCAGAAGAAAAGTCCAAAAACGATTTCATAATGGGTGTGAACGAGTTAAAAGATAAAATTAAAACTTGGGGCTTCAACGATTTCAAGAAGTTAGAGTGCGGGATGCAGTTTATGTCGAGTAAAAAAAACCATGAAGTTGAAGTAATGAGCGAGATTGTCGCAGCAATGGCTTCTGTAACTGATTCAAAACTTATCGTTGATGTCGGCGATGGTAAAGGGTACTTGAGCTCAATACTGAACCTGGAGTATGACATAAACGTACTGGGTATCGATGCCTCTTCAGTGAACACCACAGGGGCTACGAAGCGTGTTCAAAAAATGAAAGTGAGTTTGTGTAATATTATGTAACACAAGAATACAGAGATATCTTATTCATGTATAAATTATAAATATAAACATCTATCAATGAATAGTGTTGATTTTGATGCTGGAAACATACTATTAAAATTTAGTTTTAGTAATTGTTTAATGCATTCAGTTATAACATCAATAAGTAATAACAAAATGCCTTATAGCTTGAAGTAATAAAATTATTTTTCAACTTTATGATATATTTCTACTGTGACAATGTACTAAAGTCTCAAGATCCTCCGGTAATGATGTTTCGTCTTGACTTTTCTATAAAGATTGTAGTAAAAAACACCAATTTCAATATGTTAATGTTAAATGTGGTTTATTTTAATAATAGTAAGAACTTAAGGGAGTATGAAAATTATTTTGATCAGTGCTGAACAAATTTGACCTTTGTTAATTAATACAATCAATTTTGAGCTGTACTATTGATTTGTATTTGTTATTTCAGAAGCAGTGGAATGGTATTAAAAAAAATATGAAAATCATCACAACTCAAATGTGCTCAGAGGAAGAAAGGAAAAGTACAAGCCGTTACCACTGTCACACAAAATACATCGACATCGATACGGACATCAAGAAGTTAGTCCTCGATGAATTTTCTCCTGACATCACCTCATCGTACGGCCTGGTCGGGCTCCACACGTGTGGAAAACTTTCGCCTGTTTGCCTTAAACAATTTGCGAACAATAGCAGTTGTTCGTTTTTAATAAATGTAGGCTGTTGTTATCATTTGTTGGACGAAGGGGATTCCGGTGATTTTCCAATGAGTGAATATTTAAAAAATGCCAATTTTAAGTTGGGACGGAATGCAAGAATGTTATCTTTGCAAGCCCCCGCTCGGATATCTTCATCTAAAAATGTAATGGTAATTTTTTAAAGAAATCTTCCAGCCCTTTTACAACTTTTCTTGTTAACAGATAAAAACCGAGAGCGTTATGTTTAGAGCTGTTCTTGAAAAACTGTTAATGGAAAAAACTTCTTACACTGGCCATCCTCAAGTGGAAATCGGGAGAATCAGTTCTAAATGCAAGAACTTTGTTGAGTACATTCGGAAAGCTATATCAAAAACTCCATTTGAAATAAATGTAAGTTTGAACTATTCAGATTTTAAAGATACAACCAGTGTACATAGTTTAAACATTCAAATACATTATTAAACATAATTATTAATTTTTTCTCAATCAACCTGACATTTCTCGTCATAGGCATATTCTTGGTGATAGTAACGAATAAGATACTTTTCACCAATTAATTTTTTTTCTGTTTTCCAAGTTAGCCAGAAGAAATAATGTGCACAAAATGAGTTTAACTTCTGTTTCTATTAACTTTTATTTTTTCTCTAGATAGGAATTTAATTATTTCAAATAGCAAGGTATTGATCAATGTACATTTCTTAAAAGGTTTTTTTTTGACACTGAATTCGATAGCGCAGCCGCCCTGAAGTTTTTGCAAAAATATTTTCAGAACACTGTTTTTAAATAAACAAAATCTTGTACTTCTTCAACCAATGGACTATTTATTTATTGTTTTAATTGATAGTAAATTAACTGCTCATGGTACTGAAAATTTTTTTCAAAACAATTTCTTCAATTAACATTGATTAACAGGACACTGGATATAGCTCATCATTCAGCCTGTTGCAAATTTTTGTGTTAAAGAAATGTTTGAGAGACAGGCCTAGATAAAAATTGATTTGTTGGCTTTTGCGGCTTTTGAATAATCCCCAAAAAATCGAAATGTTTTATTCCATAGTAATTCACTTAAATTAAAAATTTATTATTTTTATCTAAGGCCTTGGTTGAGATAAAAATGTTAGTGTCAGGAGTGGGATTCAAACCCACGACCTTTGGCTCAATACGCCGCTGCTCTAACCACTTGGGTTATCATGACTTCTAGAAAACTGTCTTTTTCCTAGAATAATCACGTCAGCGATCAAGTGGTTAGAGCAGTGGCATATTGAGCCAAAGGTCGTGGGTTCGAATCCCACTCATGACACTAAGTTTCTCAACCGCGAACTTAGATTAGCCAGCCTCTTTATGACCAGTATTAGTCTATTATGCATCTCCAGTTTTTTTTATTTAGAGCTTCTGATTAAGCTTGAGGCTTTTTACCAGACCACAAAGCTTTTTCAAGGGCTTCCTTGATTATTCTTCAGACCCTGACTTTTCTTCTCCCAGGATTAGGAACCTCAGTTTACATAGGTCTTTGCAATTTACACCAAAAATGTTCTGCTGTTTCTGCTTCTTCTTGGCCATATCTGTACAGGCTTGTTTCTGCCACTCTGAGTACCTTAGATAAATAGAATAATTAATTGAAATAATTAATATGGTCAGTTATGACTGCTGAACATATATGGATTAAATTAAAAAACTTTAGTTTTTACAGACCGATTTATTGAGCAAATTGTAAAAATGTGTCATAATGTACAAGAAAAAGTGGACATGATTCTGCTGCTTGGAAAAATAGACTTGTTAATCTACGGTGTTTGAGGAAATTGTGCTAAAAAATTTCTTTTAGTTCATGAGCAATTGATGTACTAAAAGTTTATTCGAAAAAAGTATTTGGAAAAATTTGTGTGTGTGAATAATGAGAAAAGGTTGCTCCAAATTAAAAATTGTTTGCACCATTGAATTCAGCATCACAAAACCTTATAGAAAATGCACATTGAATACTACGTTGCAATTTGAAATAGATACGTTCCTATCTATTTTCTGTTATCCAAGTGAGTTAGACTCACTCTCACTTAGGCGAACAGAAGTTAAAATCACTTTGTATATTGATGGTATAGTATAGGCCAGGGGCACATGAAAAAAAGGCCAGAGACCAGTGGGAATCGAACCCACAACTATAGATTCCCCAAAAATTGGAGGTTCAATGGCATAATTTCAAGAAAAGATAGAGTGGGGAGATAAATGATCAAATAGTGAATAACATAAATTTCATACTCGTATTAAAGTTAAATTAATTTATTTAATATTATCAGATTTTTTAAAAGGGCAGATGTTTATAAATTTTAAGTTCCGTCGCATTTTATAAATAAGCTACTTGTTTTCATATTTTTTAGATGAGTGATGAAGAAATTAATTATTACTTGTCATCGCAGTTACACTTGGAATTAAGGCTGCAATTTTATTTTATGGTCCGAGTGTTTCTCGCCCCCGTGATTGAAAAAATAATCCTATACGATAGACTATTATACCTAAAAGAGCAGGTCATTTGACTAAAAATTATCGTTAATTATTACATTTATTTATATTTATTTGTTTTACAGGGACTGGAAGAATCTTATTTAGTGGAGTTGTTTGATCCTGTAATTTCACCAAGATGTTATGGGATAATAGCAAAAAGGGTTAATAAAAACAAATCATAAAAATCTATAAATAAGTTTTTAATTAAATATATGAATCACTTGTCTAAAAAAAATAATTTATTGTGTTCTGTTATTGTTCAGGACTTGTTTATTGGATGATCAATTAAAATTTTATACTGAAAAATTGAATTTGTATAATAGGAAATAAAATATTTGATTTTTGATATTTTATATATTTATTTTTATATGTTATAGTTTATGCATTATATTACAGCTAACATTATTTTCAACAGTATGTAGTTTTCACAGATAAATTATTGTAATCTAATATGAAACTATCACTTTTCCAGACATTACTATTATAAATAAAATAACAAATATTGACTTAATGTATTTTTTAACCTGTGAACCAACGCATAATAGTTTTAATCAGTAACATTTCATAGTCTGCTTATAAACTGAAAATATTTTATTTCCATTTGTTTTTTCGTGTTATTACTGTTTAATTTCATTTACAGTTTAATAAACAATTAAAAAAACTTGTAAATAATGGAAAACAAAGCAATATTAAGGTCAAACATTGTTATCGACTGATGCCAAACAATTTATGTTGATATTTGAATAGTTCATTTTAGTTGTAGCATGATATGGACTTCTAGATTAAAAAAAATGACCTCCATCACCTAATCTCTTGATCATTATCTAATTGACTATAAATAGACAATAATCTACAAAATAACAATCATATTCTAGTAGTTTCGTGGTGAGAGTTGAAACATTATCTTAGAAGGCAAGGTTGAAAGAAGACAAAGTTTTTACAGAGGTAGTTGAACTTTCACATATAAACAATACTTTTCTTTAAACTAACAATTTATTTTTCAAAATAAGAAATGTTCTATGTGTATTCATAAGTATTTTAAATAAAATTTTTGAAATACAAACATATGGTGGTTAATCTAATAGATTTCAACAGATCCAAATTTTATTTGATAATATTACCAATTATTTTTTCATCTTTCAGTGATTAATCAGAATTTTCTGAATATTCGATCAATATCTGTGGTATTAAAGTTTCTAGGAATATGTTAAAATAATTTTTTGATATAGATTGGCAGATTATATTAAAAACAATCAACTTTAAAAGGTAGAAATACAAGAGAGAAAGAGTAAAGACAGAAATCACTCGTAACATTTGTTAATAGGAAGACGGCAGATGAAAAACTTCAAAAATATTTTCCAAATAATCAAATGCTTGTATAATTACAACGAATATCATTGTTGATGGTTCTCCGAGCCTTTAGTTTATGTGTTTTCCATTTTTAACAGTTAAAATTTTGTTAAATTTATCTCAGATGTTTTCCTCTTTAAAAGAAAAATTATATAAAAAATTATTTTTGTTACAATAGTTGTTTTTATATAAAACGATATGGTGTATAGATGACAAAATGGAAAATGATTTGTTTTCAGTGAGTACTTATTTTAATCGTTTAGTTATATTTCAACGATAAATTTGTCTAATAAACAAATGAAAATAAACTATATTAAAATTTATCAGCATTATCTGACTATATACATATATATTGAGTAAATAATCATAAGTTTACTATAAACCTGCTACTAAACAATATTTTTTATCCAATTAATAAATAGTGATAGTAAAATATTGATATATATTTATAGCAAGAAGGTATGAACAATTTTGTTATAGGTTTATGTTGAACTTATACCTCAAAATGCCCTTTTTCAGGTTTCCAAGCTTGATAAATCTAAATTATAAATTTGTGAGTTGTTTACAACACGAAAGCAATGATATTTCATAAATTTTATGAAAATACACATGTTATGGAATTAATACATATGCAAAGTTAATGTCCATGTCTTTTTCCCATTGCTACCCTGATTTAATTTTTACGATCAACTATAACATACATTGTGCAAATATTATATCTATTATTTAGGTTTATTTGTGGCAAGTACCATATAAAGGTATGCCAGTTTTACTGTTTAGTCAGTTCAAAATGCTTTTTCTTCTTCTTTTGTTAATTGATTTAAACCAATGTAGCCTATAAAAGTTCAGTACAGAGCAGACAGCAGCATAACAAGAGGTGTTTGTCGTCTATTTATAAAGTGTACATTCGCCTTATATTGGCTATTATTTTTATTTATTTTTTACGTTTTCTGATTGTTAAAATAATAACATATGAAATCTTTTGGTTGCTTCATCAATAGTAATTTGCATGTTCAACTTTGATTAATTTCTTCATTTATTTTTGTAACTAGTTTTAATTATATTAGTAGGTAGTTATTTTATTTAATAGTATTTATTTCTCATAAATTTTTATTACGGATTATTTAGACTAACTCTAATTTAAGCGTTATTTTGTAACAGAGAAGTCGACGGACCTTTTCTTCCCTGTCTCAAGGCTTTAACTTTTAATCATTTTGAACTTTAAATTTAAAAAAAGTTACTAATCTATGTAAAAGTCTTCTTTTGCAAATTTTAATTTTGGTTTAAATTAATTTTTGTATTCTTCTTTTCTTTGGGTTGATTGGATTGTGTATGAGTTTTTTTTTCCAGGCAGGTAACAAGGGTATAAAATGGCAGCATTTAAGAAGTCCTATGTTTTATTAAGAACTTTACAAAAAAATGGGACACCAAATTTGAAAACCTCGTTTGTAAGTCGACGCACTCAATCATGTGACAGGTACATGGCATTAGAAAAGAAACATTGCGCTAATATTTATGATTCTATGAAGGTTGTCATATGCCGTGGACAAGGTTTTTCTTTTATTTTTTATACCATAGTTGTATAAAATATTATATAAATTTGATCGCACACCGTGTCTAGGGACGAAAGTTTGGGACGTCGACGGAAATGAATACCTAGATTTCCTGGCTGGTTATGCTGCGGTAAATACAGGGCATTGCCATCCTAAAATCCTACAATGCCTAAGAGAACAAGCTGGCACTTTAACGCATACTTCAAGGGCCGTATACAATTCAGAGTTACCGCAGTTTGCCGAGTATATCACCCGTTATTTTAACTATGACAAAGTCATACCTATGAACACAGGTCAGTTATACAATATATTTATGGTGAAGTATGAACTAATGTATTAAATATAAATATCCTTGGGATCAGAGGGGGTGATTATTTATAATATTATAACTTTTCAGGAGTTGAGGGAGGAGATACAGCAATAAAGATTGCAAGGAGATGGGGCTATTTGACAAAAGGTATCCCTGAAAATCAGGCAATTGTTGTGATGGTTACGTCAAACTTTTGGGGAAGATCATTAGCTGCACTTTCCTCGTCGACGAACCCAGCCGTTTATGAGCATTTTGGCCCTTTTATGCCAGGCTTTGGACTCGTCCCTTTTAACAATATCGAAGCTTTGGAGGTAAATTTCTTTAAAACAAATCTAAAAAGACATTTATGAAATTATCTAAAAACTGAATATATTTTTGTACAGGAGGCCTTTTGTAACCCGAATGTATGTGCATTCATGGTTGAACCGATACTCGGAGAGGGTGGCGTGGTTGTCCCGTGTGACAGGTACTTGGCACAAGTTAGAAGCCTCTGCACAGAAAAAAATGTCCTCTGGATTGCAGATGAAGTGCAAACCGGGCTGGGAAGAACTGGCCAGTTGTTGGCTGTTGACCATGACTGTGTAAGGCCAGACATCCTCATTTTAGGAAAGGGCCTTGCCGGCGGCTTTCTACCTGTAAGCACACGCCATTTTTTTAATATAATTTTTTTGCAGGCAAAATTGTGTTTTCATAACTAGGTTTATTAAAATTTAATCTGTACTCTTTCCTGTTAAAAAGAAATATCTTATTGTTTGGAACTATTTTGTGTAAATTTCTTGGGAACTCATGTTTTATGATGAAATGTTTGTGCTGTTGAGATGTCTGCAGTGCTTGCCAATGATGATGTGATGTGTCATATGACACCCGGCGTCCACGGTTCTACCTTCGGTGGGAACCCACTCGCCTCAAAAGTTGCCGTCAAGACGCTGGAGGTAATACAAGAGGAATGCCTGGCCGAAAATGCAAAAAAGATGGGCGAAAGATTCAGAGAGGACCTAGTTTGTAAAGTGCCCAAAGATGTCGTGACCCAGATTAGAGGAAGAGGGCTGATGAATGCCATTTCAGTCAATACAGGTAAAGATAGCAAATAGACAGCATGTTTTTGTAAGTTTGACGATGCACCTTTTTCAGAATGTGGGAAAGCTTCTGAGTTTACGGCGCGAATGAGAGCTCTCGGTCTCATGGCCAAAGCCAACGATGATGTTACAATTCGTCTTACCCCTCCATTGACTATAACTGAAGAGGAAATCTGTAAAGCTGTTGATATTATTGCAGAAGTGGTCCACAGCATGAAAAAAAACTGAGCCAAAAACCATTATAAAAACAAGATAATTTTATACCTTTTAATGATTTCTATTGATATATAATAATTTATTGTTTATAATAATTTATTATTTATTGATATAATTTATTGCTATAATATTTGATAATTAATTTTTTTATTAATAAATTCTGAATGTGAACACATTACTTAAATTATTTAATCCTCCTTTATAATTTCAACATTACTAAAGAAATTTTTATATATTTGTTTTAACAAAAAAAGTAACATTAGAATAATTAAAAATTAAAATATAATTGAGCTTTTTTCATTTAATGGATATTAGATTAAAAGAAGAATTGTACAATTTTTTGTAAATAATTTTATTTTACAATTGAATAAAAATAGAACTGTATTGTTGCAAATCAATAAATAATTATTAAAGTTTTTATGCATTTATCCAAGATCTTCTTTAAACTAAAATAAAAAAAGTATTCTTCTTTCAACATTTTCAATCCTTTAGTATTTGATACTCCTACAAAAGTAACAGAGATGAACAGGGTACTTTTAAACTTTGAAGAATTAATGAATTCTTCAATTTTTCACAAAAGTTGATCTTCATCAGTCATATGAACATCATCAGTCATACAAGCAGGTCTGCCTCCATTCTTCACTACTCGAGGTTGAGGTTGAGAGTCGTATGGCATTTGTGTATGCAGAAGAAGTCTTCATCTATCATGAAGATCTCTTTTAAACTTTGTGGAAACAATGGTTGTGCCAAATGTTCAATTTTTTCAGAAGTTGAGAGTCCATCAGTAGTCAGTGAGACACACAAGCAGGTATGCTGACGCAACATAATTCTGCTTTGAACTGTGAAAATTGACAATCTCTCAATATCTTCAACTCTCAAGTAGGTCCTCAGTAGTCAGGAAGACACCTTTGGAATTTTCAAGAAAATCTCTTAAATCCTTTAATTCTTCCAGAAATTGTGAGAATCAGTGGTTTTTGGGTTGTTAAGCAAATCTTTAGGTAAAACATGATCCACTTTGAACTGTGAAAATCATTGATTTCTGAACTTCTTCAGCGCACAAGCAAGTTTTCAGCTGACAGGAAGATCTCTTTTAAACTTTGTAGAAAGAACGATAGTGCCAAATGTTCAATTTTTTCAGAAGTTGAGAGTCCATCAGTAGTCATTGAGTCACCCAAGCAGTCTGCTGATGTAACAAAGATCCACTTTGACCTGTGAAAATCAATGATTTTTCAATTTCTTAAACACACAAGCAAGTCTTCAGCTGTCAAATAGATCCTTTTAATTTTAAAAACTATGTGTAGAGATTAGTGACCGTTAATTGATAGTTATTCAGATATCGTGAGATGCGGTCGGGAGTGATGTAGGTTTCAGAAAAATTCGTAAATTTTTCCAGAAGTTGTGAGTACATCCATGATTTTTGTGTTGTTAAGCAGATCTTCAATTACAACGAAGATCTGCTTTGAACTGTGAAAATAGACAATCTCTCAATTCTTCAATCCACAAGCAAGTCTTCAGCAGTCATGAAGATCTCTTTTGAAATTTGGAGAAACAAATCTCTGAAATTCTTCAATTCTTCCAAAAGTCGTGTGCATCAATGGTTTTTGTGTCATTAAGCAGATCTTCAGCGACGACAAAGATTTGCTTTGAACTGTGAAAATCGATGATCTCTCAACTTTTTCAATTTTTCCAGAAGTTGTGAGTACATCAATGGTTTTTGGGTTTCAAGCAGATCTTTATCTACAACAAAGATCTGCTTTGAACTAAGAAAGTCGAAGATCTCTAATCTTTTTAAACTTACAAGCAAGTCTTCAGTCACAAAGACTGCTTTTGAAATTTGAAAAATCTATGATCTCTCAAATTATTCTCACCTTTCCAGAATTTGTGATTATATCAATGGTTTTTGGATTGTTAAGCAGATATTCAGCTACGACAAAAATCTGCTTTAAACTGTGAAAATCAACGATTTCTCAATTTCTTCAACACACAAGCAAGTCTTCAGCAGCCAGGAATATCTCTTTTAAACTATGTAGAAACAAGAGTCCATCTTTCTGGTCTTCGACAACAGATGATGGTCTAAATTTGGAGAAAATTAGCTCTTGATTTTGTCAGTTCCTGTTCCAGTACTCGACTTGGATGAACACCACAAATAAATATTTTAAATGGACTTTTTTTGTAAGTTCTTTTCTTAGTGACTTCGCCATTTATATAGGCAAGTATCCTTTTTGCATATAGTACAATTTTTATGTAATATGTTACACAACTTGAGAGTTAAACTAGGCAATTTGCTAATAGAACAGACTTGTTTCCATAGAACAAATTATAATAAACGGCCGGGGATTTATATGCCACATTATATAATGTAATAATAAAGTAAATTTAAAACAAATAGTATGAACTTTATGCCGCCATTCAATTCGGCAGAGCATGGAAGATCGATTTACAACGATCGAGATACAAATATATTTCGATGGATATAAATTATAAACCCAGAAGCTCGTTACAAAAGTAGCATAACCATTAACATAATGGATATTAATGGACAATAAAATTGTAATTCATTAAAGCAGAAGATATATTTTATTGTTTTCTGTGTTTTTTTCCATGTAGCAGTTGGTCCAATGTATGCCTAGGTCGGAATTCGAACCTTTCGTAAGGTTCAAATAGTTATGGTTTAATTTAACGGTTTAATAAAAACTTTCCATATAATTACGATTTAATTGGTTTTATCCGATTATATACGGGTATTTTTATCTTTCAGTGTTTTTTTTAGTATTTAAGAGCGATTATTTTCCGTTCATAAAAACAAGAGATAATAGAAGTTACGATTAGATTAATTTCCAGGATCGGATACGTAATTTATTTTTGTCCTTTAGTTTATATGATAATTAGGAGGGCAGTACCATTTCTCAAGTACAGGTCGTTGGTTTGTAGAACCATGTCGAATTTGGATCTGGCTAAGAAGAAAGCTGCTTATCAAGCAGTCGATGATTTTGTCCAGGTATTTTCTGCCTTAAATGCCATAAATATGAATGAATAATTCAATTGGGTTTTATTTTTAAGGATGGAACAAAACTCGGTGTCGGGAGTGGATCGACTATAGTGTACGCTGTGGAACGCCTGGGTATTTTATACAGTCATCGATAAATTTCGCTTTAATGTTACTCATGCTGTGTCTAATTCTGTGCAAAAGTTATTTTTTGCTGCTAGGTAGAATGGAATTTGCCGATTAATAAACAACTATTTTTTTTTATACAGTTTTTTCTTAGAAAGGAACGCTGTCGAAGGCCAATTTTTTTTAGAGGAATGATTATTTTTCCCCTTTCTTGATATTGATATCAATTTTATGGGGAGAGGACCATGCACAGTTTTTTTCGTTCTCAATTTTTTCATTATATTTTTAAATTCACAATGTTTTAATTAGAAAATTTAGTTCAAAACATTTCTTTATCAATTAGAAACCGTATTTACACTAATTAAACAAAATTTTACATTCATTTTTTAAAATTCCAGCATATTTAAAAATTTAAATTGTTTTATAATTTTTATGTAGTGTGATTGAGATGAAAAATTAGCATCACAGGTGGGACTCGACCCCACAACCCATTGCTTTTCGTCTCAACCACATTACGTAATAAACATATAAATCAATTTAAATAATTATTTTGGTTAACTAGGACCAACTAACTCTAGTCCTCTTTGTTTATGTTGATTTTGTCTGATTGATAATAGTTTGTAATAAGTGCCATTTATTTATCTACCTATTTATTAATTGAAAACGTGCTCAGTATAAGAAATGTTGAAAAGAATGAAAAAATATTTATACATGTTGAAAAGAAAAAACAATTTTAAGACTGACACTGTAAGTTGGAAAAGAAAGTTGATTTTTGATTTTCACTTACACACATGAGCAATTATAAAATATTATAGTTTATGCATCTGTTGTAGAGCCCTGAGAAAAGTGAAATAAAACACTGAACATTTCATTTCATAGTTTCAATACCAGAACATTCTTGGGACCACATCCCCGATCCTACCAAATATATTGTTAGGACCGACTTAAACACATGGATTAATATTTCAAAAAATTTCCTTCCTAGTATTTTGTATGCATCAAGTTAAAAATTACAGTGTACTTTTTATATATACCGTACACTTGTCAATATTTTTCACCTCATCTATGGTGCCTGAAAGTTGAAGAATTGCTTGCAAGTGGATTACAGAGGGATGCTATGCAGTCCTGGGGGAAAAACGCCAGGGGAAAATTCGAAGAAACCCTCTGTGACAGGGTTAAAAAGCACAGATGAATGGTGTAAATCCACTGGTTTAGGGATTAACCCTAATAAGTTTCAGTCGCTTTTCGAAAAAAAAAAAAAATGGATCGTACGAGGCAGATAGAACTCAATAATACTATTATAGACATGAAGAAAGAGGCCAAATATCTAGGTGTCACACTAGACAAAACTGACATTTAAGGAACATATCGGCCCTGCTATCAAGAAAGTGGCACAGACGTCAGTTTAGAAGAATAGCGGGAAAAAATTGGTGATGCAGATCAGAAACCCTGCTTTGAACATATACCGTGATGGTGAGATCTATTCTCACATATGGCGCCATAAGCCTGGTCTGATAAAGTACAACAAATAACAAAAATTCAGAGACTTGTATACAACTGTATAAAGACCATCTGATACTCGTGTCCCCAAGAGATGACATTAATAGGATGTTTGAATTTAATCAAAATTTCCAAATAAACTAGATATCAAAATTGAAACCATAAACCAAGCTGAACCGCCTCCGAATGACCCTTTTCCGTCAGTGTTGTATTGGCTGTAGTGATCTACAGCTACTCGATAAATTCAAAGACAACTGTCTGTAATACTTTTGTTAAATTTACATTGTGGGGATTTTAAAACAAATTAGGAATTAATCAAGCGAGTTTGCCTCATAATGGCAACAAAAACAAATACTTTTTGTCTAATTTACATAATTTTCAAAGCAATAAAACAAAATGTAAAGCCACAACATTGTCAAATTAAAAAATAAATCAAAATTTCAGTGCCACATTTATTTTCCCCTTGGAGCAAAGTAGAAATATTTAGCATGTTATGAAAATATTTAAAAAAAGTTAATATGTTGATTATTTATAAACCTTTTTTGATTGTATGTTACAGTACAGAAAGTGAAAGATGAGGGCATCAAAGTCGTCTGTGTACCCACATCGTTTCAAGCACATCAACTAATCGTACAGAATAATTTGGTCCTTGGAAGCTTGGAAACATACCCTGAAGTAAATATACAATTAAAATTGTAGTGCAATTTTTCCACCCCAAATCCTGTTAACACGTCTGCAGTTGACCTTCAGAGGTGCCGATGTTCCAACCATCTGGGTTATATGTAGGTCATATAATGCATACGAATATTTATTTTTAACAGATTTGTCGCCCAGGAGGGTGAAAATAAAAATTCCAGCCAGGAATGTATTAATCATATACCATATAACATTAATTTTGTAAATGTAAACTGATAAAGTATAGATAGTTTTAGACATTAATATTTAGTAAGTTAATTTAAGTTTTTGTTAGTTGGATGTTGCCATTGACGGAGCAGATGAAGTCGATGAAAAATTTACTCTCATCAAAGGTGGTGGAGGTTGTCAGACACAAGAGAAAATTGTGGCATCTTGTGCCAAAAGGATGGTTGTTGTTGGTGACTACACGTGAGTTGTTTTTTTTTTCAAAATACTTTATCTTTAAAAATTAATTATACGATAGACTTATAGGAAAAATTCTATGAAGCTTGGTGAACAATATAAAAAAGGTATTCCAATTGAAGTGATCCCTCTCGCTCATGTGCCAGTCGCAAGGAAACTTGAAAAGAAATTCGGTGGCAAAACTGAATTGAGAATGGCAAAAATGAAAATGGTGTGTTACTTAAGTTAAGTGTATTGTAAAGTATATTAATTTTTTCTAATATTCCAGGGTCCGGTTGTGACAGACAATGGCAATTTCATAATAGACTGGCATTTTCCAGATGGCAATACAGACTGGGAAAAAGTCAATAAAGAAATTACATTGTTCCCAGGTGGGCTTTCACGCCTACGCACAAAATTTACCACGTTTTTAACATATTCGTTTCTTTTAGGAGTTGTCGAAACTGGACTTTTTGTAGAGATGGCCGACATTGCTTACTTCGGCCAAGCGGATGGAACAGTGAAAATTCGCAAAAAATGATTTGTTTACAATTTATATTTGTATAATAACAATAAATGATTTTTGATAATTCGTTATAATATTTTTTGGTATTAGATTTTTCTATGCAACAACCAACACTAGATATTGGCATATACGTAACTAATCTTCAATACCAAAACCAACAAGATTTTTTTTACAAAATGATAACAATATTTTTCTTAATGAAAATCACGTTTTTTCTAAATAAATTGACCATATTTATTAAAATAAATGCGATATAATAAATAGTTTTATAACTGGGTGTCTGAAAATTAATTTTTCACATACACATTTTCCTAGATTGTTAACAAAAATAATATTCAATAAATATACATTCGTGTTATTATACATAATAATTACTATTTTAAAACAATTCAAAATAACATTTACATTTTCACTACTAATAGTTCTATTGATAGGGTTTTAATAGGGGATTTGATTTTGGTAATACTGAATCATATCGTATGTTCTTGTTCTAAAATTAAGGAATGAATTTCTTATAACTGACATCATATGAACAGCCGCTTCCTTATCACTAGCATTTGGTGCGAATCTCGCTCGGAGAAGTTTAATTGTCTGGCCTCTGAAACATGGTAGCCCAGTATCCAGCATCAGAGAAACTAGTGAAATTATTGCTTCTTGGTAAGGCCTGTAAAATGTTAAAATATATATTTTCTGGTATTAATTTTAAAAAAATTATACATAATGATAGTGATCTTCCTAACTACATAGGTTCACAGCGAGGGAAGTTAGCATTTACACTAATATACACCAAAGATGATAATTTAGAAGCAGCTAAGGACAATGTGCAGAATGCACTCACAGAAATAAAATAGTACACAGAAAAATATAAACTTAAATGAGAAGCAAAAATTTTTTCCCAACGTTTTCTAAGTACCCTCCTGGAGTTGAACAACAACCAAACCATCCCACAGAACAAAAGAAAAAAGGCACTTTTTGTCCACCAAGTCGAAAATAAAATTCTGCCATTCGCAAATACACATTTTGGCACACTCAAGGCAATAATACGTCCCCTTTCTTATATGGGAGTGAGGGGTATGGGGAGTGCAGCAATCTCGGAAATAAATAGAGTCCAAGCATTGCAAAACAAACTGCACAGAACTGGTATGCCCGTGGTTTGTAAGAAACGCAACTTCATTGAGAATTAAGCTTTCCTACCATCAATTTATTACGACCAAATTCAAAAAATTCCATGTTAACCTAGGTCACTAAACTGCACCATTCACTTCAACCTGTGACGATCAACGTCAGGCTCAAAACTCAAAATGAGATATTCTTGAGTTGTGAATTCATTCAAAAAAGTTAAAATCGTGAAGTTGATTCATAAATGTGAAAACTTTTCCCTGTGATATATTTCTTTATTATTCACTATTTTTTGTGGTCCGCTTGACCAATTAATATCATTCAATTAATTACGGTTTTAAGTTGAGATAAAAAAAAGTCATTCTCACGAGCGGGATTCGAACCCATGACCTTCGGCATGATACGCTGCTACTCTACCACTTGAGCTATCGTGACTTCGATCCCCTCAGGCACTAACTTCCCATCTCAACCACCCTTTTGAATTTTCCCTCCTTTTTGCCATTTTTCAAATGTCGTGTAATCTATTTGATTCTCAGCGACAAGTGAAATGGCCACAGAGAGCTTCAGTGAAGTATACTTCATTTTAATTCATTAAATTCACTATTTTTCTTTATATTTTATTTATTATTTTACATATAATTGGTTGAACTTGTTAATTTCTTCTAATAAAAATTAAAAAAAAAAAATTTACAAACCTGACTGCCAAGTATGCTTGAACACACAGTTCAGTGAACCATCTGAAAGGCGTTGCTTCAACCTTGCCGCCCATGATCATCACCATCTCATCCGTCAGTTTAATATCGGGTTCAAAACCAAGATTACCCCCGGGAGACGATTCAAACATAAATCCAAAATCTAAAATTAATTTATTGATAATAATGTCTTATTTTTTTCTCTAAACGTATAATTCATTTACCAATGTGTATAATATGTCCTGCACCATCCAACATGATGTTTCCATTGTGACGATCCTTGATTTGCAGCAAATATCCAACGACACTATAAGCTGCCATTGATCTTACAAAGTTACGTCTGGCGGTCTGAAATTAACGTAAATTTTTACTGAAATGATTAAAGAGACAGCAAAAAAGTCCTCTGTTGGTGCAAAGGCTTATGTACACTGAGATTCATGGTACTGGGAAAGGAAAAGCCTGGACCTACAGGAAAAACATGGGAGTTCTTGAAAATGTTTTGGGATCTTAAAAAAACGCCTTAAGCTTAATGAAGAGCTCTGACAATAATGGAGATGCACAATAGAATATTGGTGGCAGTGTGCAGGTCGTAAAGAGACTGGCTCCTTCTTCTAGCTTAATATTCATCTTAATTTAATATCCAATAATAATAATTTTAAAAAATCCAATAAAATAATATAATGAAATACCTGAAACTCTTTTGTGTTTTCGTCTCCATAAGTTTTGATAAAATATTCATACATTCCGATATCCGTTTGTCTACCTAACTGATCTCTTGATTTCGCATCTGGTACACATTCAATAACTCCACACTATAAAGCAAAACAATATTAGACAAAAATAAAATTCAATGGATAAAATTAAGTTTCATACCCCTGGAGCAGTTGCGACAACTCTATAAGGAAATAAAAATAAATCTAAGCCCACTTGTTGAAATATATTTTTAAAAATGCCTATAACTTGTAGGGCCAGCATATCTTGTCTCACATCATCTCCAACCTATGGCGAAAGTTTAAAATTTCAATCTTTTTTATTCACATTATTTATTCATTTAAATTTCAGTTTTTGTTGATATTTCTAAAGTAAACAAATAATTCATAATTCATTCATAGAGTAATTCATAAAAACGACTATTGTTCTTGCTAATTTAAAAACAATTTTATTTTGACACAATTTTTCAATATTCATACATACTGTACCCGTAGGGTTCTAAGATTTGTTGCCATCTTGAGGGCATGTGTTGGATTCCTTCACAAAACCACTCTTGAACGGAAGAATTCTGCAGCTCCATTCGGAACCTCATACAGAGAATTAAGTTTTTCCTTGATGATAATTAGCCATGATGGTAGTCAGAAGGTGCTAAGTCTGGACTGTAAGCAGAGTGAGGGAGAAGCTCAATTCCATCCAATTCTGTAATTTTTTGTTTCGTGTAACGAAAAGTGTGTGTTCAGGCGTTATCTTGTATTCAAGACCCAATTTCTATTTACTAATCCTGGGTAATGCTAGGTAAAAACATCATACATTTTTGTTACTGCTCACAAAAGTTTTCATTCAATGGCTCAACCTTTTAGAATGAAATCCTAATGAATTATGCCTTATGTCTTTTTGTTGAATTGGCCTGGTTTAGTGATTGGTAGAGCAGGCTGATTGTTTTAGCCACTGTTTCTTGGCCTTGGGGTCTCTCCAATATATCCACTTTTCATCGCAAGTAACTGTTCTTTTGATGAACTGAAGATTTTTGAGTTTGTCAAAAGATGTACAAATTTCTACTTGGCGTCGTGCCTGCTCAGTGGTCAACTCACAAAATACACTTCTCCCAAGTTGTGCAGGGCATCATTTATGGTGGATTGGGAAATTCCAAGCCAATAACTGAGTACTTTTTGTTTGTTGTTTGCCTGAACAGAGTTCCACAGAGCTTCCTGACCAAATGATGATTTTCATCTAGAACCCTCTTTCCTCTCATGACTGATGTTACCAGCTTCAATTTTCTGGAACTATCTGCACTGTCCATTCAGAGAGAGCATTCTCTTCTTTAAATTACAAATGGGTTCTTTCGGTGGCAGAAAACTTACATTTCCAATAATGGTATAATATTATCAAAATTTTAACTGTCATGTTATTTAACCTCACTCTAAGACAAAACTAAAGGCAAGACAAAATTTTTATTTTTACACATTAATTTAGTATAGACTAAATATTAAAGAGATATCATATCTAATTGGATTTGAAAAACAAATAAAGCCTATAGGGGATTACAATTTCCCATAAAATTAAATCGATCATTTTTTATGACTCACCCTATTAAAATGAATACCATGAATTCTGTTATCTTTATATGTAATATTAGAGAAACTAGTAGACTCACTAGATTGATAAATTAAATGCAGCCTCACCTTAAAAATAGCTGCTTGCCATGTTTCGATTGTTGTCACAGAAGAAACAGATTTTTCAGGTGTTCGTTCTACCCCAGATGAAATGGCCATTGCGTTTGATTCCAACTCGTGTATTCCACATCTTCGGACGAAAAACTTGGCTAGATAAGGTGCTTTAGCAGCACTAGATATAAAAAATAATAATTTAATAAATTGTTCTTTTGGTTTAACATCACAAGTGCTCACCTTTGCATTGGAGTACCACTTTTATAGTCGATGTCCAAGACCATCGCTTCGGGATTTGACGGTAAATAGCATCCTTCTTGAACCTTAATGAGGCTCAATTCATCGAGACATGCTTTTTTACGTTCTGCTCCTAATTTGCAAATAGACACGAGACAAAAATAAAATTCTTTAAATTAGAGGCTGGACATAATTGAAAATATTGGGATAAACCTATGCCAAAAGTTTTCTTTATGTTGCTTATTATGCTATTCATTTAGAATAATAAATTTTGAATGTAAAGGCAGATGTTACAAAATTATTATAGAGCTAAATATAGAGGATACTGTGCTATAGTGTTACTACCTTTTGGAAAAGGTCGTATTTTTCCAGAAACGGCTGTAATTTGGTCAAAAAAATTGAATTCTCTTTCATAAAATTGTTTAGCAGGGCCAGAAAGAGTTCCGACAATGCACTTCACAAGTGCGTCCAACGTATCGAAGAGGGCTGGAAACAGATGAATATAACAAATTTTAAAATTTTGTCTAATTAAAAAATAAAATAATAATAATAGTAGATACCATCTTTATGATGCATTTCTTCATCGATGTACATGTTGGTTTTCATGTTCCAAATAAGCTGATGGCAAACGACCTGAGATTTCTTCGCTATATATTTAATAAATTCGACTACGTAGCCCATCTAAAAATGAATTTTGATTTATTTAAAATAGTTATATGTTTGAAATCATTTTCACAATAATTTTCTTTTAAATGATAGCATACATACTATAGCATAAGTATAATAAATTTGGACAAAAAAATACTCTGAAATCAGATTTTACATGAATTTTATTTTTTTATATTTTTTTTAATAAGAATAGGCAAATTACCACAGTTCACTCACAGTATCATGTCGAAGGCTCTGAACAAGTTGTGGAATGTAATATAGAACTGCATCTGCCGGATAGCTACTGAGTACGCGTACTGCATACTGTGCTGTTATAGGGTGTGGTGGATACTGTCTTGAGAAATAAGAAAGCGCCTGCACCGGACTGACTCGTGCCCAAGAAAGACAATGAGAGAGCTAGAAAGATTTATCTATCACTACCTCCTTATACATTATATTATTGATTTAACAACGAAATATACTTCTGGAGCATCATCTAGGATGGTTTCTGTAGTGACAAGGTATTTCAGCGCGTGTGGTATGTGTGAGACTGCAGATGGATTTGATCGAACTAGTCTGCATATTTCTTTAACCATACTCTCAGAAGATTTTAGCCTAGAATATGTATTTACATTGAGAACAATTTAAATATTAAATATTTACGTAGTTTTGGTCGTTTCTGTCATGTTATGATTACAAATGACAAAACTACCGGTTCATCGCCTAGCAGACTCAGCCTGCTGTTCGTTCGCTATGCCTTTTACGTACCTTGTTGGTAAAAAAACTGCTAAAACAGGACTTAAATCCCAAGCTAATCTTGTGATGTCCCTTAAGCCCCGATCAAGAACAGGTTTTGATTTCCAATTTGCAATATTTTCTTCTCCTGGAAAGAATAATTCAGCTTTTCCAGTTGGATTGCACCAAGTGATCAACAGCTCAATTTCAACAGCCTAACAAAAAGCAAGAGTTTGTATGTAATTTATAATCTATTATTAAAAAAAACGTTAGTAAGACTAACAAGTAAATCCAGTATCAGATTCCTTTTTTTAATGTAATCTTTTACAAATAGATCCCCGGTGTTTGCTTGTCGTTTCGACCTCGCTGTTTTCTTGCTCAATGTGCTTGTCGACGCCGAGAGTGGAACTGTGTTAATCCACCCCGAGGCTGAATTCGGGCGGGGCAGATCGGTCCCAAGGGTGGTTGAAATGTTATTAATGAGGATGTTTGAGTGTTCACCTGCTCCGTTAACATCAAAATCTCCTATGACTGAAGCCATAAGATATTTCTTGTCAGAATGCATCGTCTGCCAGAATTTAATTAGAGCCGAGATGTCCTCTTGTAACTGGAGCGGGCTCTGAGTGGGGCACTTTGAAGGAGCACAGAAATGATCAAGGCACGTCGAATATACTCTCTCACGGAGGACATTTTTACTTAAAGATCTAGCCAACACATCACTTTGAAGGAGAGATATCGCACAACTCAACAGTCTAAAACAAAAGGGGAAAAGATAGTAATAAAAAAGAATTTGTTTGTACAAAAAATATTACAAACATGATAAAAAAAATTTCACACTATCACAACACCAACACTAATGCCAGCGCTGTACCCGGAGGACACATGCCATGAGAAACCAGCCAATGCTGGCACTCAGTGTGAAGGATTTAGTGGCAAGGTCCCGAGGTCATCGTTGTTTACGGCGATGTGGTGGGTCTTGGGATGGGAACGTGTAGAGAGGGCTAGAGCAGTAGAGTTAGGATGGATCGAGAGGTTGATGTGAAACTTTGGGAATCGAGAACGGATCAGTTCGTTGACAAAAGGAATGTTGAGGCTGATGTCGATAGTGAGGTTAGTGACATTTTAATAAACTTTGACGATTTGTCTGAGGATTTCATTGAAAGGACAGGCGCTGGATATTGGATGGGTTGGCAGAACCCCACAGTTCCATTCAGTATGTCCAAAGTGTCGCAATAAAGTCTTAATTGGTTTAGTTTTGACAGTCAAGTTTGGTCCTAGAAGTCTTCATAGTTGTCCAAGTCTTCTGTTGAGTTGTTGCCTCATAAGTCTTGAATGGGGATTCAATGTCAGTCTGCTTCTAGGTAAAGTATTAAGTATTTGACTTGAATGAATATCAGTATGTTTTTGTTGTTGATATTCAGTGGAGGGCAACACGGTTTTTCACTGAGTACATTTTTCTTCATTCAGTCTTGTCACTAGTTTTCAATAAGCTCAAAGTGTTCTTGGATACTGGAAGTCGCTTGGATAGGATTTGAGGTATAGGACAAAATTGCAGTATAGTCTGCTAGGTGGTAATGACAGGGGTGTATAGGTAGGTCAGCACTGTAGGTGATACAAAGGATGAGACCAAGAATGCTCCCCTGTGGGTCGCCAGATAGTATCTGAATGACTTCTAAGAACTCGTTGCCGCACCTCTCTCAGAAACATAGGTCTGTTAGGATTTCAGGATAAGATAACAAGGAGTGGGGTTTAAGTTTATAAAGCATGCCTATTATTTAAACTTTAAGTTTTGTGTACATTGAAAAATATTTATATTTTATATTATGAATAAAACTACTTTAAACCAAATATATGTTATATTACTACATGAATTAATTTAGTGTCAATTCAAATCAACTTAAAAGATTATGGAAAATGTTATTGTTTCCAGTCAAATTAACATTGAGTTTTAAAAATACGGCTTGAGAGAGACAGCTGTGTATTTGCAAACTTATTAAAAATATTATTTACCTGAATCTTGGTGCTGCAGCAGAAATATGTCTGTTCAAATGAGCTTCATTACCTCCTACGACCATTGGCAAAGATCTGTGCAGCAGGGAAACAAGCATATCAACTTTTTCCTTGCTACTGTATTTTGCTGTTTCTACTAATTCATATAAAAACTGCAACAAAGAAACAAATAAGTGGCGAAAAAAGTAAAATTACAATTAACGTAATAACCTGTATCCAGATGTCATGAGGTTTAACGAAAGGTGGTTTTGGCTCAAGTATGCACTCTTCGTGAGGTGCTAATGGACTGCATTCTTCCTCGTCCTCAGAAAAAAGCCCTAGTTTTTTGTCAATGGTATACTGCCAGGCGGTGATCATCTCTTCCAGCCATATGAGTTCAATGCTCGGCCTTGCTGAAATAAGCCATTGCCAACACTGAACAGCAGTAGATACGGCTTCGGATGTGAACAGATAGACTTGGGACCAAGCGACAATATGCAACAGTTGCCTGTCTGTCTCTAAAAATCAATATATCATATTCACGTTATAGATGTCTTCACAACGACAAAAGTTATTTGAAAATAAAATGTACCTTCTAGTGAAGTGAGGAGGGCGGTGGCCCTCCAAAGGGCATCATGATGTGCTTGGTTGTCATTTTCTATGAAAGTCTTTTCAATATCTGATATCAACTTTTTAGTGATATCTGCTGGGTTCTGTGGCCCTTGCAGCATACCCGAAACCTGCCCCGAAAACTTAGCCCTCTTGCTGACTGAGCAGACGAAAAGAGGTGTATTTTGACTTCCACCTTGCTTTTCCATGGTGCTACTCTATAAAAACATTATTATTATTTATTTATTTTCATTTATTGCTCCTCCGTCAGGCCCTCTCAGTTTGGGTGCATTGTACCTAGCAGGCACTGGTTTGAAATTGGCTGTTCTTAGCTACCTATTTTAATTTTAACTCCCCAAAATTAACCACTTAGCTTTATAGGTTTGTATAATAAATAGAAAAAAATTAAGTATTACACAAAAAGTAATAAATTTTTGAAATGGGCATAACATAATCAATTCCAGACATAAAAATTCCTGAACCCAAACACACTGGCGTTTGATTTTCTTCCCTTGATGTTTACAAAGGCGGATGGCAACTGCCTTTTATTTTTTTCTGTCAGTTTCAACATAAGAAAGTTTCTTTGTTTTCAAATCATTGAGATCAGTCACTAAACCGATTAACCACTGTTATATTTTGTCCAGATCCAAACTTCAGGCACAGCGTCTTCACAAAGTCACTTTGTTTGTTGCTGAGATAGTAAGGCCCTGATGGCTGTGGTCCAGCATAAATTTTCAAACTTACTGAGAAAAACCATCTGACCTAATATAAAGAACTAAAACCTCTTCTATCTTCTATGTAAAGCCCATTTTTTACTTACGTATGCCCAGTTTGGTGTGAATCCAATTATGACAAATTCCAAATTGCACAGAACAAATGTCTGAGAATCGTGGGTGCATTTTACAGGTGTACTGCTAGTGATTATATGCCCTCTGTCCTTAGCATATCCACATACATTTACTGGGAGAGAGAAAATTTTGTGAAATCAAGGGCGAACAACCCTCATCAACATACAACCATATAAATGAGACTGTTAATTATAATATAGCTTACTCAATTATAAAAATATAAACATAAGAGAATATAGTCCTATTACAATTTCATTTTTGTTTTTTAAATGAGGCTATTTCAACTACGAAGTTATATAAACCCTCAGGTTTTTTTTTTTGGGGGGGGGGACATTTGTAAGTATGTTGGATTTGAATGCCACTGGATTTGAACCTGGGACCCTTTACCTTACAGTGATGAGCGCCATATTATGTGTTCAAACCTGAACCGTTGTGGCCACCAACACCTCTTAATCTTTTGGTTAAGTGTAGTTTTTTCTCAATATTACTTAGTAAATAATGTAAGCTTTTATGTTAAAGAATACATAAGCAAGAGCCTGAAACATCTAGTTAATTTTGCACATTTGTATGTATATTGTAAATGAATGAATCCTTATTTTTAAAGGACAGGATCTGATGACACATTGGTAGGGAGGGGGTAAGAAAAGTTTGCGGCCCGTACCTGTCAGATCAGTTGCACCCAACTGAGGGGGCATTTAAATTAAAATTAAATTAAAAAAAAAATTACATACCAAGACTGCTGATTGAATATTAGCACGTTTGTTAGAAACTGACATGTCCTCAAATTCACCAAGGTTCACTTTTTCATTTAAATAGTCTTGTAGGTGGGATCTTGTTGCACTCGGCGCCCATTTCATTGCCTCTTGAATAATGCCACAGCAACGAGCAGAGTAATCGTTGACGATGCTCTAAAAAAACTTCATTTATAAGGATTATCATAGATTCTATAACATACATTTTAAACAATCAAAAACAAAATCAGTACCCAGTGTCTTTTATACCAGCTTTTACTAGAAACTCACTTTTATATCTTCTTTAGAATGCATCGGGGCAAGATCGTGAACATTGTGGGCTATGTGGTATTCTGATGCAAGATAATATTCCTGTTGCGAAATGGAGGATAAATCTTTATGTGTATGTCAAAATTATGTATGTCTTAAAGTAAGCGCATTTTTAATGTTTGATTGAATTGAAAGTGAAATGAGATTTTCATGGTAATTTGGAAAAAAATCTTTTAAATGTAGAATATCAAGTATGTATGTTTTAAGGGAAATAAACTAAGCCTGGGGATTTAAAATCACAGGGCTTATATTACAAGTATTATTGACCTAATTCAAGTTTCCAGTACTCACGCTGCTTTTATGTCTCGTACGTTGGCATATTTGTTTGAAGATCATTATACTTTTTTCAGGTTTTAACACCAATAAAGGAGGGTAAAGGAGAGGAATTGGCTGTAATAAGTTTTTGTTTAAAAAAAAATTATAATGCTTATATATTTCACAAAACATTGTTAACATAAAGCAAACAGAAGAAAACTCACTTTTTCTTTTACGGGATTTTGGCCAAAAAGTGCAAAAATACGCCTTTCTTTGTGATTGTTTCTCCATTTACTACGGCAAAAAAGAAAAGGCAAAACACCCTTGGACTTTGACTTCTTAAAAGCCGCTTTACCAGAAATTTCCTTTATTTCTCTCAAAAAGTGTTTCTTAGGCTATTGAAAACAATATCTTAACTATATTTTAAAAACAATGCTATCGATATTAAGACTCACTTTCAAGTTTTGGTAACTTGGGTATCTTCTAAGATTCTTAGGAAGTATTGGAAATTGCATCATAGGAATAATGATCTAGAGAATTTTTTGATTGAATGTTTTTGGAGTTAAGTGTATATTTACTCTAAAAAAGTAATTGTAAACGGGAACATCAATCAGCTATACTTAAAGAATTATTTCTTTAAACTGAGAAAACATTTGGCAAAAATAAATACACAAATAAAATTGTAAATGGCCAGTGCAAACATGAAAAAATATGAATTTTTATGAACTTTTTAATTATATGTTAATATTCTTTTTTGACAGTTCATGTTATTTTTGTAGTCAAGTCTCAATTTCATATATACACTTAAGTTAATAAGTTATTAATATTAATTTGTGACGTTTAAAATTAAAATTAAGAAACAAGGGAATCAGCACGATATGCCAGCAGACGGCTTTGAATCCTTCTAGCTCTGCCTTCTGACCAGGGACAATCTTTGCGTTTTCAGCATTTAAAAAAAAATTATTATTATTATTTTTATACTAGTCTGCATTCTCAAGAATTTAATCCATTTTTTTATTTCTCACCAGTAAGGTTTTTATTTTATTTTATTTTGCATAATTATATTTTTAGACATATTAGATTCGAACTGAAGAGAGAGATTTAGAACCATTTTTTTAATTGCCTAATGCAATTCTCAATTAAACCATTACAAATTATGAATCGCTAGTGTTAGATTTGCGTTTCCCTGATCAATTGGCAGACATGTTTGACAATTTGCCATCTTCAGCAATTGGTCTAGTAATGATTTTTCCAACTTTGTGATATACCAGGAACCAGAAAAGTCCGTGCGGTTTTTCATTTTTAATTGTTTTAATATTGTTAATTAACATTTTTATTTACATAGGAGGATTAATTGTTTACATCACGTAATACCAAGAGGATAATGTGTAAGTTTGTAAAAAGTGTCTTGAAAAGGTTATTATAAATTATAATTTTTTTCTTTCTTATGGCTTCACGACCCATAATTCATACATGTTAATGTATGAATTTTAGCTCGGTAATATGACGGCCGAAGTCGCTATAAAACATGCACTGATGAAACAATAAGTGAGCGCGCTGTCCAGAAATGGTTCAAAAATTAAAAAAAAAAAATTACTCCACCAAACTCAATGATGCTTTGAGTGTGGTGGAGTAATTTTTTAAACTTTTTGAATCACTTTTGGACAGTGCTCACTTACTATTTTATCACTGAGGCAGAGAAATTTTATGAGCTGCCTCGGCCACCCTAGCATCGAGCTAAAATTCATAAAATACACATAGCGAATTATGGGTTTTGAAGAAGAAAGAAAATATTTCATAATTTACAACTATTCAAGTTACTTTTCTTTTTTATGAACTTACACATTTGCACCAACTCTTATGGTTATCTGGTACTCAATGATTCTTTTTGAAGAAAATGGAATAGATAAAAGAAGAAAACAAAAGTCTTTCTTTGGAAACTAAATCCGGAATGTGCATGATGGCAACGTGTGTTTATTTTTGTTTTGTACACAAGTAGCATATTGCATAAAAGTTATTTTTGACTTAAGTTTATATAATTTAAATGAGCCAAGTACGAAGTATTCTGTATAGAAATAACTAAACTTACTTCTCTTGCTTCAGGAGTATCCATCAACTGGAGACTGTAAGGTGTGTTTGGGACTTGGAGCATCGGGGTGGGGTTGTTCGGATCCAGCTCAAGCCAAGAAGAAAGCACATGAAGCATATCAAGCATTCTAGAAAGGACGTTACTGTTCCAGAGTAAGTGTGGGAACCGATCAACCAATCCGGACAGATATTTATCAGCGACCCTCCGAATCTGTTTATGTATATGGTTGAAATTCACCAAGAGAAAAATAGCATGGTCTTCCAACTCCCTTTCTCTGTTTTCATCTTTGGGCTTTTGTGACATCGAATCGAGAAACATGATAAACACACGATCTGCAACACTATTAAAAAATTAAAATTGATTTTTTTAAAAAATATAACGTTTACTCGGTGGATGGGGAAAATACCTGGCGACACAAAGCCACATCCCGCTTTTATCCGTTATCAATGCTTGGTCGACTAAATATTCAAGAATTGGCTGAAGACTCGGCTCTTGAGAATGTTGCACTCTGAGTGTTTCTAACCAATAAACTGATAGGAGAAATAAGCATTGAGCGAATGAAAGTTTGTTCACATAAGCTGTTATCTCTGTTGGATATTCCAACAATGTCAAAATTTGTGTTCTAAATTCTTGTAATTGTGTCTACAAAAAATTAAAATAAATAAATAAAATGTTACACAGCCAAAAATAAACGACCGAGATACATACAACTGATACAGAATCGTTTCTGACTGCAGACGTATACTGTAACTGTCGTAACTCAGACCTTGTACTATGTCCGACTAAGCAAGGAGACTTGACTGCTATTTGCTCAACCCCTTGCCTCCATTCATTTGGCCACAAACCTGAAGAAAAATAAAATATTTTAGATAACTTTTAAAAATAACAGTAAGGCACATTATGCACCTGATTGAGTCGTGAAACCCATGACAACACAATAAAGCCAAAAATCACGGAAGAGCTTCAAAAGCCTCGGCTTGGGTTGCTTAATAATGGGAAGCCTACGTACAAGTACTGCGATGACAGGAATAAGCATTCCAAGATTTCCAGCACTACTCGAAGCCTGTAAATTTAATTACAAACATTTTACATTTTAAACCCTAGAAATTTACTTAAACAAAACAAACAATTTTCAAGATAAAATCACTGAAAAAATGGATGTTGAACTTAATAAACCATTTTTTAAATACCACCACTAGTGTTTATCAAAACATCATTTTAATAAATAATTAATAAATTGATTTACATGGTATTATTTTTGCCAATATTGGAAGTTCACATGTCATTTACCTTATTTGTAGGAGCTTTGTCAGAAGCTCTCTTTCCTTCAAGCCCCAGCTGAACAAAAAGTTCCATCAGTCGCACCAAAAGTTCGGACATTTCTTGTTCACCTTGTATATTGGCAGCAATATTTGCCAATGCATTTATCACAGCACCAGAAACATGTCTACACATTTAGCATTATTTAAAAATAATAGCGTAAAAAAATATGCAAACACACACATACTTGTATTGGTGATTGTTGACATCATTCGAGTACGCTGCATTACTAGCTTCAACAGTTATTTGGACAAACATTTTCATTATCTCTTCATAAACATTTGGCTAAAAAGTAGAAGAAATTAATAAAGAAATACATAATAGTTATATTGTTTGAATATATTTAAAAAAGTACAAATATTTATTGTTTTCATTTTGCCTTCATTTTAATAATTACCTCACATTTTGACATGGCCATGCAACCCAACTGATCAACAATTAAAACATCAGTTGGTGAAGGCACTCTGCAAAGTCTTTGTTGAAAAAACTGCAATATTGTCTCAGTAGTTTTTCCCGTATCTTTCAAGGCGACTGCTATATGGCCGAGCATTACGATTGTGTTATTTGGAATAAGAGCACTATCACTGAAATGTAACTTGAATTAATTCTAAAAGGATCAAACGTATCGGAACAGCGATTTTTGCAATTGGTCAAAACTTCTCTAACTACTAATTTATCTATATATTAAATACTAATTTGCCAATCACTAATTGAGCAAATACAAGAGCACCTTTCAGAACTTTCGGTAGTGTAGAGCCTATTGGAAAGTGAGGCGACTAAGGCTGGAATGCAATATGGATCAACTCTGAATGCAGACTTCAACGACAAACAGAGATTCTCGATAGCTGAATCCCTCAGTTTTTCAAATGGAGAATGACAACAATCACACAGAGTTCCTGCTGTGCCTCCAACTAGAAAAAAAAAGAAGAGAAAAATATTTGAAACATAATGGGATAAATGAAAATAGAACAATTTTAATATTTAATAAGTAGATAAATTAGTGTTTCAAAATAAATTTAATTGTTTTGATGTATGTATACTTAGTAATTTTAGTATGATTCACAATAAAAAAAAAGTTGCTTTTTCATTTAAATAATGCTAATACTATTCATTCAAACTTTTTGAAAATATTTTACTCGAGAATTATATTCTGGACTAGGTTTTTCAAAACACTGAACTCACAAGGATGGTTAAAATGTAGATGTTAAAATTAATAACATTAAAACCAATTTCTCAGAGAAACAATTTTTCTTCGACATTCTTTGTAAATTTGTTAAACTGAATAACCAAATACCTTGTGCGTCGTGAGAAAGGCTTTTTTCACAATGAAGCCTGAATAGTTTTGAAATTATGGGTGATGGTGAAACGAGAAAATCCCTGAGACAATGTATTGAAGTGTTTGCGATGTTAGGATATTTTTCGGCTAATTTACCAAGGCCCTGTAATATAAATAATTACATTTCAATAAAACAAAACAAAATCACAATTTACAAACTTTTATGTTCTTTCCCTACTAAAACAAAATGCCAAATTAATCTACAGCGCTCTCTCCCTAATCCGAACTTCAGTACCCCAAACTGACAAACCTTCAAGACATTTTAAAGAATTATAAAGAAAACAAATAAAACATTATTGGGGAGGGGGAGAGATAGACAGAGAGAGAGGAGAGAGAGAGAGAGAGAGAGAGAGAGAGAGAGAGAGAGAGAGAAACAGTAAATAAGTGAGTGAGAAAATGTATTCTAATAGGTTTTGTGTATGGAATAATAATAAAGTGTTGTGTTGATTTTTTTTTTTCATATGTGTATGTATTTTTTAACACCCCCTATAATCCGAATTTTTCAGAAACCAGAATACACCTCTGCAACAATTAAGTTTGGATTACTGGGAGAACACTGTATATGATTTTAAAGTTACTGTGAGGCAATGTCTTTTTAGAACTGAATACATAATTAGTTACAACAAAACCAATTTTTAGCTAAGTAAAATACATTATTTAACTTACTTTTGCAAATTCCTATTTTAAAACTGAATTTAATATAGTAAATGAAACAAAGATGAACAATATGAAGTAAAACTTTTAGAATAAAATTGTATAAAATTTTACTGAACACTATTAAAATAATAAAATTGATTTCTGATTTAAGGTACTTCTTGATGACCGATATTCAAATAAATGATTTATGGAAATACCTGATATAGTAATGTATGGAATTAATTCTTACCTCCAGGCAAACCATAAGGAGAGGCATATGAGCAAGGACAAGTTTCATGTTGTGGTTTGAATTTATCTTCTCCGTAAGCCTTCCACATAAACTGTCAGCGCCTAATTTAAAAGTAAATCATTATTAAAATATTCAAATTTACAAAATCTATTCTCTCACAGTTATTAACAGTTTATTAAGCCCTCAGCTCAGTTAAATACAAGCATTCTGATTGTAAAAAAAAGCAACAGAGCTTGATTTGTTTGAGAATTGATTCACCCTGCTTATATAAAATGAGGATTAAGAGTCTCAAAAAGGATTGAGGGCAAGTTACAGAATTTTCCAATAGGTTAAAAAAGCATGGAATTTTTACACTTTTTAAGTAAAATTTTGGAGATCAAAACCCGGAAGGATGAACATAAGAAATTAAACAAAACAAACTACGACATAATGACATAATAAAATATTAATGTAATGTAAAAGTATTTTCTTTGTATTTTTGATGAACTTGTAAAATCTATAAAATTTCATTATGCTCAATTAATGAAAAATAAATTCTGAAACATGCCCATTGAGTTAGGAAATTTTCAGCAAGTATGAAGTACAGTGGACCTCCATTATCCATGGGAATGACAGGGAGGAGCCCACAGAAAATCAAAAACACTGGCCAATGGAACTTATTTTTTTAATATTCAAATTAAGAAGACATGCATAAACAATATTACTTTCATTATTATTAATATTTTATTAATATGTATGTAACAAAAAGTATTCATTTAATGATTATGTAATTTACAATGTAATTATGTGTGTAAGTCACGTCAATTATATGTGCACATTTTTTTTTCTTCATAATATTGAGAATGGTTTGTTCACCAACAAAAAAGTTTCTGGCTAATTTTTTTCTCACATTTTTTACCCTTATGCACAACATCAAATTTTTGTTCTATTGTGAGAATGACGCGTTTTCTTTTCTTTTTTTTAAATTTTAAATCAATGTAAACAAACTGATTGGGAACTTCGTAGTCACAAGACAAAGTACAGTCCCTAAATCAGAAGAGACTTGTTGCTATGCAAAATATACATGTACGCACAGTATACATATACCGAGACCCGGGGGGGGGGGATAATTGGGTTCCTGGATAATTGAACCCTGCATAATGGAGGTTTCACTGTATATACTGAGTACAAAGTATAGAATATTCAAGATCCAAGCATTTGTTAAAATACATGCTTGACCGAAATCAACAGCAATCATTAGTTTCACACAATAAAGAGTCGATTGTGTTTTTAACCGACAATCATTCTGAACCTGTGCAGTTGATTTGAGCAGAAAGAATGCTGATCATAACGCTAGGGCTTTCCTTGCAAGATGCTGCAATAATTCTCTGTTTTATTGTCACATTTCTTTATAAACTGGCTTAAATAAACAATGATTTTACCTGCTTCGTCCGCTATTGCCCAGACGAGCAAATCCACGCATGCAGAATTTGCGAGGATATTAAGCTTGAACTTGTTGATAGTTACAACGTTGCTTTCTCGCTCTTCTTTTTCACTGGCGTCGTGGTGCCTTGACTGAAGCTCAGTCTGTCCACATAGGAAAAGCCCTTTTACAAACTCTTGCACGTCTTTTGTAAACGGTGCCGGTAAATCTAGAGGAAAGAATAATCATTTAGTACATATTTTATCTATTAAATTTTGAAATATTTTTAAAGATCAAATATACTGCATGAAAGTCATTTAATAGTACTAAAACAATTAAACACCCCTGGTTTCTTCAAAATAAAAACCAAGCTTCTAAAATATGGAACATTTAGTGAACCAATTTTATAAACGTTTTATTTGCACTCAAACTAACTGATTATGTTTAGAACTTATAAAATTGTTGAATTAATTTGAGAACAAGTCTTAGTTTCCTAACTTAAAAATTTGTTTATTGATTAAAAAAAAATCTTGTTAGGAAAGTATAACAACCAGCTTGCCTACTGGTCTCAATAAACAATCATAAGAATAATAAGTGAATAAAAATGTTATTCAATTCAGTCAATCAAAGTTTGTTAAAACCAATTTAGACAGGCCAAATTTTGCATCTCAAATCACTCTGGACAAAAGTAAGGATCAAGATTAGAAAAATAATTGTTTAGTGAATGTGAGAGGTATTTCTTAAAATGAATTAGTGATATATTCAGATTTTGAGTTCTAAAAAGTAAATGCTCAACAGAAATAGTAACAAAGCAAGATTAAAAGCCATGAATCATTCTACCAACATAAAAATATGTGATATATAAATTGTTGTCTTAGTGGTTTAAGAGAATAAACCAGTTTATAATGCTTTGCAGCCACCATAAGTTGTGCATGTAGTAATGTACGATTGTTCACTTTGAAAATGACATGCTTGAAACAAATTGAAATAATATAAATATTTTTTTTTTAAATTTGATTGCTTATATGTTTTGACTTTATTATAAAGAATTCTATTATTCTCAAATGCATAATTTTTTTTATTTTAACATAATTTGCAACGCCTTAAAAAATTACTGATTTAATTAAAAACCTATCAAATTTTCACCTAAGAAACTTAAAATAGATTAAATTAAAAAGTATGATTTCTTTGTCTAAAAATTCTTTTTTTATTGATAAATCCAGATAAAAAATGAAAATTCTAAAAACAGCATTCAGAGAGAATTAAAGCTGGCAGACCCAATTTTACTCTTAAAAGCAATTTGTGCACTGATTCAGATTTGGAAGAACAAAAATGCAAATTAATCAGCAAGGCTTGAAAAATATTCTGCAGCAGCGAATTTTCATTACCCAAACAGTTAACGACCCTACCTGTCCAACTAGTTCGATCTGCTGCTACTGATTTTGGGGCTGTCGCTATCAAATAATTGTAGTACATAAATTAATGTAATATAGAATTCTGGAGCGTTATAACTGTATGAATATGTGTCGATGATTGTTAGTTTACCTGTTTGATATTTCAGGAGCTCACGCAGTAAAGAAACAAGAACGAGATTAAGCGTTTCGCTCACACTTCTGTAAGGGAACACTCTCACTTGTCCCGAATAAAAAATTGTTGATGCCTGGCTATCCAACGTCGCAAGCAGATCTGGTGTCAATAATTTTTTTGCACAGGCAAGAACACTCTAAAATAAACAAAATCTGGTTATAAAAAATGTAAATATTAAACAATGTACACTATTTAAATGTTTATAAAAACCTGTAAATGGGCAATTGAAAATTGTATGGAAGGTCGTTTTTCAACTACAGTCATTCTTGTGTGAGTAGCTTGATAAAAACTAGAGCCAAATTTGCTAAAATAATAAGTTGTAGGGTCGTAAGTTATCGGCAGCTGTTGGCTGACCCCACTACAAAGTGCCCTTTACAAAATAAATAAATAAATAAATAAATAAAAAGAGATAAAACATTAAGTTTTTATTTAGACCTTAAATTTACTACTTACGTCATATCTGAGGATGGGTCCAAATAGCTCAAAGTAAGAATGTCTAAAGTTGTCAAATTGAGATTTCCAGAAAGAGACTTTGGTATAATAGACCTAAGAATTATGTCCATCAGTACAATGACAAATTTGTGTTATTTTTTTTTTAAACCAATTTACCGAAAATTTGTGAAACTCTTTTTTTTCCCAGAATCCGAAGGCTGTCTTGGTGTAATGGGTGTAGGCTTTTCAGGTTTTGGAAATATCCTACAGAGAAGGGGTGGATCCTGCCCTGAAAACCTCCCAAGAGACCTGGCAAGGCCAAAAAGTATGGGCAGAATAATTCTGCACACCCCTCCTACATAATGACAGTCAACAAATATTTATGATCATATGTCATGGCACTAAAATGGCTATTATAACTTTTGTGATTTTTAAAAGATTTTAAAAATATAGTTTTTTTTAAATAAAAATAATTATTTAAATAATGAATGAATTAAGAGCCAAAACCATGCGATATACCAAACACCCTAAGATTGCTTGGAAAATATCAAAAAACACAAAACGGTTTTTAGCTATTGTGCTCTTAACAACAGTGGTTTCATCAACATCTCTACAATTAATTTTACAATCTCAACCTTCTCTCCACTTTCATATTTTAAAAATTATAATTTTTTTAAAAATATGAATCTTGAATTTAAAATAATTAAAAGGTTGATCAATTTTATTCTTCACATTTCAATTTTCTTATCTGCATTGATTTATAATTTTTGATGTGGTTGAGATGAAAAATTAGTATCACGAGTGGGACTTGAACCTGTGACCTACGGCTTCTTATCTGCATTGTCATCAACTGAGTATAAATGTCTGTTCTATTTCTAATATATTGACGTTGGTATATTGGTAGTGAATGGTAATAATAGAAGCTATTGATAAAACAAAATGGTTGTAATTGCAATGAAATGCATTTTTATTTTTTGTCAAAACTCAAAAATATATAATATTTTTAACTAATAAACTCAAAAATGTGAAATATTTTAAATGTGACTAATCTTTGTATAACATGATAATAAATCCTTATCCATTCATAGAATATTATAACACCAATTTTTCTCCGGTGTATTATTGTTTGATAGATGGCTGCTAGAATTTTTATTGGTAGTAAAACTAATCAATTAACATTACTTTTACTACATGTGCAATTACCAAAATGCAGATTCTCCAGTTCGTCTCCTAAACCGCTATCCAAAATAGTGGAGTTAAAACTTAGTATCTTAGTATTTTCACTTTCTGGGGAGTTCTTAATTTTCATATTGTCAATGACATTATTCAACACCTCAACCACAAGTGAGTGTGACCTACGGTGACTTTCAGAATGGCTAACAGGACTTGGGTTTTCATTTATGACTGCCCAAAACACATCAATGTCTTCTATTGTATCTTTATCAATTATGTTTCCGTGTGCATTAATTTTCTTTTCCACAGACTCATTCGATTCTGAAAGTGATTTACATAACACTTGCTGTAATATAAATATAATAATGCAAATTTATAGTTGTTTTCTGGTATGTTGGACAACTGATATAACAGAAGATTGTGTCAAATTTCAAATCATAATATTTTAGGCAGTGATGTATACACAATTACAAACAAGGTAGGTATGAAATGAAATTTGTTGGTAAAATCCCCTATTATGCTGAAATTTCACAACATAAACATATCAACATCATATCAATAGCAGAAACTTTGTATTGTATGTAGTTTCAAATTTTAAAATGAAGTTAACCTGATTTTTGAAGACCAGAAGCATCGGCTTTAATGAGTGATGTCAAATCACTTAAAAATTTGACTTGTGAAGATATAATTTCTTCGGTCAGATTAGGATCTTTTGCAGCTATGTCACTGAGAAGTGTGTTCAGGCAAAACGAAAATCTCTCAGGGAGAGGTGTTCCTATTAAATAAAAGCGAGTTAATAAAATGAAACAAAAATCTAAATGAAAATCAAAATATTTACTGTCAGTTGGTAATGCCCAAGTGTCTTCAGGCCATAACGATTTAGGCAGGCCTTTAAGAAGTTTGAGGAAGTAAGGAACAATTTTGTCTGAATGCTGAAGTCCAGATTCAAGATGGTAAAGCCCAAGTGCAATAACAGCATCCTGGTTCCGTTGGTCTAAGACGTAAACGCCCTGGGAAACTTCTTGGGGGCAAAGATTGTAAATGGTACTGACCTAAAAATTAATAATTTTTTGAACTTATTTTACTTTGAATTATTTGTTATGTTTTTTACAACTATGATTTTTAGTCGCAACAAGCAAATGAGATTAATTACATAATGAAAGTCTAGCATGTTACACATGATAAAAGAAGTCATCCAGCAGTGACATTTATACTGAGTCAATCAATCACTCGGCCAAAGACGTTTCAAACGGTGTGTGAAATATCCAGAATCTTGGGACAAGAAAATTGAACAAATGGATTGGGGTGAAGGTTTCAAAATTTTGTTGAAGTTTATGTATCGGGAATTAATAATGTAAATTAAAAATGGGATCTAGAGGCCATTGTGGATTGTTTGGTTGAAATGTGAAAAGGAGAGTTTAATATTTTCCATGGTGTTTTTGACTGAACGAACTAAATTTGTACAAGAATTGGATTTTTTCATTGATCTCCAAACTTGAATTTCATATGCCCATATTATAAATATATTCGTAAATGGTGGGTATGTAAGTGAGGTGTACGTTTGATGAAAGGTCAGGTAACCTAAGGAGTAATTTGTAGCATTGATTCGTTTCTTCCTTGGTAGTGCACAATATCGGACGTTGAGATGGGTTTTTTTTATTGAAATAGACAGTAGGGCAAGTGGATTTTCAGGGAGTAAAGGTGATGTGGGTGGATTTAATTTCATTAATTTTTTTCTCCATTTCTGAGACCAAGACTGGATAAGGTTTAAATGGAGTGGGGTATTATGACTAGGAAGGATAAGATGACAGAATGGCTGTCATCAGCAAAAGAGCATATAATGTTGTTAGGTAGAACAGGGATGTCGGCTGGCTAGAGGTCCTTGGATGCTCCCCCACCACTTTAATAAGAATATAAAAAGAAAACTGGTCTGCCAGATATGAATTTATTATTTAAAGGTATGTGAAAGGAAGAAAGCCCTTGAGCTTCAAAAGCAAACCAACCGAACACTTAAGAAAGACACTACGCAATCTGTTTCTGCTTAAGAGAGGATGAAATGATGTCCACAACACGATGCCCTTGCATAGTGGAGCGAAATGAGAGGAAATCAAATTGATGATGAGAAAGGGTATTAACAGTTTTAGCTTAAAAAAAAAATCAGGAATGGTAGCAAAATAAAATTACTTTATTAACTTATTGGATCATTTTTGAACAGAAAAGATCTAATGAGGGGGCATTAAATGGCCATAAGAAACATGAACAAGCAAAATTACACAATTAATAATATTATACCCTGAATTATTCATGACTAATTATATTATTGGAATCTTTTTAGGAAAGAAGTTTGACATAATACCACAGAAAAGTGATATAATATAAAATCGTAGAGAAAGAAACAAGAAATCTACTTCTAACAGAATTTACAGACCCACTTAAGTAGTAAAAAACAAGTGGGAATGGAGACAAACCGCTTTTGAGGAAGTTGGTGCATTGATAGATCTAGAATGCAAGAATGTACAGAGGTGGGCATATTTCCGCACTCTCTGGGCAAAACTGGAGTCCAAAAACCACTTTTCAAAATAGAGATTTTAAAGATTAAACCTGTATTAACTTTTGGTTTTATTGGGTTCATAGTTTATAAAATCAACTTCATTCATTCAATTAGTAAATAGGTTTATGAGTTATTCTAGTTTTCAATAGATAAGTAGAATTATTGAAATGAAGCAAATTATTTCCTTTTTGGCTTTAACAATTATAAACAGTCAAGCCTGGACCTACAAGAATATTCATTCATCTCATTTTGACAAAATTTGATTTATCTGGCTTCACCATGAGGGTGTAGATTTCAATCCCAATATTAATTACAGTAGAACCCCTGTTAATGAGATCCTTCCTTCTAGGAAAATCCTAAAAGAAACACAACCATTGATTTTAACACAGTTGCAAAATTCAATGAATTAAGACTAAATGACTCTTGAAGGTCAAAGTAGGATTAACTGCCAGTGTGTACATACGTTGCAAGATCTTACAACTGTTCAAATCCTCCATCAGACTTGAGCCATTCCGTTGGATATGGATACATTTTTAGAGCAGAAGACATGAAGGAAGCAATGATCTCTTATTGGACACAGGTAATTGAAAAATATCCTTGCACAATTTTGGAAACAAGAAATAACAATATATAAAACTGGCATCAGCAAAAAACTGAGATTACAACACATTTCTTGACCAACCAGTGAAAAGTCAACAGGCAGGATGTACATTGTGCAAAGCGAAGAAACCTCGACACCATCCTCTTTAGGAGAAAATATTTTGGGACAATCATAAAAGAAATACAACTATTGATTTTAACATATTGGTAAAGTTGTTGAATTAAGACTAAAAGACTCTTGAAGGTCAAAGTATGATTAAGCCCCAAAATGTACATATGTCGCAAGATCTTTCAACTGATCAAATCCCCCATCAGACTTGAACCATTCTGTGGGATATGGATACATTTTTAGAGCAGAAGACATGGAGAAAGCAATGATCTCTTATTGGACACAGGTAATTGAAAAATATCCTTGCACAATTTTGGAAACAAGAAATAACAATATATAAAACTGGCATCAGCAAGAAACTCAGATTACAAGTTTCTTGACCAGACAGTGAAGAGTCAACAGGCAGGATGTACATTGTGCAAAGCCGAAGAAACCCCGACAGCATCCTCTTTAAGAGAAAATATTTTGGGACAATCCTTAAAGAAAAACAACTATTGATTTTAACACAGTTGTAAAATTCGATGAATTAAGACTCAATGACTATTGAAGCTCAAAGTATGATTAAGCCCCAAAATGTACATACGTTGCAAGACTTTCAATTGACAAGAAATTTTTGAAGTCTTAAGGATTGTCTTTCTATTGAAACAAAATCGCAAGACAACTCGAAATGATTGCTTGTTTTCGATAAATTAAAGAATATTAAACTAAACAATTGAATTCTTCAAAAAAGAATACGAATAAATAGGACATACCTTTTCCCACGGTGCATCTTTTATGGCAGCAAGTGACCTCGCGAGTTGTTGGACTGTCTTTCGGACAAAAAGTCTATCGCCGTTCAACATCCTGCAATTTATTCCTGTTTTAAATTTTTTAAAAATATTTTTAATGTTCCCTTCTAAATTTAAAATCCCAACTCCGGCCTCATCTCGACACGAATGGATGGTCAAGGCCTGAAATCCAGCAACTCGGCCAGCCCAGGGCCGAGATCCGACGAAGTTGACACACGCCTTAGAAATTAATCATTAAAGAAAATGAAACTAACTGAGTAACTGACAGTCTGCAACAGAACCTCAACATAGGTTTCTCAGACAAGTTGTCAGTTGACCTCTAATCAGATAACAAAACTTACTGCATCTTGATGTATATCTAGATGCACAATAATAAAAATCTCGATATTTGAAAAATAAAAAAGATTTAATTCTTCCATTGTTCATACAAACGAGCATTTTCTTTAAGAATTTTAACGTTTTAATTTTTCATTAAGGAATCTTAACAGGTCTGAAAATCACTGCTCATTGAGAAAATTTTAATGCAATTTATTACCAATAAAGAATAATAAAATATTGATGCATACGTATACACTTTGTAAAAATTAATATTCATTATTTTTGTTTACAATTTAATTTCAATTATTGATGTTATCTATAAAATTTAATGTACTAAAGTGTTCATAGGATTAATCATATTTGGTTGTCAAAGTTAATGTATCGTCAGTTCACATAACAAGTTATGTGATAAGTCATGGTTTATGTATATAATTTTTGGGGGTATTTTGGATTTATATAGGCTCAAATCTGCACATGTACACATACAAACATGCGCCGAGTTGAGCCTATTCGCTTCTCGCAGTCCACCGGCAGATTCGAGAATCACCCACCCTGAGTGTTGTCAGTCCGGGAGCAGACCTTGGTCCAGCCTCTGAGATTATGCTTCAGGTGATGTCAACCTAGGTCAATTCAGACCCAAAGCATGCAGTTCAAAACCAATTCATACACACATTCATTCTTAAATACGTTCACTCCCTATTTACATACCATTCACTCAGGGTGGTAGAATACTTGATATTCCTCCATCACCCTCCACACACATATTATGAAATTAATCAAACTGAGGGTCAAAGGTTCAAAAACAAAATTACATACCCATTATCCTGTTGTGTGGGTTGCAAAAGAGCAGTTAAACTACAAGATTGGCCAATACAGTTGGATGTGATGGAATACTCAATATTCCGCCATCGACCCTCTCACATACACACTAATAAACTCACACTCACTCTCAACATAAACTATTATTACTTCATACTATTAACAGCCCTGTTTCCTCCACAAATTGGAACAAGGGACTCAAATATTCGCTGCCTTGCTAAAGCAAAATTCTCAGGTAGGATGGCATTCCTGCATGCTCTCTATATGGAGCCAAGGAACTGCACCCTTAAGTTAAGATGGGATTATCCATATAATTAAGTGTAGAACTAATGTAATTATACATTAAGTGTGTACTTGTACCCAGTCAGAGGGAGAAAATGCATTGGTCAAAATTGAATTGTTCTTAAAAACTAACAATCTGTAAAATGAACATTCCTGATCAACCTGGCCTACCTAGTCTGGATTTCATGTCTTTTTTTTAATCATTTTCTAATCTTCAGTGTTCTGTAAAAGAACACAATCGAAATAAAGTCCGTGTTGCTAGCTTTGGTTTTTGTGGACGTTTTTTTAAATATTATATTTCAGTATTTTTAAAAGAGGCTTTGAGATTATAATGCTTAAATCCAGTTGCCCAGTGATGGTCAATAGTAAATGATTATAAGTGCAAAAGAATAAACCTTCATCTGGAACTAACTCAACTTTTCTAAAAGTGTATCAAATACTTGAATATTATAATTTCAAATGTTTTTTTCTGTTGTGCTTCCAGCCTTCTATTTAATTTTCATTAATTAGCTTTAACCAACATATTGTAAAATGTTAAATTATCTAGCTCTTATGCATCAATATTAGGTATTTGTTGTGTACTAATTGTTTGGATTAACACATTAACTTCAACTACTATTTAAATTTCTTTAAATCTCATTAACAGTCAAATTTCATCAATAATACAAAACTCTCAATATCACATAATAATGTTTCTGTAAATTTGTAAATTCTTCCATGTACTTAAGTGATAACAACACCAATAAATGCTGAAGAATGAAATATATATTTTACTTATTGTATGTTTTTCCCCTTACTTTTGTATATGTATTTTTAAGAAATGTGTTTTTGACCTGTAAAAAATACAAATAATAAATAAAATATATTAGTTAATTTGTTTACTTCATATTTCTCTACTCTAATTATTCTTCTTTAACATCATACAATTACTAATTAATAAGGGATGGTAACATACCGGTCCATGGTCCTTATCCTGGTCCTGATAACATACCTCCAATTATACTACTAATCCCAATCTTAGCTAAACTTTTTAACAAATCCACAATTTCTGGGGAATATAAATTTATCCCCAAAATTAGTGAGAAAGCTCCTTTAGGCCCTGCTGGTTAAAAAAAAAAAAAAATCAAATAATTATACAAATTTTTTTCAAATTATAAACTCTGTGTTTCAGGCGGGATTCGAACCCACAACGTTCGGTTTGAATCCTGCCAGTGACAGATTTTTCATTTCGAAAAAATTGTGCATAATTAATTGAGTTTGCATATAATGATAAAATATTAAAAGTTGAAAATAAAAAATTATTTTAATTTTCCTGACTTATATACGAATTTTGTAGTTTGATGTATTTGTTGTGCTGTCATCTTTGATTGCTTCCTCAATTAGTATGTTGGCATATTTAGATATCTACTTATTGATGTTGACTCTTACTATTTTACACATAGTTTTCTGCAACCTTTCCTATATTTTTAGTTATTTATAGTTTTAAGAATGAAATTGATTAAATAAATGTAAATGTAGAACATTTCAGTCCATTACTTTATTAACAAAAAAACAACCTAAAAGTCAACTTAGAAAATTTAGTTTTTAGAAAGTATTTAGAAACAAGTAAAAATTGGGAAGCATGATTCTTTATGTTCATTAAGAATTGTTTTGTACATTAAAAATATTTTTCATGTTAATTTGTTCAATTGTAACCTTACTTTTAGATAAAATAATCTGATTTTAATGTGAACAAACCAGGTGATGGAAATATCCAATATTAAACGAGTAAAAACAAATTATTAAAAAAAATATAATGGACAATTTTGGCTTGAAAGAAGGATTTGCCCGACCTAAAAGCACATTGCAGGTCATTAAAGAATCAGAGGAAGAAATACTCGACTTGAACAATGAACAGAAGGACGATTTGGATCATGTAAGCTCTTACATCCCATCGGTTGAAAATATGGAGCTCACTTTCTTCCCAGATTTTATTTGTCATGACTTCACCAATTTTCAGTATGCAAAAAGCGATTTTACAAAAAATGATGTCGCACAACAAAATTCAGAAAGTTTTCTCATGGATATAACCACTTGTGATCCAATCGAACGAATGACTGAGAGGCCAACCGAAGAATGTGAGCCCAGATATTTTGATTTTAATATTACTCAGGAGCGATCAAATACGGTTGAATTTGACAATGAAATGGAATTGACAGTAAACGTAGGCATGGATGATACTTTATTCTTAAATGAGACTATATTAACATCTATGGATGAATCGACATTGGACTTACTTAGTGAAAATGTTAATGTTTATAACAAGGAACTGACTAATTTACCTGTTGAAAGCGCTGGAATAAATATAAAACAGTACAATTGTAGAAAATCACAGCGTAAGCCAATCGAACAGAAAGGTGAAACATCTAAAAATATAGCAGAGAAAGAAGTAGCGATTACTAATAGGCTGTTTTCAGCAAAAGATACTGATGAAATAGATAATATTTTGTTGAGTATTAAACCTTTATTTCAACAAAATAGTTTTGATAGCACAAGCAATCTATTGAAATTAGATGAAAATGTTTTGTTCATCAGATATTTATTTCAATGTCTTGGTTCCAAAACCACAAATTCAAGAGGCAAAATTATCCAAGATGTTCCACAATCAGAAATTTATGATGAATTGTTCATCGATAACTTATTTAAAGATAATTACGATTCTATAGGTAAATCCTTTTTAAAACACAATGAAAATAAAGCGAAGCAAAATATGCAATTATTGTCCTATGTTAATCCAGATGTGACATTTAATTTGAATAGAATTTTGATTAATTTGATACCTCCGATGATTTCCATGTCACAAATCAAGTGGTTACACACAATGAACATATCGTCGTTAAGTTTGAACCTTAAAAAAATTCAGTCAAAGGATGTAAGTCCATTCATCGTGGATAGACAACAAACCACTAACCTGTACAGTAATTGTAAAATCATCATGCACAAAAAAAGCTTACAATGTACTACTGAAGATACAGAGTTCAAACAGATAGAAGACGTGTGCAATAAAATAGACGAAGCTATCGGCGAAGCATTCTCGTATAAAAATGAGTGTCCACCTTTTGCCACAGAATTTGTTGAAGAGGATGAAAGCCCTCATTTGAAATTGAAAAATAAAAAAAATTGCAAGGACGATAATAAACATAACAAGCAAGGACTACTACGGGGCTATTTTTCAAAAATGGGCCGGGGCATGCTTAACAAGCATGATAAAGGAGAAAACAAAGAAAACAATGAAATTATAACAGAAAAGAGAAAAAAGCCGCAGCCGGTACTGAAGGACATCAATGAGTTCAAGCTGTTTTCACTCTTGAAAAAAGTGAAGGAAAAGGAAAAAGCAAAATTAGAGAAAAAGGAACCGCCCACACCGAATTCAAACAGGAAAAAGTTCTGGACACTACCTGCAAACAACAAAATTACTCGAAGAAATCAACATGTTGCAAATAAAGACAACTTTCAAACTAAAGACGGTCTCATAAAAAGAAACTGGGATTTCCTCAGGGAAACATTTACAAAAAAACTTAATTAGGTTCACAAATGTTTATATTTCAAATTTGTTGGTTTATTTATGATGATAATAAATGAAATATAACATTATCTTTTGTTCCTAGCTTTGTTGATAACTAGTGAGTTTTGTAATGTCAGTAAAATATGGAATTAGTCACCTGAACAAAACGATCAACGAAGCTTTGCTTTGTTTTAATTGTTCTTCGGTGCTGGTTTGTTAAAGTAGTACAGTTTATAAAACTGTTGATGGAATGAACCAATCATGAAATAATTAAAACATTTTTTAATTTGTTTTAACAAATCACTTTACAATAGAAAAATTTCACTAATTAAAAAAGTAAATTTATTACATCTTATTAACTGCTATAAAGTTGCAACAAATATCAATGTGTACATGTTTGGCTTTGTTTTAACTCCATGTAAAAATCACAATGAATATTCACATATCGAGTAAATTTTGAATTATAAGTCATAGTCTGTAAAATAACAATACATAAAAACAATATCACAAAGTAAAGCTAGGGCTGACGACAAACCATTTGCTTGTGTAATTTTGATTTGTGGACAGTCGACCAAGCAGTAAAATATAAGGTATCCGATCACAAATATTTAAAAAATCCCATTATACACATAGTTATTACATCGTTTATAAAAATCTTGTTCTATTTACATTAATATACAAAAATATATAATTTGATTTTTTTTTTACATTGGCCCCTTTTAAAATTGGTAGACTTAAATTTAAATTTGATGAAAATATAAATTGTAAAAATCCAAATTTATACACTTCAAAAATTTTAAATAACAAATTGCACATTACAACATGTCTACTATTAACATGTGAATCGTTTTTGCTAGAAGAGTTGCAATATTGATCACAAAAATTGAATTATTTTTGTTAAAATAACAATAAAACAGTGTAAGGACAAAATTAAGTTTGTAAAGTTTATTCTCTGTCCTCGTTCAAACTCGGTGTTTATTATAAAATGGAGGGGACGAATAATTAAAACTTTGTTATTTGATTAAAACAGACAAACTCCATTTAATCTAGAATGTAGTCCAAATGGGTACATCATCACATTCCGGACTCAGCTATCCCTTCATCATCTGAAATAGTAAAATTAACTTACATTATAATGTTTATAATAATATATATTATTGATATATAAGACAATTTTAGAATAACAACACAAATGGTAAGACATTTAATTCACAAAGAATGATAATAGAATATGAATGTGTTAATTTTTTTTGTGTCCTTAGGGAAAAAGCATGCTCTTATCGATAAGAAAAAGCTCGGGTATGCTATTTATGTTAGTAAGCAAGATGAATAATTTTAAAATTATAGTGTTGCAAAATTAAAATGGTATAAGGCAAATAGTGTCGGATGAAAATTTATAAATGGATATTTGTTAAGGGCAAGAACTTTTAAGGATCTTACATTTCCTTGAATGATTCTGTTGAATTACAAACATGTAACATATAACAAATGACAGTCATGCCTGATTTACAAATTGTGCAAAATAATGAGAACTGTGCAATTTACCATCACCGATGCTTCTCCTTCCTGTGAAATTCTGGCGTCTTGACCCCACTCTTGTTACTAACATTGCCGCTCTTACCTAAAACCCATCCATCACCTCAATTTCCTCCACCTCTTACAGCACCAAATACAGATTATGTCTAACATGGTATTCTTGTATTTACACACTATAAAATACCAAGCAAATTGACCAACATAATTCAAATGGAATAAACACACAAAACACATTCAAGACACACATCATGAAAATTTGAAAAAAAAAAAAAAATGAGTTGGTGGCAACTTAATGTTATAAAGTTATTTATAATAAATAAGCTGTGGGAGTTATTTTATGGCCCTTTCACCAATCACCCCTTTAACAGATTTTCATGACGGCTGTCTTTTTCAAAGTTGAAAAATATTTTCAATGAAAAAATAAAAATCAATATATAGTTCTACATTATTTAAAAGAAATAATTGCAAATTGTTACATACTTGCTAATGGAGAAGTATTAGCAATTGATTTTTGTTGTTTGTGTTGACTAGACTATCGATTAAGAAGAGGATGTTACAAAGCAAATTTTACACGGTGGTTTGTGCTTAATTTACATCATTAACCTTTTGCAAATATTTACCTTCAAACCCCGGATTGTGGTGTATTTCCCTTGGGGGTGCTTGATTGTCGTCACCCTGGAGGACAGCCAGAAGGCACTGATGGATGCATATATATTGCTGTTCTGTCTGAACCATCCACACCCTCTCCTTTCGCATCTGCCAGACAATTCCAAAAATATCGACCGTGTCTGCACCATGGTTGAGAGACTGCACTATCCTGTCTAGGGCAATGAAAGTTCCCGACCGGCCGACTCCAGCACTGCAGTGTACAACGATAGGGCGTTGTTCTGGTGCTATCCTCTCTCTAAAGGCTCTCACAAAACGGACTAGAGTTGTGGGTGGGTTAGGTACGCCAAAATCTGGCCAAGTCGTGAAATGAAAATGTCTTATAACCCTTTGAGTGTCACCCTGAAATTAAGCAAATAGTATTAATACGAGGTTTCTATCTTATGATATTAATTTATTTAAATACTCTGGCCATGATAAATTCAGTGACGCTCCAATCCGGATAATGACTGTCATTTAATATTGTTACAGAAATATCACCATAGTAGACTGGCATGGTGTCGTAAGGCCAATAATGATCACACTTCTCTCGACCTTGAAAAATAAACATCATTATATTTTTTTTCAAACATATACATTCACATATGCGCATGCGTGTGGGGAAGGGGATGCTGAATTTAAATTAGGTTGAACTGAATTCTGTCGTAGAGTAAGTAAAGGCGTCACCAAAAGAGCCCTTGGTGCTGTATGCTCGGGCCGAGGTAAACGAAAATGAAAGGGAGGTCTATAGACATACACAATCAGTGAGATTATATTACATTAAGATTCATGCCATGTGGATATTGTCCTATTGGCAGTAGTAATCGGTGAGTGCTCGTTTTAGAGTTTGTGGCAAACTTTCATGTTAAATTTTTTAGCGAAAACTATACAACCTACTCCTTTTGCAGAGATTTATTAAATATAAATAGCAGCTAACTATAGGACTGGATTATAACTAGAATAAATATTATCAAATAAAATAGACTTAGGATATCTACGAGTTACATTTAGTTCTGGAATCATTCTCCCAGGTCCCCAACACACACACGCAAACGCATGCGTGTTCACATGTTTAATTATTAACATTTACCTTTTTCTATACAACGTGTAAGCATTACAATGGCACGAGAATTACTCTCCCAGCACATTCTCCAAAAATCGTCTCTTGTAGAATGCAATGGACCTTGGGTCACAATGAATTCCCTCGGTGAATGGAAACCCTGAAATGCAATGTTAAAATTAATTATATAAGTTATATCGCTTAATTTACTAATCCCAAAGATCTTCAAAATGATCATTGAAATGTACAAATGTGTTGAAAAAAGATGTGCCACATTTCTAAAACAATAACTCTTTATGTTTAACCATGAATTTTTACTAATTTAGTTAACTTAGTACAGGAAATTGTGATTTGCCATTAACATTTGACAACTTAGTTGTCCTACTTTATTTAATGAATAATGAGAAAGCAATTTAGGTTTTATAATGTAAATATATAATGACCAGCCACATTCTGTTATCAGAAAATTGAAATTTTTGTATTATTTAACGGGGCTAAACCAATTTTGTCAAGAAAAAATTCACCTCAAAAGGTTTTACAATTTCAAGTACCAGAAGTGCTAAAAAAGTTTTTTTTTTCTTATATTTTGACCAGGACAGTAGTTCATGAAATATTAAAGTAAGAGTAAGGAAACAGTTTCGAACAATTAGTTGACCTCCTTAACTTTTAAAATTTAACAGAAGACTATAGAATGGCTTCTCTACGCTTTAAAATGGCTCAGATATTATATATGGTCATGAATAAAAAAAATCACTTACAGGAACATAATTTGCATTTATGTAATCCGAGCCTTCCTCATCATCAACTGGCTGGAGCTTAAATCTGGAATGGTCATAAGGCAAAATATTCGTAAACCGGTTTTTGGGCCGGTTGCAAGGCAAGTCTGCAAATGTACATGGTTGCTCTCGGCCGACGTGTTTCAGCTCTTCAAATTCCTCAGAGAACCTGAAGTCCGAATCTGCTGACATGATTCTATAATGCTCAGCAAAGTTTTCGAGGCGTATAGGTCGACTAAAAACAAAATAGAACAACATTGTCTATTAATGTTTAAAATTAGGAACAAAATTAAGTTTTATCATTATTAAATTTATGAATATTCAATTTGCAATTACGTTGTTTCCATGATACTGTCTTGTATGCTAAGATTGTCACTCGCTCTATTTTCTGTTGGTCGTCTTCCTATGATTTTGTTCCTTCTCATTAGAAGAATCACAATAAAGAGAATCAGCAAGACCACACTTGGGATTGTAATGCCCACTATGAGTGGGGTTGTATTTTGATCTAAAACATCAATTAAACAGTCATCAATCTGTAATTTGAATCAACAAAATTAAAACCAAACAATATAATTAACATATAAAATTGCACACCATTAATGATATTTTAAAATTTTGTTAACTTTTGTAGATATACTGTACTAACTGCTACAATTTTGATCATAAAATCAGCTGTTTCATGAATGTAAAAGACTAAAATTAGGAATACACAAACTTCGATTTTGAAAAAGAATTTTGATTGTAATCATTTTAGCTTGTAATCTTTATTATTGACATTTGTAACAAAAACAGTAGGGTATTCAGTGGAAAAATAATGAATTTTGTATCGAATTTATTAAAAAATGATCACATTTATGGGTCAACACTTTGTCAACCAATTCTTGCCAATATTACACAAATAATTTATTTTGAAATGTAATTACCTGTTTGAATTGAAAATGAATAATGAGTGTCTGTGAATTTCTCTGGTGCTGTGAAAGCCCTTATTTTGACCCTGTAAGTTGTACCTCCTTTTAACGGCCCATTGCAGTAAGTATTCATCTTAGTTTCACAATCCTCGGTACCAATTGTGAAATCAACAACAGACGCATTTTTGAAAGGGAAATAAGGTTCTATCACCTAAAAGTAAACGTAAAAAAATGTAAGAGTTGTTATAGAATAAGATATTGTCAGTTTATTTGATAATTAGGTATTAAATAACAATCAATAAAGATTATTTGTAAAATAAAATATGTACGTACTTGGTATGGTGGCCAAACACTGTAAGCTTGGACATCCCTCCATCCTGGCATTTCAATCCCAGAAGCGTTCTTGGTGTCATCTTCAGCGACAATTATTGTGTACGCAACAACCTGGGAGGCATTGATATAAATTATTAAAATGTTTAATACCAAGAAAATTCTTGACTCACAGGTCCATTTGCCTCTGAAAAATAGTTTTTCCTGAACCTTATCTGGATTGTAGTCGATGTACGGCAAACCTCAGTGGGGACAACTTGTGGACTCGGTTTTGGAGGGGCTGGAAAATAAAATTAAAACATTAATGAATTGAGATATTAGGAATTTAATTTAATTTTTAAAAATACCTAAAATTGGCATTGTTTGTTTCCAAATAGCTTCTCGTCCATAACCGACTTTTGTTTCTCCTTGAATATGAAATATGTATGTTTTTCCAGGCATCAGGTTCCTTATTGTGCCTTCCGTTTCCCAAGGTTTAAAATCCTTCCGTTGTGTATATACAGAATTCTTAAAAGTAGAAAAGATTGTAGTAAACAGGTGTAATATTTTTCAATGTAAAACACTTCATTTAGAGAAATAAATCACTCACAATTTTTTAAATTTATACAACATATTTATACATTTATGCTAAAAAAATTAAAATGATTGTATACATACAAAATCAAAGAAATCTCACCTCAAGTCCATATGTTATTGTAAATTTGCGAATTATTCCGTTTTGCTCACTGGGTGGAAGAATCCACATGAAATGAATTTCACTTGGCTGGATATCTTTTGGGTGGAAGTTAGTCACCTAAAAAATCACTTTTATTTATACGGGTAAATATACAGTTACAAGTTCTATAAGACTTTAAACTATACGTAAATAATAGTGAGTAATTGAAACATAAATAATAATGTACATATAACAATCTTTAAAAATATGGACAAATTAAAAAAAAAAAATATTTAAGCATTTCTTAATAAACTTGTGTATAAAAATGTAGACTTGAGAAAAGGTAAAAGGTGTCATAATGTAAAGTTAGTTTTTTACACGTTTCCATGAGTCAAGGAATTAGACTAAATATTAAATAATTTGCATTATAATTTTAGATTTTGAAAAATAATATTTTTGGTCTAGTGTTACACTGTGGAACATGGAAATTTAGCAAATTGATTGATTGTGGATGGTTGACCATTTATTTAAAGCATTTGTAAGAAAATAGCAGGTCATTATTTTGACGTCTTATGTTTAGTGGTTGCTGTTCTGCGAATTCCATAATAAATTTGTACAGTTTAAGTATGTTTTGGTAATTTTAAATCATACAGTGCAAATAAATCGTCGTTGTACATTTTCTATTGAATTAATTAAAATTTTCTGATGTGGTGACTGTGAAGATATCTAAATGGGAATCTTAAACAGGATTCTGTAGAAATTAAGTTTGTTGTAAATATTAAGATTAAATGTAAGAACATTTCGGCTAATTATTGGGAAATCGTATTGTGCAGGATTGGGCCATCAGAAGTCGTCTGGAATCTCGGGATCCGACCCCGTCTTTCTCGAAAATTCTAGATGCAGCTAAACAAGCTAGCGAAATGATAACAGCTGAATGTTTTCGATTGAGAAATGAGGGTCGTACCCGGAGCAATCACCCTAAAAAATTGACTGTTGTGCTGACAAGTGGCCTTATTGCTCAACCCCCAGGATTAGCTAATGCCCGGACTCAACCAGAATAGCTCAATGACTTGGAGAGGACAAGGGCAGTCGGGTCACCTGGAAACCTGGAAGAGGTGGTCAACGGAGAGCTGTCACGGTCAGGCCGGCCCCGGTGGGCTGTAGGAATGGACGTCAAGAGAGACGCTAAGAAGAATGTCGAGAGGGCCGTCGAGAGAGACGCCAGGAGAAACGTCGAGAGGGTTGTTGAGAGAGACGCCAAGAAGAACGCCGAGAGGGCTGTTGAGAGAGACGCCGAGAGGAATGTCGAGATGGATGTTGAGAGAGACGCTGAGAAGAACGTCGAGAGGGCCGTGGAGAGACGTTGTGAGGGCAGTCGAGAGAGATGCCTGGAGGAATGTCGAGAGGGCTGTCGAGAGAGACGCCAAGGGGACCATTGAGGGGGGACGCCGAGAGGGAAGTCATGAGGGCAGTCAAAAGAGACGCCAGGAGGAACGTTGAGAGGACGACGGAGACAACAGTGCTCATCATCTGAACCACCTAACTGTCAGGATCCTGTAAGTACAAGCTTTGTCAATCGGTTTGCGGGGGATTGGGGAACAGTTGGGCAATTTTGGGCTGCGGCCTAATTTTAAGTATTACGATCCCAATAATTAAGCCCCTAGTAGTAAGGAATTGTTTAATAAGAATAGAGAGTTGTTAGTTATAAGTAGGGTTACAGATTCATTCATGAATTGATTATATATTAAATCAAGGGACTTGATTATTCTGTCTGAATTGTTGTATCTTTCCTCAAACCTCCCCGTTCAGAGTTAGTGGAAAGTAAGTAGGTGTTCACTCGTCAAGCCCTTGCAACCTGACACATCTTACCCCTTAAAAGGCTTGACGGGCCTCGAATGGAGTAGCTCGCTACCTGCTCGGAGCACCCTAGCGAGTGACAGCATTTGTGCTCGATCGTTCGAACGATATACCGCTCATCACAGAGACTAAACAACTGAGCAGTACTCTAAAACGGTGTGGACCATAGCCTTAAGCAGTCTAATTATTGTTTCTGCATCCTTAAATTTTTTTGAAGTTTTATGTAAGAAACCTAAAATTTGATTTGCCTTATTTAATTATGGAGGTGCAATGCAAGTTAAATGTAAGGTTGTTAGAGTAGGTAATTCCAAGGCCTTAAATGGTAGTCTGCCTGTCCAATTGGATATCTTGTATCCCTTAATTGTAGAACACAACACTATGTCCAATATTATAGCAAAAACCTTAGACTTATTTATATTTATTTCCAAGCCGTTGCATGAATACCACTCAACGAGATTATTTACAGAATTTTGCAGAAGCTCAGCATCATGAATGGAAGTTATAGTGATATAGGTTCAGGTCATCATTAATGAAGGAGAAATTAACTGAGTAAAAACAAAGATAAATATCATTAATAAATACTTTGAAAAGGAATGGGCTGAGTAACGAGCGCTAAGGTACACCAGATGAGACTACTATTTTTTTTAGAAGTTACTAAATTAAGTTTCACAAATTGATTTCTATCTTCCAAATAGGAGCTAAACCAAATGAGGAGGGAGCATGTATTCCAAGGATGATAAGTTTTTGAATAAGCAGATACTGTATCAACATGTTGATGCATCGCTAGAGCTTTAGTTGCAGTCTTGAAAAAGAAGATTTGTACATGTTGAACGATTAGGGTGGAAACCATGTTGTTAAGGTATTATGTAAGGATTTAGTAAAGGACCGATAGTTTTTAAAATCAGAGCTTCAAAGGTTTTTGCTATTACCGATTGCAGATATGTGGACCTATAGTTTGTAATAACACATTGATTTCCACTCTTACATAAAGGTATTACAAAATTAACATTGAGGAAGGTCACGAAAACACCAATTGACAAAGATTTATTGAACAATAATGAAAGCACAGGTGGAAAAGCAAACTTACAGCTCTTCAAAATTAAAGGTGGAATGTTATCAGGTCCTGAACTCTTTCTAGAATCTAATTTTTACAGATGTTCCAAAACCTTTTCATCAGTATATTGGATTGTCTCGAGGTATTTTTAAAGAATTAGAATAGACACTACTAAAGTAATCAACAAATACTATTAAATTTTTTTCAGAATTTTTTTAAATAAAGTCTAGAATAGAGACAGACTGATCTGAGGCGAGAAGTACAAGAAGCAGTTTGTGGCCTGAAAGATCTTGCCCTGGAGGGCAATGGGTTTGCGGCTAGTGGGTTGAGATTAGAAAAAAGAAGGCGAGTGATCACTTCGCGAGACTATCATAGGTAGAAGTGGTCTCCGCATAGATAGGAAAGAAACTAAAAATTAAAAACAGAGTTTGGGCTGTGTGGGCCCAGAAAGTGTGAGATCTACGGTGTGATAAGTTGATCATGGCGAACACAGCACTGCCTGAAGTATGAAGGATCTAGGTGGAAGAGTACCTTATGGGTTCGTCTTTTTATAATTATTTATCAGGACTGATAATACGGGACTTTAGTAATTAGGTGTATGTCTCCTCTTTGTGTTAGTTTAATTTAAAAAAAATTGTAATAATAAATTTAGTTCTAAATAGAATAAGTTAATTGTATTTTTTCTTAAAAGTTTAACTCCTAAATATTATTAATTAATTAATTAAAAGCTAGAGAAGCAAGATGCCGTAATCAGGTTACTTCCCACACCTTGGGTGGAAGCACACTTCATTGAACAAGAAGAGTAAGTAAACAAGAAGCGTTACATCGGTTAGGCTAAGGTTCAACACGGAAACCATATCTGACGTTAATTTTTCTCTTTCTTTTTCCCCTGGTCTTCTTTTTTCTTTCTTTTCCTTTCTTTTTCTTGGGTCTTAGGACTAACCAATTCACAACAATACCCAACTTAACGACATATTTACAAATCAATTTGCACCTCCCCTCTCACCGACCATCACTTGTCTCTCCAATTAACACATGGCCCTTTTCCACTGAGCCAACTTATGTAATTAGAACAGTGGTTAGAGAGAAAATTTGTTAAGAGTTGAATATCAAATCAAAGGGTGGCATTTGTGATTAAACTCTAATTATAAATGATTAATTCGAATAATGGCAAATAAAATTCTTGAACTGAATAAATGCTTAAAATGTAAAAACATTACTGTCCAAATTCTGTAATAATATATTATTATTCTATATAATAATATAGAATAATAATAAATTTATTCTATTATAAGATAGATAAATAACACACCAATCCTGGGATGCCTTCATGGGTTGTAAAGACTGCAGAAATTGGCAACGATCGTCGAAGAATTGTCGCTTCCATTCCAGATCTTACGACAACTGTGAAAGTGTAATTTCTGTACGGCTTAAGGTCAGTTACGGTGAACGTTTTTTCTTGGGTCAAATTTTGAATCAGCAACTCTTCTGTGTTCAAGTACTGCACCTAGAAAAATTGTTAATGATTTTTATTTAAGTTCAAGTCACATTAAATTTTCAGATTATGTTAATATATTAAACATACTTCAAATGCATTGTATTCTCCTCTCGGTTTGTCCCAGGTCAGAGTGACCGTAGTCCCAGTGATATTGGTTGCATTTAACTGAGTGATTGGCTCAGGGTCTGTAAAATTGTTAAATAGCAATTATACTTGTCTAAAAATAATAATACAATAACTTACAAAGTCGGTCTTGACGGTGTAACGGTTGACTGAGCACATGGTCAGCAACAGTCCATAAAGTAATGTTATACAATTTCCCAGGAGTGAGAGAAGTAAAAGTGACCTTCCATTCAGTATCATTGGCATCTTTTTCTCTTATCACGGGTGCACCGGATCCCGAAAGAGAGAACCTGTATTTATCAAAATGCGATGAAGACTGTGGGGTTGGTGTATACCTCAATGTAACAGTATCTGTGGCTTGCTGGTTGTTCACAACAAGCACTTCCGAAAGTATCAATGGCACTGCAAACAATTTTTGGTTTTAGAAAAATTATTTTATTACGTGGAGGGATGCAAACTAACTTGTCCTAGCAGTTAATGTGGTGATGTCGCTGTGAAGATTGTACGAAACTGTGTGAATATCAAACTGGTATTTTATACCAGGCATTAAGTCTTCGACAAGTGCACGGACGGTACCACCTTCAGAGCCAAAACCAGTCATATTCCTTGTCCTGCAAATTAAAAAAAAAGTGAAACGGAATTAGGATTGGTACTAAATTTAAAGATGCCTTACTTTGGTTTTGGATCATCATCACTTTCATCCACAGACACCCAATTTATAATGTAGTATTCTATCTTCCCTTCTGGTCTTGGAAATTCAAGGGTAACATTGGTCGAGTCAACAAGTGGAGCAATTGCGGTGACAGGATTTGGTCCTAAATGAGGAAAACATTCAGTCAATGTTGCAGACAATATGTATTTCTTAAAACACTACAATACGTACGGACTGTATGATGTAGCGTTAACGGATTTGCAGATTCAACGCCAAAACTAACAGTATTGACCTGAATAGTATATTTTTCACCAGGAGTCAAATCCGCAACTTCAGCTTCTGTGTGTCTTACAGTCGGTAGTTTAATCCATTTAGAATCATCTTCTGTGCGGTATCTATCAAGTTTGAAATATATTATTTTTTATCTAGATGTCTCAACTAAGTGTACAATGAGTAAACATTATTTTTTAAATAAAGACTAGAATTAGAAAATGTTTAGTTTTCAGCAATTCTTAATAGAAAAAAATTAAAAAATAATTTATACTGATAAAAATTACCTTATCGAGAAATCGGAAAATAGAGAATCTATTGGTTCCATCCAGCGCACTACGACTGAGTTACTAGTGACATTTTCCATTGTAAGGTTTGTTGGAGGTTTTGGAACTTAAAAATAAATAAAATAAAAATATACAATAATTTTCAAATGAAGTTAAATATTAATTAAATTACAATACTTACAAACTGCTTGGAAGTAATCATGAGGCTCACTGTACAAACTGTGACTGATGGCGAATACTTTTATTTCATATCCAGCACCCGGATACAGATTTGTAAGCAACAAATGTGGTTCTGTAGTAAATGAATGCTTGGGTTCGCCATCTAAACAGCCCGAATTAAAAAAATAAATAAAAATATTGTGTCATTTTATTATGCGTGTCTTTCTTTCTTACCCGAATCATTTCTGTGGTAGATAACCTCATATTTCTCTTGCCTAGAGTTGACATCGGACTTCCATGAAATATTAAGACCATATTCGATAGGTCTAAGATCTTCAATAACAGGAGCAGATGGCCCTGAAAAAAAGATTAAAGTTGTTAATCTTGTATTTTTTATGAATCCAATTTTAAGCTTAAACCAGTGACATGATAATGTAATTAAATATGTTTTATGTATATTTGGACTTTTTTCTATGTATTACATTGTTTTAATATTTTATTGAATGTAATCAAACCATAATAACTTATGTACTGTGATTGAAAAAAATTACATTATATTAATTTATTTATTAAANAAATATATATATAATGTAATTTTATTAATGTAATATAATGTAATATATATAGTGCAGTAAATCACAGTTTACATACTTCACAAAAATTCTGATTAGCATAAAAAATTATCTGGTTTATCGCCAGGCCAATTTGTTTATTTTTGAACCATTGATTTTTGAAAAATCTCTTCAATGGGAAAAAATAAAATAACGAATGATGTACATACTTGTTGATTGATATGTGATTTTCTCATGTGATTCTTGCTGGTTGGAAACAGCTTGAACTGCTATTGAATATTTCCGACCAGGAAGAAGGGATTCCAAGATGAGCTGAGTGTTTTCTGTATACATTGTATTTGTATCTCCATTGAGGACGCCCATTTCTGTGTAACTGATCTGAAATTTAATTAAAAATGATCATTTGATCTAATCAATTTTTCCTATTATAAATGGGAAAACACTTTCTGAAACATGCTACCTATACACACTTCCACGACAACAATTTACACTACCTTATACTGATCTTGGGTACTCGAGTTCTGGGGTTTCCAACTTAACACAACTACTCCATTACCACTGTTTTCAGCTTTTAAATCTTCGACAGGCAAAGGTTCTAAAGAAATGCACAACAATAAACAATCACATAAAGCAAAGAAAAAAAAACACTCGCTAACTCTTAAGACTTGATTCTTTAACAAGACAAAACACCCAAAAAATAAAGCTTAAGACAAAGCTCTAATTTCAAAACATGCGCTTATTTTATTAAAATCATACTTAATGTGACGTTAACTGCTACAGGCCACGATGTAACTTTTCCTGATACTGTTTTAACCAAAACATGATACGTTTGTCCTGGTTCCAGGCCCTCTTTAAAAGTCTGGAATGTTGGGTCACTTCTATTTCTTGTAATCGGTGGAACTGATCCTTGACGACGGAGATTAATTGAAATCTGGTACTTGTCAAACTCACTGAAATAAAAATTTTAATTACAACAAATGAACAATAAATAGTACGTACATACAAGACAAAGTATAACACAAATAATCATGAAGCCAATTTCAAATTTTAATAACATAAGAGTAAAAGGCAATGTAAGTCAAGACCTTACTTGCATTATAAATATTATTAACTTTTTGACCAACTAGATGTTTTTATGAGTATGTATACCTTTGACGATTTGGTGAATCCCACAGTACAGTAAAACTATGTGAAGTTACTGTTGATTTGTCAAATCGAACATTAATAGGTCGCAACGGTATAGTTCTGTATTGAGCTACTGTAGGCGTGGAAATCTCATCTTCACTCATAGTTTGAACAGAAATATTATATGCTCGTCCTGTAAAAGATAGTTTTAAAATTTACACTAAAACAGCTCGAATAGAAACATTACCTGGAATAAGGGCTTTGAATGCTGCTTGGGCTGGGCCAGGTGGTTCACCCTCTTTTTCAACGTACAACATACTTTCCGCTGCATCAGGAGGATCAATTCGAACCTAAAAAACATTATTATACGTTTAATTAAAGAACAAAGACAATATTTCTTTCATTTAAGTACAAGCTTACAATATAATGAGTATAAATTGATGCTGGGTACGATGGCTGCCACAAAACTAACAGCGTCGTTTCATTTCTAAACCAGACAATGAACTTCCCTGGCGTATTTGGTTCTGCAAATACAGGACAAAAAATGTCATATTTAAAACTTATTTTACAAGCAATTAATAATATCATCTAAATCATAAGTTAAAATTACTTGTTGTAAAGTTCCTTGATGTGTAAGCAACACTTTCTTTTTGATCAAACACAGTAAAAAGCTGAAGTTGGTAACTTCCACCAGGTGTTAATTCACGGAGTGTGTAAGGTTCAGTTGTGTTGAGCAGAATTGTTCTGGTTGGAACTGTTGGTTCTGCTAAACTAATAACCTACAATAAACAAGAATCATTATACAAAGTTATGGGTGCTTCTTTAATATTAATCATCATCATTAACCATATAGGTAACAATAAGATTGTTTAATTGTCAACAATTATTTAATTATTAATAAAATTGAGTTATAAATACCTTCATTTTAAATGAATGGTAGCTGCCAAGGACTGGAGGGCTGAAATTTACAACTGCAGATCTTCCATTTCTGATGGTAACAGTGAGATTCGAAGGTGGGTCTGGAGCTGTAAGACAAAAATGATCTAAAATTGTCGAACTCAAACTAAATAAATGCTATTTAAAAAATAAAAAACGAGCAACAGACCTGTTGTGATGGACGCTGTCCATGTTAACCAGTCGTGCAGAGTAGTATTCGAGTAGTAAAGCCAAAATTCATACTTGGTGCCTGGAAGGCCTTTTGAGAACTGGATGACGTGACCGATGTCTCTCGACAGGATTGTAGTGTTGGGTGGAGGATGGCCATACTTTGGGACGTAATCCAGACGATAAGTGCTATTATCCTGGCTTAGGTTTTCTGGTATCTGAATTGCTAATTCAGCCCCAAACACAATCTAAAAAGATGAAAAAAAATTTCATCAACCAATATGTCATTCAAAAATGCATAATTTATAAAACTTTTATGTTTGTGCTATCAGAGAATTGATCTTGTGTGTGATACTGAGATTTAATATCCCTGTAATAGTAACTAGTAACTAAATAAATATGTAACCTTTAAATAAAATAGAAAGTTCAGGGTTGATTATATAAAAATGAACAGGTCTAAGGTGGAACATACCTTGTAAATTGGAAAGGATTATGTCAGATAAATATTTTGTCAATATAGGAAAAAAGCTTTCATATACATTTATACGAAATATGTAGATTAAAATTAAAACATGTCTTTGCTTGTTTATTTAAAATATTCTCTTGCAAATGTAATTTTAGACAAACAAGTTGTTTTATAATTATTCTCATAAATTAATATTAATATTTATATATAATTATAATTACTATTATTATATATTAAATTATATGTAAATAATTAATTATTACAGTTTTGTAACTGCACGTTTATTATATAACTAACTCATCAGCCAGGCATTTCCCATACAATTGTCGTTTAAATTTATGCAAATTGATTACTTTAGCAATTGTACTTGTAATAAACAAGTTATTATTGAAGAATATTATCCTAAAGCAAGAATGCAGTCTAAATTGCTTGCAAAAAAGCAGATTTCTTCAAAAGGTAGGTACAATTTGCAAACATCGCCTAATGAACTATTATTTGACTAATTATACCTAGATGTTGATGAATAACGCATAAACCATTATCATCAACCTTGAAGCTGCATATCTTCTGCTTTTGGCTTGAAGTAATTTTCCTTTCATATTTAGCCAAGTTTTTTTAAATTGAGAAGTGAATTATATTTTACGGAATATTACTGTACCGAGTATGAAATTTTATTTAAAATACTAAAGCAGGATTAGTCTAATTTTAAGAATTTAGGCTATCAATTTTTAATTTGATGATAATATTGGGTTGTCCGGAAAATAATGCAGGATTTTAAGTTTTCATTAAAAAAAATCTATATAAAATATTCTGTTTACGTTTACAGGATTACTCATTTGTATGAATGTCAACACTTATTAATCCTCTTCCAAATGATATTGTTTGTTTACCTCTGTAGCATTCCGCTACTTGGAAATAATTCAGTCATCCTTATAATGTCAAAGCGAGAATTTCGTACGATTTTCTTTTACGAGTTTAAACTCGGCCGAAGCGGAGCCCAAACGGCTAGAAACATTAACCAAGTCTGGGGCGAGGGTTGTGTTAATGAGTGCACTGTGCAAAGGTGGTTTAAAAAATTTCGGGAGGGAGATTTCAGCCTTGAAGATGAAGAAGGTCGTGGAAGGCCTTCCTCTCTTAATGATGATGTTCTGCGATCAGTGGTGGGTGCAGAGCAACTCAAAGTCAGTAAAACGACCGTCGCTGACCACCTCAAGGCGATTGGAAAAGTGAAAAAACTCGAAAATTGGGTTCCACACTCATTAAACGATCGCCAAAAAAATCAGCGCTTTGATGTTTGTGCATCACTTCTTTGTCGAAACAAAAATGACCCATTTCTGGCCAGAATTGTTACATGTGACGAAAAGTGGATTCTCTACGATAACACTAGACGTTCTGGACAGTGGCTCGACAAAGGAGAAGCTCCAATACATTTTCCAAAGCCCCCAACTCATCAAAAAAAGGTAATGGTTACGGTATGGTGGGCTTCATTTGGTTTAATACACTACAGCTTCTTAAATCCTGGCGAAACCATCAATGCTGAATCATACTGTAACCAAATTAATACCATGCATCAGAAATTGGCAGTAATGAAGCCCTCTTTGGTCAATCGGAAAGGGCCCATTTTGTTGCATGACAACGCTCGACCACATGTGTCACGTGTAACGTCACAAAAATTATTGGAGCTTGGCTATGAAACTTTGCCTCACCCACCCTACTCTCCGGACCTCTCGCCTACTGACTACCATTTTTTTAGACACCTGGACCACTACTTAGAACACATAATATTCAAAAATCAAACGGAACTGGAAAATGCATTTATTGACTTTATCAATTCTAAAAATTCTGAATTCTACTCAGACGGAATTAATAAGTTACCAACACGTTGGGAGAAATGTATTGAGAGTATGGGAAATTATTTTGATTAAAGAACATTGCTTTAAAGTAACTAGTTTCTTTTTTTTTGTTTAATACCAAAATCCTGCATTATTTTCCGGACAACCCAATACTAGTCTGAAAAAGGATTTTAAATTATACGCGATAGATTTTTTGTGAAATTGGATGATACTCTTTGTTAAGGGAATTTACAGAGCATATTAAATTTCTAAGCTGGAACCATTAATTATAACTGCACATTGTTCTGAATAATTAGTATTCGGACAGCTGATGAAATGTATTTCAAGATAATACTGCTCTGTCAATTTGTTTCAAAAGGGGAAATAATTTATAATGATGTCAAAAACATAGCTAATTTACAAGCGTTTTACTCAATTCAATATCAGCACTGTGATCAAATAAATACATGAGAGTAGTCATTAAATCTTTTGTATTATAGATCAAATCAATGGGAAAATACCAAACAATTGGTTGGATTCCAAGGTTTCCATGGGAATTAAAGGATGGTCAGACATTACAAAAGTTCTATCGACCACTTTTTTTTTTTTTTCTACGAATAATCTGGATTTTGGTATGGTCTCAATAAAAAAGCAAATTCAAATGTTACTGCCAACCTTTCACAACATTCTTAAATAGGGATGGTTAGACATAATGGTGTGACATAATTAAGTTTTTAATATAAGATTTCAAATTTCTTTGAACACCGACTCAGTCCCAACATTGTAACTGTAACAAGTACTTTTATGACAGAGTCGGTGTTCAAAGAAATTTGAAAGTGTCTACTAAAATCTTAATTATGTCATGTCATTATGTCTAACCATCCCTATTTAAGATTATTGAGAAAGCTTGGCAGTAACTGCTGAATTTGCTTTTTCATCAAGACCATACCGTGATCAAGATTACTCGTGAGACACTATAAAAAGAAATATAAAGAAGGGGAAACCCCTCCTCAGACATTCTCTCTTTCTTCCACTGCGACCTAAAAGTGGGACACAAAATCTCTTAAACAAAAATAATGTTTATAAAATTCATAAATCTATAAAGTTGCATGTTGAACCAGCACAGGGCCCTAGGTCTGTCTCCATTCGTGGGGCGGCAGACAGACCCAGTATGTGACCCGGTTCAACACAAGTTCACCAACTCACAGATCAAACCCCATCATAAAGTTTGAAATAATAAAAATATGATTGGCAAAGCTTGTTGATTAAAACGATAAGCATGGGAATTTCTTTGCACATTAACCTCAAATTAAACAATTAAAAAACAGATTCATAACTCCTGCAAACCTGAAGGAGAAATCTCACAATTAAAATTAAGCCTCACATATAATGAATTTTTATGCTGATAAAATCTATAAAAGATAGTTCATTTTTCCTTTTGGGAAAATGTATTATTTTTGTTTTCTGACTAGTGTCAATCAAATGCAGGGATGCGATTTGTCAAGTTTTCCTCTCTATAAGATTTACATTATCTGCATCAAAATAAAATAAAACCTAAACAACGGTACCACATTTATTGACAACATTTATCACATTTAATCAGCATTATGATGAGATCGAAAGCGTTCAACATTTGTTTTATTAAATTTTCCTCACTGCCTGACCACATCAAACTATATGTTATTTATTGAGTCAGCATAGATAAGATATTTCTTTTTACACTTGCACTTCTCAATTATTCTCAAGGTATTTAAAGGCACTGTTTGTCGCATTATTAAAATTACTGCTCTCGAGATTATAAAATCTACTTACTCTTGGCTTTGTCATTGGAATTCATCAGCTTTTAATTCTGGTTGTAATTTTACCTTTTTCCTTTGAGCCCAACATACCACGAAACTTTTGAGTAAGTTAGGTGACAAACATCATGAGAGTTGGGAATATTGTATGCAGTCCTCTTAATAAAGGACCTACACCATTCCAAGGCAATGTTTAACTTAAATGTTCAAGAAACTAGTTCTCTGAAACTCCCTGCTCTACGATGGTTACTTAAACTTAGGTGCGAAGAAGTGTTTTTAAATTCTGCGACATGGAAGGAAGACTAGAAATTGCATGTGTATGCTCTGTAATCTAAAAGTAAAAGGGGATATTTTTAATTTTGTTGCCCAGTGTTCCACATTGTCAGTTTCAAATCCTGTATCTAGGACATAGAGCGCTTTCCAAGTTTCAGCTGCTTGATCTCATAATCATCATAGATGTTGAAAAGTCTATGCCTGCCATGCTTGGCAATAATATAGGTATGAGTTCACTAATATTTTAGTTAATTGCTTTACTTGTATTAAGTGTTTTTATATAATTTAGTGTTCAATTTTTCACATCTGACAGTTAAAAAAGTTACATTCATACCGGCACATGAATAACCATATAAAACTTTAAGTTCAATATGTTGTGTTTCTTTCTTTGTTGTAAAAGTGTGGTATCTATTATGTGTTATATTTATTGAATGATGGTGATTTGATAACATTACAATAATGTATAATTCGAACTGTACAATGTGTATAAAAAAGCCAGAAAATCTAAACTTCAATTTAAAAATAGGGGTAAATATTACACAGAAATTGTTGAAAAAATTGTTTAATCAATACTGGTGAAATAGTAGTTTAAGAAATTTCGTCATACATGTAGTGCGAGTATTTTGGGAAGAGGGAGATTCTTTAAAAAGAAAGGAATTGTGATGTGGAACTGATTGTGTCGTCTACAAATTAACTGGCACTCCTCCTAGCCTTTAAAATGAAAAAGGGCATTGGGGCAAATATTTCTTTTAACGACTTTAATTCATACTAACGTAATTTCTCCTTTTACTCATTTTACATTAGAAGAGATTTTTTGACAAATGGCGTATATTCTATAAGTGAAGTTTGACTGGAAATTTCAAGTCAAATAAGGTCAATTATATGGTTTGAAATTCACCGAAACACGCGAAAATCGTACGCTAAATTGAAATTTAGTGATGGTTACGGCCTAGGCTGTTAATGGCGCGTATACGCATCTTTGGCGCTGGTCCACACGCTCTTATTCATGGAATAGCAAGGTATAATAAATTTATTTTTGTCAAATGCCATCCCATTGTGGAAAGGGACATTTCGTAGCTTTTCTACTACCGTGGAGGCTGCGAACGACGCCTAAAAGCGGTTCAACATGCAGCTGAGGCAAATCAACTTCCATACGACTTACTTTACAATTCTATATACAATTCATGGGAAAACGCGCTAGCTAAAATTTTATTATGAACTGCGGGGTCATAAACCAATTTGTAGATAGTGACCTATCATTGGTCTGTCAATTCTCGCTGATTCTTGTTTGTTCAGACGCGCTTCGCCATTTCGCTATCTTCACGCTGAACTGAATTCAAACACTAAAGATGGCCAAACGCGTCTGAACCTACACAAATCAGGAAGATAGGCAAACCAAGATGATAGGTAACTATCAAAAGTCATAATTCCAATTTCCTTCCAGTATTGCAACATAATCACAAAGTTGCCTTTAATAAATGGAGCAAAAGGATTACAGCAGGTTCAATAAGAATTCAGTGTTCACAATCATCAAGAAATGTTTAGTAATCTGTTGGGTTTGATTGAAGTGAATAGTATACCATACCATATAACTCACTGATTTTTTTAAATGCTGTGAAAAATGCTAGAGTGCTTCTCAAATCTACACCTTGGCTTTGACAAACTTCTCAAAACAATTTATTAAATTTATGAATGGAACATCCTTCAATCCTAAAGAAATGTTGATTTGTAACAAAATTTGCTCGATGGCTTTCGAGGAGTAAAGGACCTGATGACGCCCCACTTACGCAGCCGTCTTCAGACCGTTTTATAAAGCACTCCTGTACATAAAGGACCGTTTACAATTGACAGTAAACCTCGGTTTCCTTAAATTACTGTTCCGCAGTACTATAAGTGTTATGAAACGGTCGCCTCTAAATGTACATCGACTCGACCATTTCCTCATTTTCCACCGAGATTTTCTAAGGTCGCTGAATGTAAGAATGTATATAATGTAAGCGTACGCTATAAAAATCCAAAAAATACAACTATCCGATAGATTCCTTTCATTTTGATCTCGATCTTATCCATTGGAAACAAACAAGACAACTTATTAAAAAAAAAAAAGTAAATAAAAATACGTATGTCCGGGTAGATGTGAAATGAAATCGTGAAACAGTATATTAAACCAACGTTATGCAAATAATAAATATATGCTTGTGGATTTCAGCCAGATCTCACGTCGAAGAGATCCCATATCGTATTTTTGAAGTAGTTTGAAGAACGTTTGACACATTATTATTTTTAATTTTAATAATTGTTAAATTACAATAATTGTTACAAGCGGGGTGCTTTAATTGAAAAAGAACCTCTCAAAGACATCTTCTTCGGAGATGGAGAAAAGATTGTACAACTACCCTTAAAAATTTGAAACTGGTAATCATTCTCTAGAAATAATCTTCCATCAAATATAGATACGTTAAATATAATAAACGTTAGTCTTGCAATATTTCTGTTAAGTAGTTATTGATTTATATCCTCACTGCTCGTCAGTGATTAATTTGTTCTTCTTGTTAAAAAAATTCAACCAAATGTATAAATTTATCAGTACCAACTTGTAACTTAAGTAACCTCTATGTATTTGAGGAAAGCTGTACATTAATAATAAAATGTATGACTTTTTCTAGTTTTTTGTGCAGCAAATGCAATGAATTTTATTTATTATTAATTAATCTTTATGTAAGGTATTGGTTGAAATGAAAAAGTTAGTGTCACGAGCGGGATTCGAACCCACGGCCTTCGGCTAAATACACCGGTGGTCTAACCACTTGAGCTATTGTGACTTCGATCCACTCGGATTACCATCTCAACCTATCTTTCGAACTTTCTCTCCTTTTTGCCATTTTTCAAATTTCGTGTAAATCAGGATTTGATTCTCGGCGACAAATGAAATGACCACGGAGAGCTTTAATGAAGATACACTTCGATCGAAGTCACGATAGCTCAAGTGGTAGAGCAGTGGCGCATTTAGCCGAAGGCCGTGGGTTCGAATCCCGCTCTTGATACTAACTTTTTCATTTCAACCAATACCTTACATAAAGGTTAATTAATTGAAAGAAGTTATTTGGTCAATCGGACCACGAAATATAATGGATTTATTTATTATTACTCATCTTTTCTATAAGAAATTAAAAATAGTTTTTCAAATTAATTGTTTATATTCATAATTTTGATATTATAAGCAAATGCAGTACTAAATATACTTTTACGCAATTTTGATTTGTTAATGATGCCAAGTAACGATTTATCCTCACTTTACTGAGAAGATTCTCTTTATGAAACAATATTTATATAATAAATATAGATTGTTTACAAAATGATATAAAAATAGTACAATCTCGTCTGATTTATCATTTTATTGGTAAACCGTTCCGACATAAACACCAACAGTTCCAGCAAAATCCCGACAAACGCTAGCACACTCACATATTACAATAACAATTATAATAATAAAAAATTAATCTGAATCATCATGTGATTCAGTATTAGATATCACGGGATAAAGGTATCACACGAGAGCACGATGAAGGCCACCCGGGCTGTATTTCATAAATGAATTTAAATAGGAAAAAATCGCCTTTCCATTTTATGCTGAGGACGCGAGAACGGATGTAAATTCAATTCCGGCTAAATATTAATACATTTTCCCACCTACAACTTTTTGAAAGTAGAAAAAACGGGAAGTGGTCTGTACTCGATTGTTTGAAACAAGGAAAAGATAATTGATTTTCACACCTTTATGTTAGTTGTCTTTTAAGGGGAAGTTTAACTTTGCCTTCAAAGGTAAAAACTACAGAATTTCACGTAACATTTACAACTATTGTTACAAAAACGACGGTTCGATGTTTTCTGAAATATGTAAATAATTGTACTTATGTATGCACAAATTCATCTCCACGAGAACGCATTTGCCAGTCAAAACTCTGGTAATAAAAAAGGAGAATATCAACGCGCTTGGAACTGTTTGCGTAAAGGAACAAAAAGTCAATAAAGACGGAAGACATTGCACGCAAGTATTTATTTTGGAAAAAGAGTTCTCTCGATCGTTCCACCCCAATGGGATCCATCATCAGTATATGTCATCGATCATTGCCAAATGGCATCATGGCTTGCAACCAGCCATAACTATTCGGAAATGGTGTAAAATCCGTGAGGTCAATCTTCAAAACCTATTACGGAAAGGGAAAAACAATTAAAAAAAGATTAAAATAGCTGATTTTTATAGTCCAAATAAACAGTCAATAAAATCTGCACCGCGTGTATAGTTTAAAAAATGTATAAAAGATAAGCGCCTCATTTATTAAAATATCTACGTTTAACATTTGTATTACATAAAAAAACTTTCACAAATACTATTTTCAATCTCTAGTAATGTATGTACTTTAAAATATCGTGTACTTATAGCGAAAAGAAAATTTTCGTGGCCTAGATTACCAGAATGACTCATAGGTTACCCAGACCCTCATTCTGCCAAAAGAAAACCTATAGTTGTAAATATTTTGGAGAGTTTGAAACAACACAGCATTAAATGATTTGAGTTGTGATATTGTGTTTATTTTATTAGGTCGGTGAATTTTCCTTACCAAGCGCTTAGAAACAATTGCAAACTGTAATTTGCATATTGATTTGTACTAATATTTTACTAATTATATATATATTTTTTTATATGGTTCGCGTTTTGTTATTTACTTGTTACCACTTTTCTTGTTAAAAGAGGTAAAAATGTTGTTTTTTTATAGAGGTTATTTCAACTACGAGATTATATGAACGCTTGAGGTGCCGATTTTTTCAGAAAAAAAATTGTAAGTATATTGTATATCGGGTTCGAATGCAGGGCGCTGGATTCGAACCCGGGACCTTTACCTTACAGTGATGAGCACCATGTCAACGCCTAAACCGTTGCGGGCACCGACGCCTGTGCGATGTTAAACACATAAATAATGAAAGTTTTGTACAATTCCTGATACTAATTGATCAATCAATTATGAAAGAATTCTAATCTTCTGTCAAATTACAAGGTAAATAAATATAATTTAATATAAACGTATAAAGGAGGACTGCTCGACGAGAAGGCGTAATAGTGGTAGAAGAATGTATAAATACAAATATTACTCATTTTCATTTCTTTTCTCCCACTGATTTTTTTTTAAATTTTAAATTGTCGGTGGGAAAATAGAATAACTCGATAGCTTAAAGCGTCTAGTTAAGATGATACAGTATCAAGTTTCTTCTTCCATGAAATTTAAAAGATATAGAAAATCCAACAGGTTTTAACAGGTTTCTATCAAAATTTTTAAACTTCTAAAAGACGAGGCACAGCAGTTTAAATTCGTCATAGAATAAAAATAGACGATGGGAGTTGGAGTGCAAAACTGTGCAAATAGCAAATAGAAATCTGTGTAGATTTTTTTGAATAAAGGTCAAACTATTCAAAGGAAATAAGTATTCCTTTATCACACTCTTTATCCTACGAGTTTTATGTAACCCATTTTACACAAGAATGAGTCATGTCGTGAGATATGCTTTGTAATGTGTTCTTCCAAAAAACAATATTTCTTTTTCTGCTTCAACAAATTTTTGAAACTTCCTAAACAAAGGTGCCCAATTATTAACGAAGTGGATTTTAGTTAGTATAGACTCCATTATTTTAGGTATTATTTCTTATTATGAAAACGCATATGTGAAAAAAATCTAATGTGTAATTTCTAGCAATTCCCGTAATGTTTGAAACGGCGAGTTATTAGTTAATAGTAAAATTTTCTGGGAATGGAAGGGAGCCGGGTATTAATTGTTCCTTTGTTCTCCAGTTCCACGCAATAATTAATAATGTAGTCATATTCTAACTTTATGTGAAAGAGGTTGAAGATGCATTTTTAAAAGGTGGTACGTTGGATCTCGCATGATACACAAAACGAAAAATAAATCTTAACTTCTGTGACCCATTTCAAAATCTTCCCCCATAATTTGCTTAATTCACTGAGTACTCTGTATCTTCTCGAAATATTCAGTTACGTGAAGTTTCCCACTGAAGGTTGTTTTCCCTTGGTGCAATGTAATAACTTAAGAATATTCAACAGAATTCCGGCTTCGATATTATCCTTAACAATTATCTCCCGAAGCTTATCTTGATTATGGTAAAGGCCTTTAAAAATGAATAAATTAAAAAAGAATAAATATTTGGAGATCGTGAGTTGCAGTCTGGTGTGACGTAGGTTTTAAAAAAACATTTTCTTTATCGTGCCAACGTTTCGATCTTTATTGAGATCATCTTCAGGGCTCAAAGTGTTTGTTTTCTGGGTAGAGGTGTCATTCTTGCCCCACTCTGGGCACTCTCAACACGACACACATGAATGACACATCTGCACAGAAAACAAACACTTGGAGCCCTGAAGATGATCTCAATAAAGATCGAAACGTTGGCACAATAAAGAAAATGTTTTTCTAAAACCTACGTCACACCAGACCGCATCTCACGATCTCCAAATAATCATTGACTAACGGTCACTAAACACCACACATAAAGAGTTATTGTTTTAGAAATGTGGCACATCTTTCTTCAACATTAAACTGTACATTTGAATGATCATTTTGAAGATCTTTGGGATTAGTAAATTAAGAGATATAACTTCTATAATTATTTTAACATTACAGAACATTCACCAAGGGAATTCATTGTGACCTAAGGTTCATTGCATTCTACAAGAGATGATTTTTGGAGAATGTGCTGTTTTCGATCTTTATTGAGATCATCTTTAGGGCTCAAAGTGTTTGTTTTCTGTATAGATGTGTCATTCTTGTGTGTCGTGTTGAGAGTGCCCAGAGTGGGGCAAGAATGACACATCTACGCAGAAAACAAACACTGAGCACTGAAGATGATCTCAAGAAAGATTGAAACGTCACATACCTACGTAACATCAGACCGCATCTCACGATGTCTAAATAATCATTCAACTAACGGTCACTAAACATCACACATTAAAAAAAATAAAACATAAATAAATAAATAAAAGGAGAAAGATTGATCAAATCTAAATTTGATAAAACGTCAAACTAATAACAGTAACATACAAACTTTGTTTTTTCTTATATTCTCTATACGATAGTTCAACCTGGACGTCATAAACGTTCATTAATGACTAATTAAGTAGGTTTTTAATCGCAATAATAGGAAGTTCTATCAGAAGTAATTACCGAAACAAAAAGTGTAAAAATAGCTAGACGGTATAGTTATACGCAGTAAAACAAGAAAATATGTTGAATATTTTTTAATGTTAGAAACGTTTTAAAACCATTGACAATTTTAACAAGTTTCGATTTAAATGGCACTAAGGGCTATTTTTGGAATCTGTGTTCGTTTCAAGGTTCGTGCACAACTTTCCTCACGGTGGATATCAAAAATTAAATGAATATTATTAGGATAATATAATATGATTGTTTAAGCTGAAGTTGCATGCAAGCATGCCAGCCATTTGACGAGTGGCAATTTTATAAATATCATAAAATATAAGCGACCGGAAGGAAAATTTCATTTTCGACATTACCAATTTAATACTGAAAATAGTAAGTATTGGATAATATTTGATAAAACTTTTGGTAGAATTTAAAACAAAGGAAATCTTGACCAGGAATAAATGCAAGAATTTTATTTATTTCTCTGTATTACATCATTTTAGTTTTCTAAATTTATTTATTTGTTTTTAGTTAACCCTCATATCATTTGTTAAAATATGTATAAAAAGGCAACAATTGTTCTTGCCTGTGTATATTTAAGAAATAAATCTTAAGCCATTCATATCAAGCATATTCGAGAAGTTCAACTTTGCTTTATAAACTTGGAATATGTATTGTCATAAATAATTTGCAGTTTGGTCGTTTCTGGGGCCTATTTCATAATGCTGCTAATAGAATTAGTTAAAATATATAAGAACACGAAATGCAAAGTATAAGTACCAATACTCTGTGTTTCATAATGGAGAAGTCCTCGTTAATACTACAAGCGATATTACAAACAAAAAAACTACAAAATACAAGTCAGCTGTTCGGTTCTAGAGGGAAAGTGGGAATCGAATACATTTGTTGTTTCAGGCTATTACAGGTAGCATTAGTCAGTTTGCGCAACTTGTGTCCTGTCAATGATAGGAGAAAAAAACAAAAACAAACACCATTCTAGGTATTTAGCGATAAGTTGACAATGCTCGTCAAAATAAGCATAGAAGTAAGCATAGAAATATTTAAGGTGGAGGGAGTGTATCAAATCAAGTTTTAAATATTAATTCTACTCACAAACTGGAACCATTTACTTCGGTTTACAAATACGCTAAGACCATTGGCGTGGTTCCTGCCGACAAAGAATCGACTTATGTCAGATGTCTGTGTCCGTCTGTACGACATTTGAAACCGTTCATTGTATCCAAAAACTCTTACAAAGTCGAAATTGATCTTTGTAGTACATTTTCCATCGTGTAATATTCTGTCGAGCACCACGCACAGTAATTTGTTCGTCATCACTATTGAAAAGTAAATCCTCCGAGAAAAGAAATGTAGAAGCACAAGTTCTCTTGATAATATATTGGAACTGAGATTTGTATTAATAGTACAAATAAAGAGGGGTATTTTGAAAACTATTTTTTTTACGAGGTCTATGAGATATGTACCTATAGCAGAGGTCTATAAACTCTCAGGGTGTCGGGTTCGAATGCAGGGCCGCTGGATTCGAACTTGGGACCTTTACCTTACAGTGATGAGCGCCATGTTAACGCCTAAACCGTTGCACCCACCGACGCCCCTATTTCTATGTAAACGGAATTCCTTGTATTTTAATTTTTTTTCCTGTACGTGCTTTATAACTTGTTTCTTGTACATTACTGTACATTTATACTTTTTATTCGAAAACAAAATTGTTCAAATTACAACCTACTACAATAATACTATTAGTTTATATTTTATTATGAAACAGGGCCCAGATCATTTGATCATAAATAATTGTTTAAACTTGCGTTAATGGATACAAACGTCCTTTAAAAAAATATACTTATACAGTGTTGTTGTTATATTTTGAAAATTGAATCTTCACGACAAGAAGAGCCTTAGGTTTGATAAAAATCTTCTCAATGCCAGAACTGGTTTTCAAAAAATATGTGAACGTTCTTTCTGGACAGTGGTTGGGCATAAATGAAACAACGGACAAGTTGCTCAACTCATCTACCCGCAAAAAAAATGTCAAGGTGAGTTTTTAAGGCTGCCTTTGTGATTCAAGCCAGAACGGCTCCTTAAATCCTGGTGAGACAATTATTGTAGACAAATCTAGGTACGGACTGAAACGTGACCGGTACTTTCCATAAGGTGGATAGGTCCGATTTTTCATCGCGACACCGTTGGACAGCACGTGCCAAGAATGAGTTTAGAAAATTATCTACGCCTAGTACAAAACTCGACCTCAAATTTATTATTCTTCGGACCTTTCACATTTCAATAACATGAACTGTTGATTGCGCCTTAAAATAGTCCCCATAAGGGGGAGAGATTTTTATCCAGAAGACAAGTCCGTTTTCATAAACGTGCTCAATTCGTCCTCACTTTTAGTCAATGATCAACGTTTATTTGATATCAACGACATATTCGGAAAACATTTTGCGATTTACTTGGGGTTTTATTTTATGACATCCTCCGGCAAAAACGAGTTTTACTGATCGGACGTTTTAATCCAGAGAGGGAAAAAAATCCTGTGCCCTTGAAATCAATTCCGTCCTCTCACTTCGATAGCCACACACCGCGATATCCCAAGAGAAATCTTTTTAACGTTTCCGTAATTAGAACAAACGAAGGAAGTACTAACGATATCGTAATTTGCAAGCATAGCGCACCAGGCAATAAGATAAGTCTGATATTTGCGATTACCATATTCTTCAAAGCCGATTAACTCGAACAATTTCTCTTGTTAAATTGTGACATTTCCTCCTGTGGTCTGCGGGATGATAAACGTATTTTTTGATAGTTACCTATCATCCTGATATCGTTGGCGCAAAAATTAGCGAGGACAGGCAGGCCAGGATGATAGGTAACCATAGGGATGTACAACGGTTGAAACGCTTTATGTCCTAATGATATCTTAGAGCAAGACAAAATTTAAACGGTTACCGGGATATCCCTCGAGTTTAGATTGGCCCTAAATAAATAAGTGTTGCCAATACACGGGCAAGAACAGCAGGAATAACACTGCGCCCACCGTAAATTCACGGGATTTCCGGTTAACCTTAACAAAAATTGCAGAAGTCGGCATAGCTCTAAAGCAACTTTCGACAAGAAAGAATTAAATTACAAACCGGATAATGAAATTTTTATGTTTGGCTACTAATATAATAATCGGCAAAGGCTAATATAATAATCAATACAAGATGAAATTGTGGGGTGATGAGCCAGGTTGGGGATAGAAGGTTCCAAGATGGAGATTGTAAATTTGCGCCAAAAAAATCAGTATACAAGGAACCAAAGAAACACTAAATTCATGGGATTAGCTAATTTTAGCAAATTGTTGGGTAAGAAGGGGACTCAAATTTAAAATGTATGTCTTTCACTTGATTGAAGAACACTGAACTTCAATAACATTTGCCCGGACGGTTTTGTAGGTTTTTAAGATCCGGTATTTTTAAACAGAAAAGGTAAAAAAGGATGTTAAAAGGGCATAAAATGACAGCTGCTAAATCGATCGGATGCAATTATCAATGGGCTCATTGTAGCGCTTTTGAATTCTTTTGTCAGGAAGTTTAAAAGCTTTGCAACCTTGCACTGGAATGTGTTGTTCTGGGCTTCACCGTTTGAATAGATCCGAAGACCGTGTTTCTAATAATGATTTCACCCGGGTGAAAGTGCAAATAAAAACAGTTTAACCTGCTGCTTTCCCCCTGTCGGATTCCTATTTGATCATAATCAAGTAACATTTAACTGAAAGACATTTTATCTTGTGAATTGAAATTGAGAATAAGGACGGATTTCGATTTGATTATAGCCAAGTTATAGTTGAACGCTCTTATTTCGTAAGAGAATTTTTTTTTTTTTGAAATGTGCAACCTATTTCAATTTCCGGGTTTTCTTACTGGAAAGTGACCGACGACCTCTCCTCAGGAAAAAATAAATTTTTTTTACGAATAGACAAACATTGGTAAAAAGAACGGGCGGTGTCGAAAATCTTACATAACGGCACTATATACCCACGCCAATTAAATACATCACTAGCTCAAGACGGAGGAGGGGCCGTACGGAAAAAAACAGTCGAAAAGGACCGTTAAGGCAAAGGGGCAAAAACCCAGGCAAAAATTATCGACATAAAAATCATTTAAACACTTTATATTTTATATGTATTTTTAACAAGGCCAAAACTATTAGGTTCAAGGAACCTAACAGTACTGGCAATGAACTCGACTTATTCCAAAATATTTTGCTTATTTTAAAACTGCCTATCTTTTACAATCTTGGTAAATATTACAAGAAAGGGGAAAATAACAATAATAATACGGAGAAGTTATTATTTTGGACTTTTATGGAACTTCATGGTTGTTTTCAACATTGCGAGAACTATAGAACGTGTTGTAAGTTGTTCGTTTCATTTTGGTCTTCCTAGCTGCTTTGGTCCGTTAGACGCGTTTCGGACGCAACACTGAAGATGGCGAAATGCCGACACGCGTCTGACGGACCAACACAGCGAGGAAAGGCCGATCAAGATGATCGGTAACGCCCAAATTACAGGTTCATCACCGCGCAGACAACACGGAGAAATCTCACAATATAGAACTAGTTGGTTATGTGGAATCATTTTAGACACTTCTCCGTGTGGTCGACGGGGTGATGAACCTGCAGTTAGATCGTTACCGATTATTTTGGTCTGCTTATCCACCCTGAACCAAAAGTATCGGTATATACTATTGGGTTGTCCGGAAAATAATGCAGGATTTTGGTATTAAACAAAAAAAAAGAAACTAGTTACTTTAAAGCAATGTTCTTTAATCAAAATAATTTCCCNATACAAATGAGTAATCCTGTAAACGTAAACAGAATATTTTATATAGATTTTTTTTAATGAAAACTTAAAATCCTGCATTATTTTCCGGACAACCCGATATTTTGTTAAAATAGTTTTGACCTACCACTTTCGGTCCACCAAACCTCGGGATATTACAAGTAAGAGAAAGGGACTAATAAAAATAATAAACAGAAAAAAAACTTTAACAAAAACTAATAAATCGAGGTAGTGAACGTTAGAAATTTAAATTAACAATGATGACTTTTGTATCCTAGAAATATATATGTATATTTTTTGGAGGAGGGGGATTTTCGTTGATTATTGTTAACGTATTCTGTTAAAATAGTTGTAATCAAAACCTATAATATTTTTTCTTTATATAAAAAAATTATTATTTTAATTTAGTACATAGAAAAAAAATCACCTCTTTTTCCTTTATAGATAATATTAATGGTGTTGTTGTTAGGCCAAAAATTCTTAACTTTCAGAAATGAAGGTTTCAGGTGATATTATAGATAGATAACTTAGGTAACAGATAAAGATAAATGAAAATGCTAAAAAATACAACAAACTTAATTAGCTAAATGTAATAAAATAAGTGGATAAAGAATTATAAAATAAACACGAGATCTAATATAAAATACATTGTTTTAATATATAATTATTTAATTTTGGAGAAAAACTTTTTTAAATCATTATTTCATTTGTACCCTATACATCATTCGTACATATTACCAATGTGATTGCAATTTTTTTTCAAATTGTGACAGCACTAATGGCAGCGCTGCACACAGAGAACAAGCCATGAGAAACCTGACAAAGCTATCACTCGGTGTGGGGGATTAATGGGCAAGGAGGTCGCGAGGCCGACGTGGCGGGTTCTCGGGATGGGAACGTGTAGAGAGGGCTCGAGCAATAGGTTTAGATAGATCGAATGGTTGACGTGAAAGTTTTGGATCCCGGGACGGATCAGTTCGCTGACAAAAGAATGATGAGGTCGTTGTGGATAGTGAGGTTAGTGACGTACTAAGGAACTTTGGCGATTTGTCTGGGGGCTTTTCATTGAAAGGATTGGATGCACTGGAAGTTGGATGGATTGGCAAAACCCCACAGTTCCACTCCGTATGTCCAAAGTGGTCGCAGTAAGTCTTAGTTTAGTTTTGACGGTCAAGTCAGATTTTGGTCCTAGAAGTCTTCCTAGCTGTCATAATATTCTGTTGAGTTGTTGTCTCTTAAGTCATGTGTGGGGTTCGTCAGTCTGCTGTCTAGGTAGTATTTGACTTGATGGAAGGTGGTATCTCTTTTTTGTCGATCTTCAATGTTGGGCAATAGGTTTATTCAATGTGAACTTATACTGAGTATATTTTTCTTCATTCAGTCTTGTCCTCCTTGCACCTGTCTTCGATAAGCTCAAGGTGTTTTTGGATGTTGAAGTAGCTTGGATAGAATTCGAGTTGAAGGACAAAATTGCGGTATCGTCCACGTAGGTGGTGTTGATGATAATGAAGTGTAGGCCAGCAGTATAAATGATATAATGGATGGGACCAAGAACGCCCCCTTGTGGGACGCCGGCTTTCTGTCTGACTTCCGAGAACTCTTTGCCGCACCTCACTCTGAAGCAGCCGTCTGTTAGGATTTCAGGATAAGATAATAAAGAATGGATAGGGAGGCTTAAGCTTATAAAGCCACCCTATCAAAGCTTGTGCTACATCTAGGAACGCACTCAAGCACTTTCTATCTCTTAAAGAGCAGAGGAGATAATGTCGACAACTTTGTAAACTGGAAAAACAATAAATATAAATATCTTGATAATGGTTTTTGGGTTGTTAGTAGATTTAGATATGCCATTAAAATAGATATAATCAAAACTTATCAATTTCGGCCCACCAAAACTCGATATGTACCGACAAAAATATTTTTTAGCTAGTGAGTCAATAAAAATAGTAAATAGCACAACTAATTAGATCTTTATATAAATTTAATAAACGAAAATATAATATATATACATATTATATAATATATTATAAAGATAAATCTAATAAATTACGGCGGTGAACTCTATAATTATAAAATAAACACGATAACTTTTATATCATGGAAATTGTTTTTCTACTGTTTATCTATTTTGGTTGCTCTGTTTGTTGTATATTAAGTTAATCAAAACCTATCAATTTCGGTCAGCTAAACTTATTTATTTGGGCCAGAGGTGATCGATATTGATCTAAATTACTCCCAACAATTTGTCCAATACTTTTTCCCCAGTCTACCTCTCCGACGTACCTAGAGAGGCCCAATACCGGCGGACCACGTTAGTAATTTATTGGTGTTTTTTTGAGGATTACAATAATAAAAGATATTAAATAAGAAGAATAAGAATCATAAAAGATCTAGACCCCTGGCAGACCCAATTTATCCAATCCGCCAAAAAAGCACGATCGATACTTTATTTAATCAAACGGAAATATAGCTCAGTTTTTTCAGCTTGAACTAATAGACCAGAAAAGAACAAGCACCGATCAAGGCAAACTCTTGAAAAAATAGACACATCCGGATTACGATTTTTTAAAGTTCTGGTACCTACGAAAAAACATTTGAAACATGCCGGTCCATTGCGAGCTAACCAGATATGCGGATTGACACTATCCTTTCCATAATTTGGATGCACTGTTGTTTTTTCTCTATCCACTTGTTCAGTTTATTGATTTAGATATGGGTACTACTAAAAATAGTTTAGATGGAACTTGATCTCTTTGAAACTACCAGAGATGATTGATTCCATTCAACATTACTATCAAATTTGTTCAGTGATTATCTTTGAAGGTCTTGGGATACTTTTTGAGAGGCATTCTTTCCGATTACTTCACGGTATTGAGGCTAAGCGGAATTTACAGTCATAGAACGTCCGATGTCTCTACTTCTTGGCAGCCATGATGTTGTACAGTTTGCCTATTTTGGAGATGGTAGTTCAATGGACAATAGCCGGTGAAGAGGATTATAATTTTTTTCATGTTTTTCTGTTGTTCCAAGTGAGAATGTTTTTTCTCTCTATCCACTTGTTCAGTTTATTGATTTAGATATGAGTACTACTAAAAATAGTTTAGATGGAACTCGATCTCTTTTAAACTACCAGAGTTGATTGATTTCATTCAACGTTACTATCAAATTTGTTCAGTGTTTATCTTTGAATAACACATTAACCCCCCTTGGAGTGCCTTATGTATCACAAAATTTTTCATCTTTTTATACTGTATAGAGGGCTGTTTTCGTGCGTTTTTGTCTTGTTTTACAGTGAACATGGCTGACCGTTTTATTATAGAAGAAATACGAGCGGAGTTAGATCGGCAGGTGGTGAACCAGACAGTTCCTGCGGTGAATCATGAGATGACATCGAAATTCTGCCAAATGATGATAATGTAGCGGACGAAGAAAACTTTTTGGAGACCCTTTAGATATGTCTGAGGAATTTTCTACCAATTATGATAAAGCTCATTAAGAATGAGCGATGAAACTATTATTACTTTTTCTTTTGCGAAGGTTTGCAACAAGTGGACAACCCTCAATTAGTGAGTGTTTTTGCAAAAAAGCCCATTAGTAAGTATGTTGGATTCAAATGCAGAGCCGCTGGATTCGAACTCGGGACCTTTACCTGGCAGTGATGAGCGCCGAGTCACCTCCCCAAATTAATTTTATTTTAGTGAAAGATGAAGAAATGTTACGGCTTGATATACTTGCCGCTAGAATGTTTTCAAGAACTCCTAAAAAACCCTAAACATCTGCCAGGATATAAAGGTATTACCAGAAAGGGCTTGTTGATGAAGAAAAAAATGTTTTCCCTATTTATCACTGACCAAATTATACTCTTATCGTGAAATATACCAACGAAGAAGAAAAAAAAAATTCTAGAAGATCACGAATAAATAGACAAACTTTGGTCTAGCTGATCTGGAGATCAAAGCTCTCCTTGGTTTGTTGCTCATGGCTGGAGATCTGAAAAAGTTCTGAATTTATCAAGAGAAGAGCTATTTTCCACTTCAATTGGCCCTTCAACAAATCTGATTTTTCTTGGTTATAATTTTATTTGTACTAAAAATCTAATTCTATTGGTTCAACATTTTCGAATCTTTTAATTTTTTTAATGTAACTTTTCTAAATATTAATCAAGATTGTTATTTTATTTTTGTTTATAAGAGAAGACTAAGGCTGTGTAAAATTGTATATTCAAGTTGATTGCAAGACATTGTTTCCTTGCCAAAAAATATGATTTTTAAACTTGAAACAATTGTAAATTATATATTTATCCCTAACAGGTCACGAATAGATAGACAAACTTTGGTCCGACTTATCTTCTGGAGACCAAAGCTCTCCTTGGTTTGTTGCTCATGGCTGGAGTTCTGAAAAAGTTCTGAATTATCAACAGAAAAGCTATTTTCCACCTCAATTGGCCCTTCGTAAGTCTGATTTTTGTGTGGTGTTTAGTGTCTATCTAAATCTGTGCTTAATGGTTATTTGTAGATCGTGAGATGCGGTTTGGTGTGACGTAGGTTTTAGAAAAACATTTTCTTTATCGTGCCAACGTTTCAATCTTTATTGAGATCATCCTCAGGGCTCAAAGTGTTTGTTTTCCGTGTACATGTGTCATTGCGTGAATATCACTGGCACTCTCAACACGACACACAATAATGACACATCTACACGGAAAACAAACACTTTGAGCCCTGAAGATGATCTCAATAAAGATCGAAACGTTGGCACGATAAAGAAAATGTTTTTCTAAAACCTACGTCACACCATACCGCATCTCACTATCTTCAAATAGTCTGATTTTTCTTGGTTAAATTTTATTTGTATTCAAAATCTAATTCTATTGGTTCATCATTTTCGAAATTGTTTTTTATGTAACTTTTCTAAATATTAATCAAGATTATTATATTATTTTTGTTTATAAGGAAAGACTAATGATGTTTAATTTGTATATTCAAGTTGATTGCAAGACGTTATTGTTTCCTTACCAAAAAATGTGATTTTTAAACTTGCAACAATTGTAAATTATATGTTTATACCTAACAGGATACACATTTTAAACCCGAATTAAGAGATTTTTAAACGAAAAGATCATTTTTAATACTATGGGTCGGACAGGACCCAGGGGTGACGAATTTGTCAACATCTTAAAGGGTGTATAGTAGGAGGGTTAAGTGCAGCACTTAATTAAAAACCATTACTTATTATTTATTATCTCATAATGGAAGAACCTTTCAGAATGTTTCAGAGATCATATTCCAGGAAATTTTAATTTCAAACGGAAGTGTTCCTAATTTGTCAAATCGATAGACACTTCTTTATGAGTAAACATGACACGAACTGCAAACACTTTATAAATTGATCATTTAGAGCTCGTGCAAAGAGGCTAATTTATACTGTTTTCCCCAGGAACGAGAATGTTTAATTGTCGATTTGAAGATCGGTGCTTCAAAGAACGAGTGTTTGATTAAATAAAACCCACTTCGCTCTAATGCCACTCGACGGTTCTCCAGAACAAACGTCCTCCTGAATTTAGAAATTAAACCTTTAAGACATTTGACTTCATGTCAGCACTTCCCATGGGCTGGTCGCCCGAACAATTCGCCTTCTTGAATAACAAACAAAGGGGGTCGGGCCGTCACAGGAGACGGGCAGAGACGACTGTCACCGTTTTCGCTTTGCCTTTCAAGTGGGACGTTATCAATTATACACTCCACTTTTACAATGACAAACGGGTGATGTCCGAACGATTTTCTACCATTTGAGTTTCAAATGCGACTTACAAGTCATTGAAGCCTTTTGCTTAAAACATTCAAGATTTCATGAACACATATTCCATGCAACAAAAGTGTAAATCAAACTGTAGGGTTAACTTATATTAAATTTAAAACAAACAATTTTAGCACAAGGCAAGTTTCATATTAGTTAATTTGGTGGTATTGGTTGTTCTGAGTTATTTCTGTGTTCGTCTGTTTTCTCTAGCATTAGAAAAGCCATCAGTGTAGACCAGTTCAATGTTTAATTAATAGCTCCAAGATATGCATAAAATTTTTGAAGTATATGCTGGAAATAAGCCTTAAAAATAGCTTCTAAGTTTAGATGTTTATACATTTGTGTACAACATGTAAACGTACATCGTTGTCCTAGATGAAATACATATTCACTTTCCTACCAATTTTTGGCTTTGATTCCGGTTAAATCATACGGCACAATGACCCATTTTGTGTTTTTCCATCCGAATTATTGACTTCATTGTATTATTAATTAATACAACGGTTCTAACGGTTTGATATTTGAAACCGTGACAATAATACCACTAGTTCCTTTACTTAGAATAAGGCCCCGTTCTGAGAAAGACCCGTGAGAAATATGTGCCGGCTGCCTCGCCGATACATCAAAGACGGATCTTTAAATTTTATTTATAACTCCCGGAACTACGAGATCCCCGGCCGGTTGGTTAAAATAGTCCACCCCTATTTATAAGCTGGAGAAGTTTTATCACGACTGTTCGACTTCCGCTTCCAGAAAATTATTTAGCCTTGCCGTTGATTTTTCATTTTAACGTGTAGTTTAAAAAATGAGACATTTTAAAGATCTGAAGACAAAATCTATAGAGATATTAAAAATAAAACATGTTTATTACGTAGCACGGTTTTTTGAAAACGTCTTTTTTTACGTTTTTTTTTTTTAATTTAAATTTTTTTGACGGGAATTTACACCCATCATTACAATATCTTAATAAAATAAAAGGTTTATTTATTTTGCATCTACAAACTGCTGGCCAAGAATGGAAGAAGGTTGAAAAAAAAATTGTAGTATATAAATGTAAATATTAAGAGTACAAAAATAAAAGATTATAGATGCTAATGATAATAAATTCCCGAAACGTCCAAAAAATTTAATGTAAAAATAAAATAAAAAAAATATTAAAAAAATAAACGGAAACGTTTAAAAAACCATGTATTATAAAATTGATATTGTATTTTGGTCTTAATATTTCTAATTTTTCTACAATCACGTTTCGATTCTACGGTCGAGTCGATTTGCTGAACAGAATTTATAAATACCACCAATTAATATTTTTGGTGAGTGGATTTGAGAAAATTTGTATAAATATCAGCAGCACACAGATAAGAAAATATGTTGATCACAAAAATTGTTACAAGAATAAAACCTCAAGTAATTTGTTCATAACAGAAATTGTCAATGTTCCTGCAAATATAAGGAAAAATTATTATTTAATTCAGCGGCAGTTTAAAAGGTCCAAAACGGAAAAACACGGAAGCTTTCTAATCAAGTTAAAAATAGTACAAAAAAATTTACTGATGTTGTTGAGAGGCAGATTCTGAGCCAGATAAGGAAAACAACCAGGTTAAGTGGGAACACTATTTTTACCGAAAGTTTACGTTCAGATAAAACAGGAAATGGTCTATTGATTAATTAATAATGAGGTCTCACACAAAGAATCAAGCCAAATATTTAACTTTTATTTATTTTATTAAAAGCTAATTTCAATAAGGCGATATATATGCAATAACATAGTTTCAACGTAAGAACTGTTAAGTCTAAAAAGTTGTTTACTTTAGATTTAAATCGAAAAAACCAATGTCATTAAACGTAATTATTATAACTTATTAAGTTCTAGAAATAAAATCTGACGTTTTTTCTTGATCTTTCTGCAAAGTCCAAACAATGTACATTGCTACTTCTGTCAAAAACCTTATTTATATTAAATTCACTAGTTTACGTGGCCCGCTTGACCAATTAATAACTTTCAATTAATTAAGGTTTTTAGTTGACATAAAAAAGTCAGTGTCACGAGCGGGATTCGAACCAACGATCTTCGACTAGATACGCCGCTGCTCTTCCACTTGAGCTATGGTGACTTCGATTCACTCGGACACCAACTTCCCATCTCAACCCCTCCTTTTGAATTTTCCCTCCTTTTTGCCATCTATTTGTATTGTAGCTCTTACTTAAAACTATGATAGTACATCGGAACCATTGCAACACATTAATAAAAAATGAACGTGATAGAATAGAAATAGATTTTGGCCTTCCTTTTACCTTCTTTACTTGAATAGTCCTATAAACACTATCGCTCATGTATTGAATTTTTTTCAGGACACCAGTGAAATATAAATGGAACAATGTACTGAGCATGTATTGACACTAGTATATCGATCCCGAAACAGAATACAGATTCCGGTCGAACAGTTAAAAACAAAACTAAAATGTTATGTCTGCGTTATAAACAACTCTGTTCAATTTATTATGAAGACGAAAACAAGGTTTTACATAAAGTAAGAAATCCATACTTTCTGCTTAATTTCAAACGATAAGTAACCGTTTTCAAGAAATATTTCAACAACTAAGTACAAAGACGACTGTAATGAGTAATTCAATTAATGTAGATTTGATTAATTATCTCTCAAGGTTCCTATATGTCCTAACTGGATCTATTGTGAATTGATCTTATTAGATGTCCACACCATAGTACGTACGGAATTTGAACGCTTTCCCGTAATATTTTTGAATTATTTTGTTATTATTTACGTGGCAGTACGGTATAAGGGTAAAGACATCAAAGTCATATAGGTATATATTTTCCTCAATTCTTCCAGTTGGGAGAGAGACTGGGAGTATACACTTGTTAAGTTTACACCTTTTCTATTGTTTTGGTCTTGGCATTAATCCAGAGCGAGATTGATTTTATCTCTTTCCATTCATTAAGTTTCACTTTCATAAACTTTGCCGTGTGCTTTAATTGGGGATCTGGTCTGGGCGTGAGCGCTGCACCTTTTTTTGAAAGTTTGTCGACTCGTTCATTCCCCCGATCCCCTCACGTTCAGGCAACTAAATCAGTGTCACCTCGCTACATTTTTCCCAGGCGTGGCAGATGTGTCTGGGCATTTCCAGACCGGCCTGGAGCCGAAGGAAAACATATCCGCCTGGACATCTGAGAGTACGTGCATCCGCGCACCTTTCAGTCCCTTTCTGACTGTTTCCTGTGCACAGAATTCAATTGCATGGACATCCGCTCGGGAAATTGAGGGGATGAGTCTCAGAGGATAGGCCAGGGAGAAATCTGGGCCCTTTTAACCCTCCACCCACTCCTTGTTCCATTTTGAATCAAACAAATGTACCACATTTTTTCCCATTGCAGCACGTCTACAGTAGGACTTCATTCGTCCTGGTTAGAGCAAAAACAGGATAATTTTTATATATTTTATCTATATTAATAACTTTTTAAACTTTCAAACGACAGATTTATTTAACTTATTATTGTTATTTTATTCATATTAAGTTAAAATATAAAAAGTTAAACAAAATAATTAATTAAATTTTGATGTTAGTTATTTAAAGGATACGATACTGTTCACCGCACAATAATATGTACTTTCTTTAATACATAATTGGTTTGTTTTAGTGTAATAGACATTTAAATATTAGATATCCCATGATTAAGTCTCCAAGTCACATGTGCATTTCCATATTTATGTTGAAACGAAACAAATATTCTTTATGTTTACCACGATTGATAAGTATCATCGTGGCCTTGTAAGCTGTTAGAATGTCTATTTTTAGCCTGTCAAAAATTAATGGGAATATTTTAGTGTGTTCCCCAGTTCTACCATTAAAGAGAATTATATCCCTCAAAATTATACTTATGTAACGCCCTTGTGCCATTATGGTACGTTGTTATTGGACTCCTGCAGATGTTCGTCTAAGGAGCTTCCTTGGACAAGACACCTGCACGTCATTTCCCTCGTGACCTGCCTTTAACCTTTATCCACCCGACTTCGATTTGCCATTCATGTGTACTCCGGAGAGTAGATAAATTTTCTCTTCGTCCGGAAGAGAATGATTTCCCTTGTCACATCGAAGTACGTCAAGGCAAACAACTTTCTTAAGCATCCTCAACATATCGTAGACTCCCTAACAAAACTCCCACCTCTTTTTCGCTAGTTCTAAGTTGTAGAATTTATGAAAAACCAATTTAACTGCAGATACTGTTAACAATATTCTTTGTATTATATTCTGTGATGTTTATGTTTGCAAATTAAGGTAAAATAGACATATTTACTTGCGACAAAAGTATGGGTCATGTTTTGATCTTATTCTTCTTCAAAATACTTGCTGTTTTTAAAGTATTCGATAAAAAAAAACTAATTTTCTATAATTAACTCTATTTTGGTTTTCATTCAATTAATCAATTACCAAGAGGAAAAATGTTATCGTAGAGTGAAAAGATAGGATTAACTGAAAAAAGTAAATTTAAATGATAGCTACGATTTTAAATTTAAAATGTGAAGTTTTTTATAGGCTGAGAGACGATTATGGTTTAAAGATGAGGACGGATAGGTGGCAACAATCTTCCAATAGAATGGCTATCCTTCACTCTACAAGGGAAATTTGTGAACAAGCCGGAGTCTAAGGACACATCCGTAATGTTCAACGCATTTTATAATAAGCCAGCCTTTTAAGGGATCGTCCAAGTCGGATCCTTAAAGTCGTTAGAACTAAGGACAAAAAGACCTCTTTCAAAAGGCCAGAAAACCAACAGGAAACGATTCGCAGCTCAACGTATTTGTCTCGTGGAAAAAGTATCTGTTAATAAGGAAAACGCGTTAAAATTTTGATGGTCCTGAGGAATTTAAATATCATTTTTATGAAATCCTGTACTTAAATAATATGATGTCTTTTCCAGTAGGTTTGACGATTTTCGTAAAAAAAGGCCTATAATTATGTGGGAGTGTAACAAATTCCTCCATAGTGTGATATTTATTAAAATGCTCCCTAAATCTACCTACCTATATGAATTTGATAAACAATATTTCGCATTTATTTAATGCAAAACATTTAACAAAAATAAATATATATAAAAGGTACCAATTATTAAACTGGAAATAGGATATTAAAAATCGGTTTTATTAGGATATTTCCAGATTCTTTTTTTTCATACAGCTCGTGGTTGAAAGATGTTCACTTTGAACTGGCATCAGTACATATTTAAAACGGGCGTTCCCCCGAATGGCTCCACCGAATTTCTCCTTTGGAACCCCTCTCGTTCTGGACAATTCACATCCAAAAGTCACAAGAAATGTACTGAAATGACGAGTGAACATTGAATTTCACACAGTTGTCATAGCCGCTGATCGAATTGCCATGCAATAAAAGTGAAAACGTGAATCATTTGCCAAAGATATAAGCAATCTCTTTTTTTCCCCGCTGCGTATACTTCTATCTAAGGCACGCATTACGCTATTCTTTGAGATATAAATGATCAGAAGCAATATTACAAAACTGAAGACTGGGGAAATATGTGAACCGTTAGAACACCTAGATACTTAATGTTTTATATCAATAATTGACAGTTATACCTTTGTTAAAAAGACTGGCCTTAGTAATAGAATATTGGTTTTCTTGGTGAATCCAAATTAAAAAAACCAAATGGGCCAAGTAAGCCAGAAATAAAAAATAAAATTTATGGCGGGGAACCCCAAATGATTAAGTATTCGGGTAGATGATCATCGATTGACTTTCAATTATCATATAATCAAACGAACTAAGTAAAACTCATGCAAGACTGCTGCCTCATTCCATTTCCAAACGAGAAGTTCGCAATATTATTGTGCGAAAGAGTCCTCGAGGACACTGACAAGTGAATATCGCAGAGGCAGTAGGCGTCTCTCAAAGAGTGGCCAAGATTCCGAGAGACTGGAAGTGCCAATAGATGGCCTGGAAGGGGATCTCAGCGCATTACCACGCTAAGGGAGGACATTAATATTATCATTGCTGCAAAATTTAACACTTTCCATAGTGGCCGCCAGATCCTACATGAAGTACATATGTTTTGGCAAAACCTTTATCAAAACAAACGATTCGTAATCGTTTGTGAGAAGTTGTCCTCATATCCTATGCCATTTTGCACCTGCAGCAACAGCCCGCCACCAGCAATTCAGGAGAATATGGTGCGGCAAATGCCTAGAAGAATATAACACAAATTGGAATGCTGCTATGTTTACTGATGAGTGGCGTTTTTGTCGAAATAGTGATAGCAGGCACCGCAGAGTCTATCGAGAACATGGGCTATGTACAATGCCCCAGTTTGTGCTCCCTTCAGTGCAGTTTGGAGGAAGCGGTGTCTGGGCTGGGATTTACACCAGAGGACGAACTGGACTCCATATTGTTGAAGGCAACCTCACCGCAGACCGTCATGTCCAAGAAAGAATACATCCCTGAAACTAGGGATCTCATAAAGGCAGAATTGTTCATCAATGTTTAGAAAACCAGGAATTTCCACATCTGCCCCTTCACCCATTGTCTCCAGTCTTCAATCCCATTGAGCACATGTGGGATGCGTTGTAAAGACGGTTTTAAGATCATCATCCGCAGCAAGTTGAACTTCAACAACGAAATTCCTTATGAAATTAGTGACAATCTTATTAACAGTACGCCTAACAAATGCACAGAGGTGTTAACTAACAGAGAACATTATACACGGTATTAATTGTTTAAAAAATTAGTGAGTCCGATAAACAAAATTATGGAATTAAAACCTTTTATTTTATTTTTCAAAATGCCTTAATTAAATTTTCCTTGTAAACGCCCAATGGTTTTATTCGCAACAGCCAACAACGGAGGATTTAATTCATGAATACAAGAAGCGAAACAATTTTATCGTATATTTGCTGCTGTTTAGCCTACTCTTCTTCAAAACGGTGACTGACAAATTGACTGTATATATTAGGAAAATGCCTTTGTACCACAAGCATATTGCCAATTAATGCAAACAATTTTTTAAAATTTAACATATTTATTACAAATAACATTAGTTACATGTAATTAGTTAAATTTACAATTGACATGGATCACGTATCGTGAGGGGAGTTAACAGCCATTGTTGTTCTCCCAGTTATACGCGAGGCCATCTCCTCTTCAAGATTATAGGGGTGGTTTCTATTGGATAAGGGATTGGGCAACACTATTGGGGTGAGAAGGGAGTTCGGTGTAGAAAGTGTAAAATGTTGTAATTATTTTTTTTGCACGAAAGGGATTTTGAAGTTGTGAAGGGTGTTTGTGGTTGGAGACGTAGTAAGGCGCATTGACTATGATTCTGAGGACCTTGGATTGGAAAGACCGTATTCTTTGGAACGTTTGGAGGTGCCCCACAGTTCCAGTCCGTGTTGTCTTGTAGATTGTCGGTATGTTTTTTCGTTGAAAAGTTAGATTTGCGCTAGTAGTCTGTAGAGTCATCCGAAATCTTGGTTCAGTGCCTGTCGTTTTAGTCGTGGGTGTTGGTTCCAGGTTAGTTTTGAGTCAAGATGGAACCCAAGATAGCGGACGCACTTACAATTACAATTCAAAATAATAGACGATTTATTGTGAGAGTTCTTCAGGTCATACAGATGATGAAGTTGGGGTGAGTATGCGGAGTCACTTTGTTAAATGATGATTCTTCTCACGGATTTGTCTGTGGGTAGAATCATTATTTACTAAACGTTCTTGAGGTCTGTGGGGTGATGTTCGTCTTCGATCTTTCTGGTCCGCATATCCTCGCTTTCTTGGGCTGCCAGACGGGTATCTTTCTTTCGCCATCTTCAGTTCTTGGCCAGTGTACTCTCTCAGTCTATCCTTTTAAGACACAAACTCAACAATGATGACAGCGAGAAACCGAAACCCGTCTGACAGATCGAAACAGCGAAGATAGCAGATCAAAATGATCGGTAACCAAGCTACAGATGATAGTCTACGAGTCGGTGAACCCGATAACAGTTCTCCACTGAAGAAGGCGTGAAGCCGAACGCGTTTGAGAGAAATCTAAACCCGTGAAAGTAGACAGACCCAATTGAATGATTAAGTGTCGGTCAATTTAACATTGTTGTATGTGTCATATGCGTGTAGAGAAGCTTTTCATGATTATACGTAAATGACAAATGCATAACAGTACAAACGATGAGTTAGTAATAGAACAATAAAAATAAGACTGTTTTGGCACTGGTTAAGGTTTTTCTTTACAAGCATGTCAAATTTCAGTTTGACATTCTCGTTTCGTGATAGGTGTTTCGAATCGTGAAAACGATTTTAATTGTCTTTATCTCTAAAAACATGCAATTTCCCATATTTAACACGTACGGTTGTTCACTTGGGGCTTTTGAACTAATTGCAGGATTTCCATTCCGTTAGCGTAGCGCGTCAAGTAGTGAAACGTATCATTTTAAAAGGCGGCGCACAGTCTATACTTCTTAAACTGGTCCATTTCTTGTTGGGCAAGCGGAGGCGACTTTCACTTTTTACCTATTGGATTCGTATTTCAAAAAAATGTATGTTGGGGCCAAAAAGCGTTTATTTAAGGGATAGGAGACCGTCAGGAAAGGTCGGTCCGTGTTTAAACGAAATGTTCTTCCTCATCGTCGGACGGTTTCTGAACCGTCGTTCCTTCTCTTCGAAGACACACGTGCTTCCTTAATGAAAATAATGAAGCGAGACAATTCAACATACCTTCATCCAAAGTCCTAAAAAGCAGAGGATCTGGATGTGCAGCTTGTCGAAATCCATCGTCCGACTGTCACTGGACAAAACTGAAGACACGGCACGGCTCAAAAAATTTCCATTTGCAGAACTTTCGGTCTTGAACGTCTGGTTTCTGTCACGGAAAAAACTCGGCTTCGACGGAATCACGAGTACGTTAGAAAGTAAAACATTTGCGTGTGTTTCGGACCACGGCGATAAGGGAAATGAACAACAAAAACAAGGGTAAAAACAAAAAACAAAACAAACAAAAAAAAAACTGGGAGGGCAGCTGTTGTCCCCGATTCCGCAAAGGAAATGAAGTTCTGAGAAAACTAAGGAAACGGGCCGAAGTAGCGAGAGAGAGCGCGCCACCATTCCACGGAGTGGGGACGGGCGTCATTTTCAAAATTTCAAGTCATTTTTTAAAACAATAATCCAAACTTCTAAACTCGAATTTTGTCAATTTGGTCAAATTTCTAAAAATCGAAATTGGCTCGAGTTGGCCCCAAGTCGAAGTCTAAGTCTAAGTTTGGGTTACAACACGTGGGGCGATCTACCAACATCCTGGCATTTCCAGATGCCACAGGTTGTTGCCATGAAAATCCAAGTGATTCTTTTCCACACTTGTGAGTGAAATAACCGTCATCAGTGCAAAATCTTTTAATAAATTAATGAAACGCACAAAAATATGATTTATCAAAAAAAAGTCTCAATGACAGAATGAAATTAAAATTTTATACTACTTGTAGTCGTAAGCATAATATTAAAATTTAAAACAATAAGTGAAATTAGTTATAATAAAATAGAAAATATGAATGATTATTGATTAAATTATACAAAAAAAGCTTATGCTGAACTGGCATTGGGTCACTTATCAATCAAATACCCCAAGGAATATTGAGTACCCTGGAATAGTATGGTGGGTGAATGTGTGAATGCAATTTATTAGCGTGAATGGTGGCTTATCCAATTACTCATCTATTAGTATGCATGGAAGGACATATTCCTAATTACCCCAAGGATTATCGAGTACTCTTGGGTAGAGCAAATTCTAATTAGACTATTGTTTCTGTGTATTTGTTTGTTATTGGATTAAAAAATAAATAAATAAATAAATAAATAAAAAAGCCCTTACCATAAAGAATTCCTTACTGAAGATGGCACAATAACGAAATGTGAGTGAATAGTTCAACAAACCTGCAAGTAAAGATGAGCCCAGTAAGTGACCCAATGCCGGTTCGGCATTTTATTGACTCGCAGACTAAACAGACACTTTAAATCAGACTAGAAAAAACCCCAATGATGTTTCTATAAATAATTTGATGATATAAATATTAACAATCAATTTAAATGAAACGGTTTATTTGATTTTATAAAACAATAAAATAAAACCGTGTATACGATGACTGAATCTTTATCAATAATTTTGCAAAATTCCATGATTTAACGGGTATAACTTTTATTTATTATCAATAATAATTACTGCATAACAAAAGATGGCAAAAATTGGAAGTTTTCAAATTTTTTAATAGTTTTTCTATTCATATAAATTTCCTTAATTATTTTTTAAATTCAAATATAATGTTATGACATTGTTTTCAACCAAATAAAAATATTAAACAAAAGATAGTTTTTACGTTCAAATAAAAATGTTTTTGCAGTTGCTCATTTAACATGATTTTTTGTTCCAACTGTTTCATTAACCTCTTTTCAAATGATTTCTGTCATCTTCGCAAAACCGAATTGACTTGAATGCAAAAATGAAAATGTTGGTTACCATTTGAAAAACAAACTTTCATGTTTCAACTTTTTTAAGAAATTGAAATAAAATGTAATTATTGCAATGTTTGAAAGTATAGCTTATGCTAAAAAAGTACCATTATCCATTATATTTAGTGGTTTATTGATCAAATTACTTCTTTCAATTAATTTATCCTATTATGTAAGGTTTTGGTTGAAATGAAAAAGCTAGTGTACCACAACTTGAGCTATCGTGACTTCTTATTATAGCTATTAGAAGTCATGACAGCTCAAGTGGTAAAGCAGAGGCATGAGCAGAAGGTCGTAGGTTTGAATCCCGCTCGTGGCACTAGCTTTTTCATTTCAACCAAAACCTTACATAAAAAAGATTAATTAATTGAAAGTACTGTTAAATGTTTTTCTTCATTCAGTGGAAATTCAAGTAATTGGGGGCAGTCAAGTTGAATACATAAATATTACGTATATATTACGTAATGCCAAATCTGTGAATTTTGTACTTGTCCGTGGCACCAAAGAAACCTCAATTGCAATGATATATAGCACCTATATAATAAGGTCACAATTATTTATTAAAAAAAGACAAAAAGAAACAATTAAAAATTTTGAAACATGAAATTACAGGATGTTAAGTTTTTAAATTCAAATATAAGCCTCAGATCAAGCTAGGCAATGGTGAGAAGCTGAAACATATCTGAGAGATCAAAACAGTGAGGATAGGCACCACGATCCGAAAAGACCAAAATGACATATTCATTACTCCCAGACCCCATGAGAAATCTCACAATGAACATGTTGCAAAATTTAATTTATTTTTAATTATTATACAAATATTATTATTTTATTATTTTTAATATTTTATACTTCTCTTGTGTAAATACTTTGTAGTAAGTAATATATCCTGTTACATGTGCAGATACAATATTATATTGAATTTATGAACATGCCAGTACCAACTCCCTTGAGAAAACCATTTCACCTGAACCCCTTAGCTTCCTAATGAGTGTAGAATGTTGAATTTATCGACAAATATAGTCTGTACATTACTTTCCAGCTATCCCTCTCAATTTGATTCCAAAGAGCCAATTTGTCAGTTTAAATAGAAATTATTCAAGATCAAAAAGTTTAAAGATTATTTTAAGGATATTATATTTGTTGGTAATTATATTATTTATGGACCATCCTCCAAATATTTTACTTCTCATACTTTTGATGAAATACTCTTGATTTTCTGCAGTATTTTCTGCTTCCCCAGTGTGTCTGCCTCTGGTGTGTCACTCAGTAAAAACCAAACAAAAGAAAACATGTTTGCGTATATGTACACATGTACACAGAAGATTGTATGCTCTTTGCCTCTACTGAAATACCAGAGCGTTCCCACCAGAAGAGAGTAAACTAGGGGATGCATGGAGGCTACTTGTCTAAATGATCTCTTATTTGAATATTAAATTTGTTTTAAAAATTATTATTTTTTTAAATGTGTTCTTAAGTTGAACTTGATAAACTTACAGAATTTCATTCCATTAATGTTAGAAAGACAGTGATCTGAGCTCTGAACTCTTAAATTAATACTAACTGCTTGACAAGCCTTATTCAAGATGATAAACAACATTTTTTTTTAATTTTAAGCCATGTAATAAAGGAATTTATGTGAGTTCAGAGGGAACAATAAAAGGATACCAGATACTCAAACTTGTTACACTTGGGACTTAAGTATATGTATGTGTGTCAAGTATATCTGTATGTCCAAAACCAAATAAATGAAGGTTAATATCTGTTGTAGTATTTTACAGTAGGTTCACCCTAGTCTTTCAAGATGGGACCACGATGGCTGAGCGGTTGGGTGGCTGACTCATTTTGTCATGGGGTGGCTACTTATGTAAAATTTATTTATATAAATAATTTAAATATATATACATGCAATAGTCAAATAATTATGACAACAATCTAATTTTGAATCATCAAAAATTTAAAAAACTAATTAAGGTTTTAAGTTGAGATAAAAGTCAGTGTCACGAATGGGATTCGAACCCACGACCTTCGGCTTGATACGCCGCTACTCTACCACTTGAGCTATCGTGACTTCGTAGCGGCGTATCAAGCCAAAGGTCATGGGTTCGAATCCCGCTCGTGACACTGACTTTTTTTATCTCAACTTAAAACCTTAATTAATTGAATGATATTAATTGGTCAAGCAGACCACGAAAAATAGTGAATTCGAAAAACCTTATTATTTCATACTGAATACACAAAAACTAGAGGTCACCCTACTTTTTTTTCTTATGCAAATGAATTTTATTGTTTTAGTTTATAGAATAAGTGTAAGAAAATTAAAATGTATTATGAGAAAATTGAAAGAACAAATCAAAATTATATTTTAACAGATGAGTTCAAATGACAACTGATCAACCACAAAAGCATAAAAGAACAAACGGGTTTTGTGAATCCAACATTATTTTTTTCATAAAAGAAAATGTGTTACCACTTAATAGTAAAAACAGCAATTCTAGTAAGTGCATGATATAGTTATTTTTATGTTTTCCTTAACAAAAAAATTTTCCAGGGCTTATCGCTTGCAGCGTTATATCATTATGCAACTATTTTTTACTTAATAAAAGACAGAAAATTTCGAATACCTTCTACAGTAACTCAGGGAGGGATCACTGTTGCTTTTGTTGCAATTTATTTGTCGTTCCTCTTCAGACAAAGGAATTTTGAATTGGTATTTTATGCATTTTAAAACATTCAAACGATATTCACATCTGGCTTGATTTTTTTTCCCTAGGAGTGCATTTTATCCTTTATGGGGAGTATAATGCATCTCGCCACAAGTGCCATCATTCTCGCTTGGTTACACTCTTATCCCAAGGACAAAATTGCGATACAAGTCGGATTGAGTGGGATTGGACTGGGTATCCTCTTTTTCATTGATTTCATTTTAGTCTTGCAGGATAAAACCATGATCTATGCTGAGACAAATAGGCTCAAGCAAATTACCTATGGCGAATAAAAATATTTTTTACACATAATTTTGTTTTTCAATTGTCATATGGTTGATACTCTTACCATTCAATGCATTGAATCAATCAACTCTATCAAGGTAGGAACAATTCTTGAACATGAAAATATTGCACTGTCTATCTGAAATTACAATATTTAATGATTATTGAATAAGAGTTGTTTACATTTAGTAATTAATGAAAAGCTATAAACAAAAATGTTGTTTTACTTTTCCAAAAAGTGAATTGCCATACTCAACTCATTCAAATCATTTCTAAAAAAATATCGTCTTAGACTGATTTTTAAGATGGTGGTATTTTAAATAAATGAACTAGAATTACATTAATATTAAGACATTCAGTAAATTTTATAAGAGCTTCTTTTGAAAATATATTAAAAGATTTTAGCTGTTGAAAGATAGCAATTCCTTCCTGCTTATTATTTAGTAATTATTATATATTATTGCATTATTTTCAAAATGTTATTTTTTGTTTTAGATAAATAAAAATTCTACTAGATACATTCAATTCCATGGAATTTTAACTGAGTCATATTTATTTCTGCTTTTTGTTTTTTTCTAATTAAATTCTAAAACATTTATCATACTTAAAAAAATATTTTTCAACTAATACATCCATATATTTTAAATATTATTATGTATATATTAATTGGCCTTAGACATTAGCCATAGTACGTAGATTATTTTTGGTATGGGGAGGGGTTCATTTTCAGCATTCCAAGGCAATGGTGGGAATTGAACTCCCGATGGCTTGATACTTGCCGAAACTATTAACTAATCTGGTAATTTCAAAATGAAAATGAACATTTACATTCTCTAAATAAATTTCATAATGATTGAATTAATACTCTATATAATTTTATTAATAATCTACTCATTTTATGAAATTTTGTTTTTGAATATAAAAAATAGCTCTTTTTTTAACAACTTCAAAACAAAAATGCAATTTATCCATCTATTTGTATGGTGTAATATGGATTGATTGGTCCATCATTTTTCACTATTTCATTTTAGTAATTTGCCTCTTTGTATTATTACTTGTAGCACTGAGTTTGTATCATACTAAACCAACCACCTAACTAGGACAGTTTCTTTTATCGTTTGCAATAATGCAAGCACAATGTGCTTATCGTTACATTCATGGTTGAATGCTTGTTTTAATTTTTCACGACGAAGTCTGAGACATATTCATTTAATGATTCCAATTTGGACATAATAGGTCAGGTGATTTCTACCCACGCTTTCCTCGCACAAAGGACATGTCAAGATGTGAGATGTAGTGGTGTCGTCGTCTCGTCTGTTTTCACAATAGCTTGAATGTCCCAAGAAAACGCCGTCGTGCTTGAAAGCCAGTGTTTTCTTAAAACATGTGTAACTGTTACAAAAAAAATTTAACTACCTGCAATATCAAAAATTAATCATGTGATTAAACACAGGAAAAATCTTTTGTGGAATAAATTTTATAAAATAAAGTTCGCTTAGAAGTCATTTTGGTAAAACTGGTTTTTAGGAGATCTTGTGTTAACATAATCAAAAACATTCGGTCATTCGTAAAAAGTGAGGAAGAGAGATGCACTCAATATCTAAATAATGAACATAGGGAGATTTAGACAAGAAAGAGAAGGCTATTTGAAACGCACGTTGTTGGAAAGGGTTTTTGCGAGATTATGTCCAAGCAGCCCACGAAAGAGAAGAAAAGCAAAGCCAAATTCGGTCGAGACATCAATAGACTGAGTAGAAATAAAAACATCAAGGGGAAAAGTATACATTTAGAAGAGGATAAGAAGAAGAAACCGCAAATAAATTTGCTCCCAAGTAAGAATGTGAATGATATCATTGATAAAATAGTCAAGGAGGGGCCGAAAAAACTGAAAAGGAGCAATGTTTCCGAAATTTCTAAAATGATTTTAGGAAATTTGGAGAACGTTCTGGGAAAAGCGAAAAAGGCGAATATAGAAAATCTAACGCGAAAGAGCTTTGAAAAGAAACTGCGAAGCCATAAGAACGAAAACAATTCGGATTCGGAAGTGATGACTATGACCTTTTCAAAAAAAAGTGGAGACAATTCAGCTAGGAGAGTCGATATGGAAAAAAACCCACCGCCTCTGAGGAAACTGCTCATTGGGAAAACGGAGGAAGAGAAAAATTTAATTTCTTCTAAAATAAAGGACATGCTAAACACTCCCCACGAAATTAAATTCGTCGACGAAGATGCCAAAAAAGTATACAAGAAAAAAGTGGTTAAAAAATTACGAGGTTTGTCGCCCATGAACAAAACGGTTTACCTGACAAAAAGTCAAAAAGCGGCGAAAGCACAAGAAGAGAAGCCCAAAGAGAAGAAAAAGCCGGTTACGGAAGAACAACTTTTGAAAAGGTTTGTCAAAAACGGTATGACGTTGCCAAATGACAAGAGTGAGCGGAAAAGAATAATATCTTGTTTATGGCAGACGAAACGATCCCTTTGGAAAAAGAGAGCCCAATTGATCAAGCAAATAGAAGAATCGTCGAGAGCGGATTTTAAACCGAAAGAACAGAAAGACCACGGAGACCAACCTTCTGATGCCGCCTCAGTGGTGAAAACATACGTCGTCCCTGACACAGTGAAAGGGGCTAAGAAAAAAAACTTGTCTCTTGTCGACAGCGTCGTTTACATAGAAGAAAAGCAGAGGGGAAAAAGCGAGAACGTACAATCCACCGCATCCCAAGAAAATTATCCGGAGACGTCGGACAAACAAGTTAAGACAGAGAGGCATCACGGACAACCGGACAAAAAAGTATTGCCTAAAGTGATGACCTGGAATACAAAACCTCCGAATAAGGAACAGCAACCGAAGGTAGCGGTTTCAAACGAATCAAAACAGGAAAAAACCGAAGCGAATAAAATGCACCATAGGATGAAAAATCGTTACACGCTTTTGCCCAATCGAAACCAACAACCGAAGAAAACTGAGGCCGTCGTTCCAGAGGTGAGGGAACACGAGTTACTAGGCAGAGAACAACTTGGAGTCCCGGAAAAGGCGTATAAACAGATCATACAAGACGTAGCTAATTTTATCAAAAAGGAAGAGAAAAAAATAGTGCAAAATCTATGCGAAAAATACAAAGAAGAATCGAAGCAGAGCCCCGAGGAAGTCGGCAATAGAGAGAACGCGAAAAGTGACGAGCGAAGTGATTTATCAGAGAAAAAGACCCAAAACGATAATCAATCTTCCGAACAGGGTTTTGAAGTTTTGCCTTCAAAACCAAAAAAGCCACAGCAGGTTAAGAAAAAGGAAAATAAAAACGTGCCTCTTCCAGTTAAAGAAAAGACAGTCAAGGGGAATGTAATGAAGAAAAAGGCCAACTCGAGACAGTTGTCAAAGATGTCTAAGACGAGGCTGCAAGGCTCCAAGAACAGAAAAAAACCTTCCGTCAAAAGCGGAACTTTAAAAAAAAAGTCTAAAAACGCGGCCACAGCTCAGGCAAAAGCTAAGACGAACGTCAAAGCGGGCGAGTTAAAAGGGAAAGCAAATAAGCCCAAATCACCCGCGGCCCAAAATAAAAGTAAGGCGAACCAAACAAAAGAGAAGGATGGCACGACAAAAGGCGTCACTGAGGGAATCGCCAAAACCACCACGGCCAAAGTGAATGTCGATCAGTCCAGCGGGTCAACTTCGGAGTTAGACCTCACGACATGCCACACCAACAGCACCGCTGGAGTCAGCGACAAACAAGCTAAGCAAGAACTGCAACGACGTAAAGCCGCCAACGCTCAACGGCTCAGATTAAAGATGATGGAAAACAAAAGGGTTTTTGCAGAAATGAGAAAGCTTCAACAGGGCGATCCTTTATTCACGAAAGTCTACAATTCAAGCCCGTTCGGCTAAACCGCTTTCGGATATAATTTGGTTTGAAATTTTACCGTTTCAAAAATTCAACAGTCTCATCGGTGTTTAATGCTCGCTTACCTTTCGTCTGATTAAAGAGCTTAAAGGAGGAAAATGTACCAGATATTTGACTTAGGCACTAATGTAATATACAAGTCTAATAAAAATTTAAATTGTTAAAGCCAATTCTTAAACTTATTTCAAAACAACGCTTTTTAATTATGAAAACTGTTTTATTTTTATTCCTGGTTTTTCGTTACAACCATTACTAGTTAAAATAATAATTAATTGTTAAATATTGTTTAGGTTGAGCCGAAACACAATTCTCATATAAGGTAGCATTTTTCGCTCACTACATACGAAGCAAGGAAATGCACTCCTCATTAGCGGAATGACACATAGAGAAACCTTTCTCTACATCCCGGACCCATATGGCGTTGGCCCAAAAGTAAGTGTCCGTGTTTCTTACTCGTATGGCCTATCCTTAATCGGGCGAGGATGACCCTTCTCCTACAAGTCAGATCCTCCGAGAGCCACCCATCTACAGTGCTCTTGATAGGTGAGAGCTTCAGTGTCGATCCGGCTACCGACGCTGCCATTTCTTTTAATCCAGTTTTAATGCATTTTTAAGGGTATAATATAATTTATAATATATAATGTATTATATTTTTTAAAGTGGCATCGGTGGCCGCAATGGTTAAGGCGTTGACATGGCGCTCATCACTGTGACGTAAAGGTCCCGGGTTCGAATCTAGTTGGCATGCATTCGAACCCGACATACATACAAATCGTTTTTATTATTATTTTTTAAATGTATTTTTTATTTTTTAAACACGGACACCCCGAGGTTTGATATGACCTGTGCTGTTGAAAATGAGTAGAGCAAGGCTATTTAGTTTTTTTTTTTTTTTTTTAAATATTGTGCATAACTTAAGTCGGTGTTTAAGTGGTCAGAAGCATGACTATTCTATTGTGATGATGATATTGTATATAAAAGTTCACTATGTATTATAAATGAGATCACCCCTTCCCTACAATTTAACGTTAGATCATAACTCCCAAAATTGTACAAGATAAAAAATAACATAGATAACACATTTCCCTAAATATGCAGCTTAAGTTATGGCTAATATGGAGGCCGTAAGGACAAAGAAAAGAAAAAGTTCATATTATCGTTAGATTTTTAATATTATTAAAAAAATTAATTTATAATAGGTTTAGGTCAAAATTAATTTTTATACCGATTATGATACTGGTTTTATTACAAAATATAACTCTCTTTTAAACTTCGGACGTTTTTAAATGATTTTACATTCATGTTCGAATAGAAACCAATATTTAATGTTTATTATTATTTTTAATTATTTTAATTAATTATACCTCTTATCTAAGGTCTTTTTGAGATGAAACAGCTAGTGTCACATGCGTGACACTAGTTTTTTCATGACAACACAGACCTTAGATAAAAAGTATAATTAATTAAAATAATTAATACGATCAATTATGACTACTAAATACATAAATGGATTATTTTTAGTCGTTTTTTAATCTTAATTCATTTTTACGGAAAGATTGCGTAATGAAGTCGAAAGAATGACAACATAGCTTTTAGAAGAAATAAGTTCAGCTGATTTTGGTTTTAACATTCAATTGTTCAAAAGTTTTGTACTTATATAAACATCTTCATATAACAAACTGGTGAAATGTTAAATATTTGAGAGAACAAAAAAAAAAAAACCTTTTTCGAATAGTAAGTACGACTTACCGTCACTAATGCCTCGACGTGATCCGTCACGTTGTTAAGCGTTGCGACTGTCTCGTGTTTTAATACCGGTGAATACAATAAGGTAACATTTTAGATAAATGCAAAAATAAAAAAAATAGAAATGGAGTGCGGCCTAGAAAGAGTTGTTATTCCGGGTGAGGACGAACCGTTGAGCGACAGCGAGATGCGCTACGGTCTCGGAGATGGAGAAGGAGAGGACTTGGACCTCCAAGCTGAAATCCCAGAACCTTTATTAAGAAAAGTAAGTCGTAGGACTTGAACTTAAGGTTAAATTGCTGTATCTAGTTTTTTTGTATAATATTTATCTCTGTTAACGAGTGGTGTGATACCTAAAGTACGCAAAACAAAAGATTTATGTTGAACACAAATTTTATATTTTACTTAAAATGTTTAAACCGTAACAAACAGCTGGTGCAAAAGGTAAAAGATTAATGGAAAACTAATTCTGGTTGAAAAGTTAAAAGTAGTGAAATTTGTGTGGTGTTTAGTGACCGTTAGTGATTATTCGGCGATCGTGAGATGCGATCTGGTATGACGTAGGTTTTAGAAAAACATTTTCTTTATCGTGATCGAATAAAGATCATCTTTATTGTGGATCATCTTCAGGGCTCAAAGAGTTTGTTTTCCATGTTGAGAGTGTCACACAACACACAAGAATGACACATCTACACGGAAAACTAACACTTTGAGCCCTGAAGATGATCTCAATAAAGATCGAAACGTTGGCACGACAAAGAAAATATTTTCTAAAATCTACGTCACACTAGACCGCATCTCCCTCTCTCCGAATAATCATAAGTCGTGAAATTGTTAATTTTTCATGAGGTATGAATTAAAAATAACCCCACATAAAATTTCAACTTTTAATTTATGATCATTTATATATTTTATTATATGTATAAATTAAAAATAGCTTTTTGAAAAAACTAGATGTTAATTATCAATACAAAAAGTTTGACCTATACCTTTGTCTCTGGTTGCTAACACAATAATTTGTCCCATACTCAAATATAACCCAAATGTTCATACATCATAGTTGAATCACTTTTATTTTAGATCTGTGGCTGCCAATATTTTCTTTATTTTTCCAGTCGTCGTCTTTCACAGAAATCGGCTTGAAAGGGGGAGAACTGTCGGATGTGCTACCGCCGTCAGAACCAAAGAAACGTTTTACCCTTTCAAGAGGAATCAATCTGAGACACGTCGTACAAGGGATAAAAAAAAGAGGAAAGCCCCATGAGACTTCGGTTTGGTCCACTTTGTACACTTATACATATAAGGGGGGGTCTCGACTCGTTTATACTCTTAGTAATTATCGGGCTCTGCCTGATCCTTCAAATGTCTTATAGAATGGATGTTTGACAAACCTTACAAACTTTGGTGATTAACTTTTTTTTCTTTAGGCGTAAATCGTTCAACAATTCACTTTTATTTTCAACCAAACGTTCTGATTTGGAGAACAGTTCATATTTCACTTTTTATAATTTAATAGGTTAGGTTATTTTTAAAACAAGCTTCGATCATTATGTAAATTTTAAAATAACAAGCATTTAAATTGAGTAATTTATCGGTATACAGGGTGGCAGCTCGTCGTGTTGTTATACATTGAAAAATATTTTCGGTGACAGTACATCTAAATTGGAGTAGAATGTCGAAAATCGTTTTATCTCAATCCGTTCAAAAGTTACGATTTATTTAGTGTTTATTTAAGATTTCTTTATATAAAACCTGAATTTTCTCCTCTTTAACTTTTCCCAATTCATGTTAAATAACAAAATTTTATTTATTATATATATTTTGTATATATATTTATTATTAGAGTTAAGTTACATATATGTTTATGTTCAATTAATTATTCTTTTTATGTGAGGTCTTGGTTGGGATGAAAATGTTAGTGTCACGGGCGGCATTCAAATCCACGACCTTCGGCTCAATACGCCGCTGCTCTAACCACTTGAACTATCATGAAGGTCGTGGGTTCGAATCCCGCTTGTGACACGAACGTTTTCATCTCAATCAAGACATTAAATAAAAAGAATAATTAATCGAAATAATTAATATGGCCAATTTCACCACTAACATAAATGGATTAATATATGTATATAAATGCGTTGTGTTTAGTGACCGTTAATTAATCTGGAGATCGTAAGATGCCGTCTTGTGTGATATGGGTTTGGAAAAACATTTTCTTTATCGTGCCAACGTTTCGATTTTTTATTTAGATCATCTTCAGGGCCTGGGATTTATAAACATTGCTTAAATTATACAAATACATGTAAGATATGAAAAATCTCACTAACACTCTCAACACGACACACAACAATGGTACATATATACAGAAAAGTTTTCATTAAACATGCGTAAACGTACAACATTGTCAAGAATCTGTGATATATCTATATGAATGTAAAATGAATGAAAACTGTTCTATGTAGATCATTTAAAAAGACGAAATATATTGTCGAAAGTTCGGCGTTAGTACAAAACCACTATTGACCTCAACCCTAATCTACAAGACTATTACTGGAATATACTAAAAATTACCACATAAAAAAAAAGAATTTCTTAGGTTTGGTAAAAAATAATTTTGTAAGTAGACGGGTAGTAGTCTTAGAACAAAAGTGGATTAACTAAAAGGAAATTCGGTGCTGAATCTAAAAATTGGGACAAAAGTTGGGGAAAGGTTACGTTAAAATGAAGGAAATTCTAGTTTTATGTAAAGAGACTAGTTTTTCTTAAACAAACACTAAAAAAATCGTAACTTGTGAACGGATTGAGATAAACCATGAGGTTTACTGCATTCTACTCCACGTTAGATGTACCGTTACTGAGAAAAAATTAAGACGACGAGCTGACCACCTTGTATATAGATTTTTTTTCTAATTTGAATTTTATTGTTTACACGAAAATGGTTGATCTAAAAAGCAATAATTGTCGCCGGTGTCGCCTTGACCAAAAGTACGTGGTCGAGACCCCTCTGTTGTAAAAAACACACCTAATGGTTTTTTAATTATTCCTAATTGCTCGTTTTACTAAGTAGGGGAATGAAACGAAGCCTGCTGGAGACGCCACCGAAGAACCGCAAAAAGGCACGAGGCAGATATATTTCAGTAAAGTTTTCGACAGGGTCTCTCACGGGTAGGAATAATAACAATAGGAATTCGTTATTGACAAATTTGCCCTGAAACCGACTGACTCTGAATTTTCACCAGGACTAACCGGATGTGGACTTCACTGGGCAAGACTTTCACCAACGGGCCGGACGAGCCGAAGGCCGGCTCCAGCAGGACCCTCGGAAGACTCTTCGGCCGTTCGCGAGCCCGTGAAACGACCGAGGAGGACGTCAGTGATTTACCAGCGACCGAGTCACGAGCGCAGACCCTCGGAAGAAAGATTTCTTCGACGTTCAAATCAATGAAAAACACGAAAAATTAACGAAGGTGCTGCGTCCATTGATGAGCCCGCCGACCAAAAATGATTATCACTTATTATTCTAAAATAAATATATGAAGCTTATGGCTGAAATTTGAAATTTTGTGAAACGTGTATCTATTTTTAGAGTATTGATCGAGTTGATTAATTATTAAGGTTTATTTTACACTCAATGATAAAATTCGTCATAACTCATAAGTAAACTAACAAACCTCAAAGGTAGGTAAACCTCAAAAAAGATCAGGAGTGCAAGTGTGTTGGGCTTTTTCTTCACCTTTTGCAGAACTTTTTACGTCGTGTATGTTAGCCCATCTTTATTAGAAGTTCGTTGAGTCTTCAATGCTCTGTCTAGAAAAATGCTAACATCCTCGAGAATTTTCTATTTTTTACTTTCAAATCTCCAAGAAGATTATTGGATTGCTCAAGTCAAACACTTAGGACTGTACCAAGTCAGTCTGACATGCATGTCCCATAAAAGACTTAAGTAACAATTCAATAGAAGACTTGGACACGATTACGAAGACTTCTAGGACCAAAATCTGACGACCGTCCAAACTAAACTAAGACTGCGACCACTTTGGACATACGGGGTGTTCTATCAAACCATCCAACATCCAGCGCATTCAACCCTTCCAATCAAAAGTCTCAGACAAATTGTCAAAGCTCGTTATCACGTCACTGATCTCACTATCCACAACGTCCTCAACATTCCTTTTTTCAGAAGAACTGATCCGTTTCCGATTTCAAAATTTTTACACCAACCTCTCGATCCATCCTAACCATACTGCTCGAGCCCTCTACACTCATTCCCATCCTGAGAACCCCCAGATCGTCATCGACGACTTCGAGACCCCTTGCCCCTTAATCTTTCACACATTTTTTATATAGGGTTGGAGATTGCAGAATTAAGACAATCCTTTCACCCATTACGACCTAAGCAGATCTATTGTGGAGGTTGGTTCTGGTTTATAGCCACACCTTGGGAAGTGCCCTTGCCTTCTAAAACAAGCACTTTCCTTGGTGCCTCTTTGCGTACCTCCTTTGGTGCGAGAAATGTCCCACCGAAGTGGCATATTTCCGTCTCAGCTTTATCCGTCTTTTTAAGATGATAGTTAAGAGAGCAGTGGCCGGTACAGCTTATAATTTTACTCAAATTCTGCCTGCTGATATATTTCTTTGCCTTCCTTTGTGAGAGATTTATAAATCTCTTAGCTGCTTCATACATTTGTCCAATTTGTCTTTCTCAATCCATTCTTCCAGTTCCAACTTAAGTACACTACGGTGCACAAGTGGTTCTGGTCCCTTGGGTGAGAGGGCTGTCCCTTTTTTGGCTGGTTGGTCAGCCTGTTGATTTCATTCTATGCCTTCATTGTCCAGGAATTCACTTGAAGGTAATCTTATTCTGTTTTCCCAGAGCTATTAGGTAATTTAGGCACTCGCAGAAAGAGATTTTGCATATTTCTGTTAATTGTTCGAGTTCTTGGACAAAATCTTTTTTCGGCAGCCATAGGCATAGCCCAAAATATAAATAACATGAAACAAATATTGTAATTGTTATAAGGGTAATAAGTTCAAATAAATATTTATCAGAACACATTTGGCGCAAAACTTTCACTGAGAGAAAAAAATCGATTGTCAAAGTTGAAATTTGTAGCTCATAGCCGCTATTCTTTATAAAGGGAGGTATTACAAAATATATCATGTACCACGGAAATCATTATCAATTTCGCCTCTTGGGAACAGGTTAATTGGGTTTATAGTCATTGCGTCAGCCGGCAAGTATAAATTTGAATCAACAGTTTTATAGGTTGATCCAGGCGGCTTTGTATATCACAATTACTCGAGCCGAGGCAAACACTTTTCGGGTCCCGGTTATCAATTCTAGCTCTAATCAACGATATACCTCGGAATTAATTTTAATTATATTTCCGAGTTAGCCTTTGGCCCAAACCAGAAGATATAGCACCCCGAGGGCGTATCCCTCCCACCTGACAACTTTCTGATTTACATCCAAACTCTCGACTTTCCAAGACAATTAAACTTTAGTCGGATCATTGCCCATTTGGGAGATTTCATTTCAATATTTTCACCCGGACTTATTAATCACGATTAAACGTTCCGCTGGTAGAATGCTTTGATAACAGTTATTAATATTGGCTGTTGAATTTTTAGCGTTTTTATATTAATTGCCTGTTTTATTTTGAACGGATTAATAAATCACAATTAAAATGAATACGATGTCCCAAGCCCGACTTAACTACTGGGTTACCTAACTACTGTTCAACCAAGAAATCATTTTAAAAAAATGTACATAAAAACGATTATTATTTGGAGGTCGTGAGATGCGGTCTTGTAGATAAACATTTTCTTTATCGTGCCAACGTTTCGATCTTTATTGAGATCATCTTCAGGGATCAAAGTGTTTGTTTTCTGCGTAATTGTGTCATTCTTGTGTGTCTTGTTGAGAGTGCTTACACGACACACAAGAATGCCTGAAGATGTTCTCAATAAAGATCGAAACGTTGGCACGATAAAGAAAATGTTTTTCTAAAACCTACGTCACACCAGACCGCATCTCATGACCTCGAAAGAATCATCAAGAAACGGTCAATAAACACCACACATACGTAAAAACATTGATTATTTTTCCTCTCGACGTATTCTTAGTTTTATGTAAAATGAGTTAGTTCCATTATGGTGTGTTACTTTAGAAAAAAAGGTTTTAACACTAATCAACCTCGACAAACAGCTTTGTTCCTCGGGATTACCTTATTCTGTGAAACGACTCACTTGACCCAACTCCTTCAGGGAGAGAGTTCCAACCCTTGGATGAGCTTTACTTTCGGAACCCTTAGAACGTCCAGGGAATCGAACACCTGGTCTCTTGCAAAACAAAATCAACTCCAACCAATTAGAAAAAACGAATTATTAACTCAGAGATTAAAGAAATCTTAAAATTTAAACTGTAAACTATAAAAGTGTAAATTATTCAAACTACAAATCAATGTTAGGCTTGATTGGATTTTTGAAATGCATTTATAATATTTAATTTTTTACTTGTTTATATTCAGTTCCTATAGAACCTAGACTAGATTTATGGAACGTTTGTTTCTTCTGTACCCTTGTTTTGTTATCATTAATCAAGTGTTGGTTTTAGCCGCGGGTCGCGACAACCGACTTCCATTTCATTCCGTCCTCTTTATACAAAATTTAATTATAACGGATTAAAAATAGCAATGCTCCCGATATAGATTACGCTTCACTTTGATTAAAAAATAATAAACTTAGGTATGGGACGTTTTTTTTATTCATACGATCCAGAGCGGAGGGGGTGGGTTGAGTGAAGAACGGATTTCCATCATCGCAAAAGTTACACTTATGATGATTAAAAATATCTGGCCAGTTGCCGGCAGAACTGTTCGTTTATTGCTTCTTCCACCCGCCCGACTAACAACTGATAATAAACTCAATTGTAGCACCTTTTCTCAAATTAACCATTGGATCAAATTGAATAACCGTAAAGCTGATTCGCATTATTCTATTAGCTAGTCTCAATTTTCCCCTCAAGTGCAGAGAGTAAAAAAAAATCCATCCTTAATCCATTACATTTAAATGTTTAATTATTTCAATTATTATTCTCTACTTATTATTACAAAGAAATAAAGAGCGGTTTTTTTGTATAGTAAAAGGTAATTTATTAAAAGAAATTTTATCGGAAGGAAAATGGGAAATTTATTAGAAAAAGGGGAATTACTAATTAAAGAAAATATATATGTAAATATAGATATATTGATAGACAAATTTTACGCATCACTCCATTTATTTACTTTAAAAATTAAATCCATTACATTTTTACGTTGGCTACAGTTAATTAGAAGCTATCATATTTAAAATAATTATTTGATTAATCCCATTTGCACAAAAAGTACCATTATGCACTTCTATTCTCCCACGCCTAAAAATCGCTTTCAGTTAACCTTTTCCTTCGTTGATTTGATGTGATATTATTTTTATTTTCAAACCTTTTGCATTGACTTCAGTCAGGCATGTGGGTGAGTATGTCAGTGTCAGGGTCATAGCATTATTGGAGGAAGGATACAGCCAGCGCGAAGTCGACAGGAGACTGAATGTAAATCACTCTAGAATAGGAAAGGATTTTAGGCACTTCACTGAACAGGGCTTCACCATAGAAGACCAGGAATGAGATATGAAATCTGATAAGACAAGTCCGTAATGTTTCGTTTTCCTCCAGGAATGTAAGAAGGTTCAATGGAAATAACCTCAGGGCCAGGCAACTGGCTCGTGGACCTCTTTTTACCACAGCTCAGAAAATGACCAGTCTTCAATTCTCACGGGAACATGTGAATTGGCCATGGTGGACGACTTTACAGATGAGATGAGAGTTGGCCTCAAATTTTCAGATGAGTGTAATTTCATACGGAGACGCTCAGGAGAAAGGTGCGCCCCACACTGTATACCTCAGGTGTCATTCGACGGGGTTTTTATATGGCTTTTGCTTGGATGCCAGCACTGAATTGGTTGTTGTGCGAGATTTTTAACTTCACAGAGGTACTTACAAGACATAATCGACGTGCTTCTGTGCCATACCCCCTCAAATCGGTGAGAACTTCTTGCAGGATAATGTCAGGTCCCACAGAACATGTATTCTGGATGACCTGAACGAGGTAAGAATTGAGTGCATGGTGTATCCAGCTCGAAGTCCAAATTTGGACCAAATCGAACTGTGGTCTGGGGGTTCAGTTGGTCCATTTAAGAAACGAGACCGCAGATCCTAACACCCTAGAAGAGTCGGAAACGGCTGTTCTTGATGAATGGGAAAAAATTCTTCAGGTTCTGGATTTAATCAGAATTTTTTTTTCAAGGAATGAAAAATCGTTTAACAGACGTGATTCGTGCCAGAGGTGGAAATACTCGATATTCAAGGGGAGAACAATGTTTTTTTAAAAATATTTTTATTATTTAATTAGAAATCGTGAGATGCGGTCTGGTGTGATGTAGGTTTCAGAAAAAACATTTTCTTTATCGTGCCAACGTATATCATCACATTACATTCCACACATCAAATATTTTTCACTCACTGGCACTCTCGACACGACATGTAAGAATTACACAGAAGACAAACACTTTGAGTGATTAGAAATACTTTGATTGAATATATAAAAAATATATTTTGCATGGTATAAATTCACTTTTCCACATCCAAAATGTAATTGTTATATGTAAACTATGTTTGTAAATCCCAGGCCCTGAAGATGATCTCAATAAAGATCGAAACGTTGGCACGATAAAGAAACCTACATCACACCAGACCGCATCTCACGATTTCTAAATAAATATCGATTAACGGTCACTAATCACCACACAAAATATTTTTATTTATTTTTGAATTTTATGTATTTTTAATCTTTACTCAATAATTTTTTTAAGAATTAGGTAATAAACATTTTATTTTTAAATCTGTTATTTTTACAACCGAATCTATTTTTGGTATGCAAAATATAAAAAAGACTAAGTGCATTAAAATTTAAGGGTGATGCGTTAATTTTGTCCATCGGTGTATCGACTGACATCTATGTCAGTCCAGAATTATGTGGAAATAGCAGGTTCGATCTCAACCTCTCTCACTTATTCACGATGTCACTTACTCTCATTTCTCACTCATCCTCACAGTCAGCCACTCACTTTCTCTTTGTTCGCATTCTATTAAAAAAATCGAATTATACTACTTGTTATTATAATTGTGTTTTCTCCTCTGATACTAGAGTACGATAGTAATGGTTTTATTAAGTTGTTTACGTAGTTGCAATACTATTTTTAATGTGGATGGACAGTTTAAAAACATATCACGATCTAATATTCAAAATATATAATATGTAATGCATATTTGATATTCGTAAAGTACTTCGAAGGAGGTATGTTCAATAAATTTTATTGAGTCCGTAAGAGCATTACAGTTGCCAGACGTTCCGAACTATTGCGTAAAAAAGGATTTTCAACTGTGACCTGTCACCACACGTTATCTTCAGATATAGAATTTTAGTACAAGGGAATATTTTTTGTATTATGGCTCGTTTTATTTGTTTGGGTTCACACTGAAATTAATGTAAAAAAGACGAAGTTATGTTAAATTCAATTAATTAATCTTTTTATGTAAGGTATTGGTTGAAATGAAAAAGTTAGTGTCACGAGTGGGATTCGAACCCACAACCTTCGGCTCAATACGCCGCTGCTCTAACCACTTGAGCTATCGTGACTTCGATCAACTCGGACACCAACTCCCCATTTCAGCCTACCTTTCCAATTTTCGGGGCGGGAGCTGGGGTCTTGGGTTGAACCCCAAGACCGAACTGACGGTAAATCTAGGGCAATTATGCTACAGTTTTCCAGTATGAAATCTTAGCGATTGAACAATGTGCCGGAGTAATAAAAAGCCTAGTAATACATTCCCAGAAGATAGCCATTTTCTTTGACAGCCAGGCAGCTCTCAGGGCCTTAGGCTCGTGCGAGGCGAAGGCAAAGAGCGTTTGGAAATGCATGGAGGCCCTGACGGAAGTGGAAGACCCTGGCATGGGTCCGTGGACATTAGGGGCATAGAGGCAACGAAAAGGTCGACATGTTGGCCAAAGAAGGAGCCAACATGGACTCTTCAGGATCTGAACCCTACTGTGGCTTAGCATCGTGCCACAAAAGAAGGTAGATCCTAAAATGGATCCTTAATGAGTACAAAACCTGGTGGAACAATACCACAGGTATGAGATACGTGAAGAGCGTCATAGAGGACCATCCGCAAAACTTACAAAAGAATTACTGGAAGGCAACCGCAACCGAACAAGGATTCTGGTTGGACTCCTGACAGGGCACTGCCACTTAAGAAAGCACATGCACCGGATAGGAGTACAGACTGAAGAAACACTGTGCGGATACTGCCAGGAAGAGGAGGAGACTTCAGAACACATTTTATGTTTCTGTGAAGGTCTATGTAGTTGCAGGTTCGTGCAACTAGGACAAGAAAAATCACAAGCAAGATCCTACACCTAGGAACCGCTGGCAAAGCTGTGGAGGCTGGTTAATAGCCTGAAGCTGGCCAGTGAGTTGTAAATAACAAAGGAGTATAATAGATCTATTCAGGCCGCCTCTTTTATCCCTATCCTTATCCCTGTCCCTAATAGAAACTTAACGATTGTTATGTTGTTTTGTTTGTAATTGATACGTAATTTTCACTACTCTTTTTAAGTAATAAATTTCTTTTTGTGGCCTGCGGTTTAATGGATCTGTTGTTTGGTCACTGCCGATCATCTTGGCCATTCTTGGGGTTTTGGTCTCTTCACAGGTTTCATTAATCTTGGTCGGTCTTGTCCTTTTTAACTATAACAAAATTGAACATCATGTTGTGTCATGGAAAAAACCAATATTATTATCGTTACCTTTAGACATAATGATCTGATATACGAAAAACAGGTTTTTGGGTAACCTACATCTCAGTCGAACAATTGTAAATTTGCTTCAACGAAAAAAGTTAACAGTGGAAAATTGAAACAACTAGCTGAAGAAATTTTAATTAAAAAACAGACATTTAACAATTGATTTAATTGTTAATATTTATTGTCAGTATGTGCCAAAGCTCAATGCCAGGCAGGAGAGAAGCATAAAATGAAATAATAAAAATCTTTAGAGCAATATTAAACATTTCTACGGGCTATTAATCGTTAGGGATTAAATTGTACTCTATGTAATATCAGGCTGACGATTCAAAGCGAAGCCCGTGTCCCGAGGGGGGACTTAAAAATCCTCCCAGACCTCCGACCGGGGATGGGCCTGATTGTCGGCCCTGAATGTTCGCCGGGCGGGCATTAGCTGACAAAGGAATAGTAAACTTGAGTTTCCTGCTATCACTGTTGCCCCTTTGTCGTAAGGCTTATCTCATCCGGGCCGAACAGCTTCGCCGCCTCCCTTCATCGAGAGATCATCTGCCCAACTCATTAGGGCTTTGCCCTTCCATCTACAGGGAAATCAAGTTAAGTCTGATTATTGTTCCCTCAGCCGCAATCTCAGAGCGAAACGACTTGAATCCTTAAATATAATAGATTAATTCGAATTTATTTTCGATTTTTTTTTACAGAGCAACTTGATTTATGTTGAACATGGGTGCGAATGTTCAACAATAGTAATGCCAGTAAAATCTATTAAATTTAATTTTATTTGCGTATTTACACTTTGATGGCACAAGTGATGATATAGTAAATATCATAAATTTGTGGGATCAATCTTAGAAAAATAAAAATTAAATTACCAAGCACTACCAGAATGTATGCCGCCTAAATAAGTGTATAGCCTTAAAGGTACATAAACAAAATATAATGTATTTAAAAATTGCAAAGATTGTATATACTTTACGACTTTTTTGTACATTTGTCTTATTGTCCTTTTTAATTTTTTTAAAGTTTATAAAAATTAAACGAGGGTTGCACTTGTCTTTTTTTTGTAGGCGGTTCTGATTTCTTATCGTGGTACAAATCTGAGGACAGTCCAACTTCGTAAGATGCCATCAAAATCAACGAGATAAGATGATCAAATATGAAATGAATATGATATATTTTTATCGGTTAAACATGTAATAATTAAAACATTCGTGTTTATAGCAACAAAGTCAGTGATTCAAATAAGTGAGCATCTGGTTTTGACCAAGTACAGCCTTTCAGATTCTAATAAACAAACAATCAAGACATAATCATTCTTCATATAATACGTTAAGTTGATAAGTTTTGCTTGTTGTGATTTGTATGTAATACTTGTGAGATTATACAGATACGCCTAATTTCGGCATCTTCAGTAGTAGTCCGTCGTTTTGTCAATCCTCATGTCATGTTTGTAATATCTAAAGGGTGGGTTCAAACTGTCTTTTTTGGTCTATGGGTGCAGTTTGGAAACAACGAACATGGTAGACCAAAAATTCAGCATCTGTTTAACTCGACCGCCTTTCAGAGGCGAACAAAGCAACGTGCCTAACATAAACTTTTAGAATAGAACAAAACAAATGATGTAACAGGTGGAGGTACACAAATACAAGTAGAAGACGGCCATAATGCCAAAACGCGAGCAAAAAATCCACATGCTTTCATTATAGTAACTGTTTTACTTTTATATGACTTGCTGACTGAATCATTTAAATTTCAAGATTTAAAAAATTATAATTTACTATTATGATTCTTTCTTCTGCATTTTATCATAGGGTTTAGTCCTGAACGCTGTGATTTGTACCCATGACGAGAAAATAATGCCATTTAGCCAAAGGTGAATAAAAGGTAAGAAAGGAAGAAGTTTGAAAACGTTTTTTTACTTCGTTGTCCATTCTATTTTTGAGGAACAATGTGCGGCTGTATAGGGGGACGTTAGGGAAAGTCGGTGGTATTTTCGATGAGGGTCGAAGCAGTAAATGGTCACCTAATACTACACCCCATTGCACTTTCTGAATCCTCCCTTCGAAGGAATCGAACGGGAAATCCCTTTCAAACTGCTTTCACTTTCCCACTCGGCAATATATGTTTTTGTTTCCGATATTCTTTACATTTTGGTGTCGAACCAGTCTGAAAAATGTTTCAACAATAAACTATTAAAATAAAAATCTGAAAACGCTTGAATAACTTTTGACTGTATATCCACGTATTTTATCTTTTGCAAATCACTTATTTCTAAAAAACGAACATCTACAGGTCTATAATTAAAAAAACAAAAACAACAACAATTCATTTCATGAAAATCTTGTCAAAATTGTCTTCAGCAGTTTCTAATCAATTACCACAAATATATAAATTACAAATACGTAATCATATGAATTAAATAATTCCGCAACTAAACATGTTTCAAGATTAAAACTTATTTATTTTAATTAATTATACCTTTTATCTAAAGTCTTGGTTTAGATGAAAAAGCTAGAGTCACGAGCGGGGTTCGAACCCACGACCTTCGGCTAAATACGCCGCTGCACTACAACTTGAGCTATCGAGCGTTCGATCCACTCGAACACCAACTCTTCATCTCAACTTACCTTTTGAATTTTCCCTCTTTATGCCATATTTCCAAATTATTTTTTTTTGTCTGATTGCTTAAAGTTAGTAGTTTAAATAACTACATTAAAAGAGCGGGTATAAAATGCAGAATAAAACAAAAATAATTGATCTGCAGATTCGCTCTATTTCTAGCCCATTTACAAAGATACAACAACAATAACAAATCTAAATTTATGAAAATACCAAGACAAATACTGTTCATATAAAAATATAGAACAAATAACACAAACATACATACATTTAACATGTATAATAGAAACATAATAAAAAGCATACATTTTTATAAGAAGAGATACAAAAAAAAAATATTTACAATGGTATAATCGGAGAAAATATTTCTTTATTGCACGTTTGTTTGTGTTGAACATATCATTGGTAGAATGCTTATTAACCAACAGTTAAAATTCTAGAAATACCAGAGTGAAGTAAGTAATTATATTTTTGAATTTGGACCGTGCAAGGAAGGGAATTTCGAGGGCTCGGAGAGCTGATATTGAAAGTGATTAGGTATAAGGCTAAGGAGAAGTGAATCAGTTTGCTCCCTTCTTAAGTATGAAGGTAACAGGCTTAGGGTTAAGTATAAACGATCATATATGAAATATCCGCGGAAGGGATTTTTAATTTGAAAGCAGCATATCTTAAAAATTCCGTTTGGAATCTTTCAAGTTTGGTACAAAGATACTTTTCAGAGGGTGACCAAATAGTACTAGCATACACTAAAGGACTACGAATTATGTAGCAAAAGATTTTTGAAAAATTATATATGTGTTTCTAAAGTGTTGAGTAATGCGAAAAATCCTAACAATTTATTAGCCTCATTAGTAATCCAATTAATTAAGGTTTTAAGTTGAGATAAAAAAGTCAGTGACACGAGCGGGATTCGAACCCACGACCTCGGCTTGATGCACCGCTGCTCTACCACTTGAGCTACCGAGACCTCGATCCACTCGGACACCATCTTCCCATCTCAACCGCACCATTTTTATATATGTATAAAATTTTGTTGCTGCTTTTAAATGGTGGGTATACCAAAATTGGTCCAATTTTGTGTCTCTATTTTGTGACTCCTGAAGGGTTGAGAATACTCTGTTTCAAAATTGATTAAAGTACGTTTTCATTTTCGAGTGAAAGTATATTCTTATTAATTAAAAAAAAACCAACAAAAAAACAACAGTTTCTTCTTTCTTTAAAAATGAATAAGCAAGTTTTATATTTGTGTTTTGAAAGAAGTTGGTACTCAGATTAAACGATGTTAACAAAAAACATTAACAAAACTGGTTTCGATCGGCGATTATTTAATTAACTGTAAACTGTACGGTTATAATTTTATTTCAGAAGAAGAAATAAAGCCGTGTTACTTACTCAACAGGCCGATATTATTATGGTGTCGCACAGGGCGCAATAATTCTAAAAAACCCGTTTTTCTTCGGCACGCCATCTTTTGTCCTTTGCGAACATATTAAAGTCAAGCTGCGGGCATAAAACGGGCCCAGCCTCGAGGCTTCATTAGTCACCCTCGAGTTGGGCTTAATTAAATATAGTGACGTGAGAAGAGACAAATCACCTGTGTAGGTCCATCGCCGAGGGCAATATGAGATACAAGATTTGTAGGTTAGTTAGTGTCACCCTTGTGTCTCTCCTGCCACGACAATTATCCACTCTAGGCGGACCGGCTGCATCGGCTGTCGAACTCATAACAACAGTTTAATATGAATTTGGGTCGTTACTCGCTGTCTTGATTTTTTCCGACGTGTTTCCGCATGAAGAAATTTAACAATTTAATAACTAGAAGAGAATGAGTTAAATGATTAAAATTATATTATTTTTATATAAATAGGATGGAAATGCTTTAGTTTTACACAGTCAAATGATGCTACGTTAAAAGCTATTTTACATTTTATTTTGTATAGGAGATTCATAATTATAATAAGTTGTTTGGTTGTTTCCTGGTCTACCAACTCGCTGGTTTGTCTGTCACGCATGTTTCTGCATTTTACTATCTTAAGTAGTGCTTTTGAGGGTCTACATATAATTGGCGTTTTCTAGTCGCCGTGTTTAACGGAAGTTTGATACGCTAGGAGGCAATTGTATGGTATAAACTTTGGTACTAGAAGTTTCCTAAGTGGTATACAAAGAAAGGCATAAGAACTGCGACGAGCATTGCTCTTACTGTTATTAAAGTGTGGTGATTAGTGACCGTTAATCGATACTTATTTAGAAATCGTGAGATGCGGTCTGGTGTGATGTAGGTTTCAATAAAGAAAATGTTTTTCTGAAACCTACATCACACCAGACCGCATTTCACGATTTCTAAAAAAAAAAATAAAAAAAATTGCTGTTATTAAACCTATACATCTTCCATCTTCCTCCAGGAAATCAAACAATAAAATCATAAATGCATTTGCAAGAACAGGTTTACTGTAAGGTAAACAACTAAAAACTAAGAGAGAAACTTCAAAAAATCTAGTATTGGGCGTGCTTACAGGTTCCATGATACCTACTTTGCAAAGAAGTACCAAATTATAATACCAATATGAGTAGAATGTGAGAAACAGGGATGCACTGCTCAAAAGCCAAACAGGTCACTGGAGCCGATATTTATGGATGAAAATAAGGAGTTAAACTATAAATTTCTCGTGTAACATTTGATACTAATTTTCAAACGGAAACCGTGGTGATCGAGCTCTACAAAGAGATAGATAGTAATAAGCACAAAATCGCTATGAATTCTGACGGCCAAGCTACGCCTATAAGTTTCAGCTGAAGATCTTACCGTTCATTATGGGGCTGCCTGAGTGCCCTAGGAGAAGGAGGAATGGGAAACAAGCTGGCTACCAGATAACACAGGACAATGGTAAGTAAGACTGGTAGACTAGCCTCAGTTGCACCAAAACCCAATAGGACCAAAACCCTTCTGTAAAATTCCGACAGCAATAAAAAAAGAGTGGATCTAGTTAAAATCTCATACCAACTGGAACAACAGAATAGAAACAGGGGAAAAAACTCGGAAGGACTCGCTTAAAAATTCTAAATTAATATTTTAACAAGGGATCATTTATTCTAAAATCGTAAAAGAAAATGTTTAATTTTTCAGGCAGTTTTTTCTTTATATTTCAAATTTCAAGACACATAAAAATAATTTGGTTGTAGTTTTATTTTTTAAAGACTTAAATGTGATGTTAGGAGAATTATATACTACCTCGACTTTTATCAATAAATTCGAATATATTTCCGTTAAAATTTTATGTAAATAATATATTGTTTAATAATGTTTTATTTTATTGGGGCGTCGGTGGCCGCAATGGTTTAGGCGTTGACACGGCGCTCGTCACTGTAAGGTGAAGGTCCCGGGTTCGAATCCAGCGGCCTTGCATTCGAACCCGACATATGGGCTACAATACTTACAAAAAAAAGTTTTACTGTAAAAAAAAATAAATTTAGTGCTATCTTACAAGTTCGTCCTAGCATGGTTTTTATATTCCACAACCGCAACAAATTTCTCATGCGAGAATTTTCTATCCTTCTTGTGCTCTAATGCATTCTATGCTAAGCCTCTAAGCATTATGCTAATAGCAGTTCACCGTCACTAATACTAGTACTATTACAATTGCAAAGCCTTCGCGGTGGCCTGTATAATTCAATCCTAGATTTCCTCCCCTGCGGGTCGCAGACCACTAAACAGATACCACCTCTTGGTTGAAAGGTGATAACAATTTCTTTTTGAATATTTTTGCACGGATTACTGACGTATATCATGCGAATTTTAGAAAAAATATACAAAGGATTTATAACTGTTTTATTAAGTAAACGTAAATTTATGTAGGTTTAGAAAATGATATTGATTAGTTCGTCCATTTTGGTACCATTGTTTTGTTATCCCTTGAATAAATTTAAAGAAGGTTTGTTTTATGTTGGCTGATGATTTTAACTAGTAAAACTTTCCAAATATGGTTTTAAAAAAAGAGAACGTTAAATTTTTTTTCAGTTTTTGAACTTTTTAATTCTCCTTTAATTTGTATAAATTCATCTATTCAAAATAAACTATTATATTGCTGAATAATGTAATAAAACGTCAGTATTATCAATTAGATCCTGATAAATGCGTACCTTTGTTCCAAAAATTGTACTTGTCAAGAAGAAAGAATAATTGCAAAATCATATATATATATATATATATATAATTTTTACAGTCTTACAATATACAACTATCTGTCTACTCTGGTTATTTTCTCGTAAAGTCTATTTTTCTACCTTATAGGTATTAGTCAAATTTTTTTGTTTGTGATTTGTGTTCATGCTCGTGGTGGTGAATAGACCATGTGTTTCACTATGACCACCATGAGACAATTATGTGTACAGAAATATTTTCTTAATCAAATATCATATTCTACATACGAAGTAACTATAACGAGTTGTGCACAAACAAGAAATAAATTAATAAATGAACGGCCGTTTACAGTACACAAGTTCAATGTTTGTTTACATATTTTCAATGAAATGCCATATATAAATAGAAAACGAGGATCTCGAGGTAATAGGGGTATTATACCGTCTAGTAGCTCTCTGTCTTTCACGCATTTTAACCCTACTATTTTTCTTTTAACGTTTCTCCAATCAATTTTATATTGTTATATGATATAACGAAAACCGGCTCTTTTTTCTTTATCCTGTTGCCTAGCCTCGCTGTTCATCACGGCCACGTCAATTGAGTATAAAATAACACAAAACAAGCACATAAACAAAAATATAATACAACTTAATAGTTCGGTTAGCATTCACTCTCGGAGTACTCGATATTCCTCGAGGTAATTGGATACCCCTCCTTTCACACTAACAAGTTGGGAACAATTGAGGATAAGTCTCTTCATTCGCGCTAATAAATTAAGTTCATTGTCAGCGCTCCTGAGTACTCGATATTGCTCGGGGTAATTGGGGATAAGCCCATTCATTCACGCTAATAAATTACATTCATTCAAATTATCTCAGAGTACTCGATATTACTCGGGACAATAAGGGATAAGCCCCTTTAGTCACGCTAATAAATTACATTCCTTCACACTATCTCAGAGTATTCGATGTTCCTCGAGGAAATTAGGGAGAAGCCATCAATTCATGTTAACAAGTACAATACAAAGATCCATATATAATTAAAATTTATTTAAATTTTAGTGGTCAATTGAAATTGGCAAAAAGAGGGAAAATTCGAACGGTTGTAGGTTGAGACGGAGAGTTGGTGTCCGAGAGGATCGAAGTCACGATAGCTCAAGTGTTAGAACAGCGGCGTATTTAGCCGAAGGTCGTGAGATCGAATCCCGCTCGTGTCACTGACTTTTTATCTCAACCAAGACCTTACAAAAAAGAATAATTAATTGAAAGATAAAATTAAATTAAAATTAAAATGCCTACTGCGGTGCCCATAGGTTGGTATGTTGGTAGGTAGAAGCGTTTCGTGATACGAGGACAGTTTTGTAATAAAATAAAAAACATGTTTTTCTATTTACTGCAACTGAACAACAGACACAAATTGAAAACAAAACAAATATTGTAATTACAGGAATTTTTCAAACTTTATTTGTTCATTATATATAAAACTATATTTAAACAACGTTTATAAATCCCCTAAATGAAGGTCCTGAAGATGATCTCAATAAAGATCGAAACGTTGGCACGATAAAGAAAATGTTTTTCTAAAACCTACGTCACACCAGACCACATCTCACGATCTCCAAATAATCACTATACTTAAATTTGAAAACAAATCTTATAATCACAGAAAATCTTTATCTTTATTATTTTCTTTCAGTAACTGGTTATAAACGAACAATAAATAACTTAATAGGTCAATGGTTATTTACATATGAGAATATTTTTTATTGTAAATATTTATTTCAGATAGCTGATAAAAAAAAAAACCAGTTGAATACATTCTCATTTAGCACAAAGCCGCCACTGTTAAGAGCAGAGTCCTGATTTTTTTATTCTTAAAAAAAGATTAAAAAAAAGGGATCTTTAGAAAATGGGCGGGTATTGCAAGGTCGTGGACTTTGTTATGTTTAGGCCTGTTTTCTTATTTAGCGGCTTTGTGTAAACGTCTCACCCTCGGCTGTCGTCGGCTCGACTATCACGGATTCCCGGCCTCGTGATTACTCCCTTTGAGCTGCCGGGGGGGGGGCCTGACCCTCGAGACAAGAGACAACAAACGGAAACTTATGGAAATGATTATTGCGTGCCAACCTCGACGGCTTTTAATTACGCCAGGAGAAGCAACTTGAACCGTTCCGCAAGAATTATATTTTTCATCTGAGCCCAAGCTTTGCTGCCGGCCCTAAAAACTTGCCTTATTTGAATACAATTCACAAAAGGGACGAAATTAAATTTTCAAACAGTTTTGAAGCGCACCGGGGATATTAAATGCAGCCTCCTCAATTATTTCTGTGCCATTTCTTTTGTGTCTTTATAAAAACCTTAACAGGAGAATACATAATGATGTGCTAAATAAAAAAATAAAGTATAATTATGAAAATACTAATATTTACTTTAGGTAGAACTTTTGGTCGTCAAAACTAAAAAAAGGTTTGCGGAATGCAAACCTCGGTTTTTATCAATTTGAGATACTTCACAAAAGAACCCCCCAACGCAGTGTTTTCCATCGACTAACGTTTTCATTTAAATAAATTTAAGTTTTAATCAAAATTGAAGGATTGGATAAATTATTAACAGTGTTTTAAAACGTATTAGTTTAATTTTTAATTTTTTAGATTTATTTAGAATAGATATGAAATTTGTTCTCGCAAAGTCGTCAAAACATGCTTTTTATATTGATCATATATTTTTTGACATTTAGTCAATTAAATCACTGCAAAATTGATATCCAAATAGTTAACAATTTCACCAACTGAGAAATTTACGTTTCTGTGAGAAACTATGATTTACGGTGCACAGTGTCAACTTCGGCAGCACCAAGGACAAGAGACTAAATAAGCAAGTAGCATGCTTTCATGAACTAATCGCATATTCAGTTCTTTTCTTCTTACTAAAGTAAAATTTATCTCTCGCATTTTAAGTTAGACGATTTCTTGGAAGGCTTTCAATACAAATCTGAATCAATCTGATTAATTTTTGTCCTTAAAAGAAAGATATTTTTATTTTATCAATGGTTATGCAGGGTGTCCTTAGATGGCTCGGTTGAAATTCTCTTGAACAGACGTTATCAAAAAACTAAAAAATATCTATTTCATATTTTTTATTCTAGTAATTTTTTACTTTTTTTAATAAATATTTGTTGTCAGGATACTTCAGAGCCAATACAACTTTGAAATTTTAGCTGAGAACGTATTCTTTTTTCACCATTGTTTTGACGGATTTTTTTTACGCTGAAAACGATGGCGCAATTAGATTTTAAGTTGATAAAAGAATAAAGTTATGACACAGAATGTGAAAAGAAATATCCTAATTTCGTATTTATTGTTATTTTCATTTGCTGTTTTGGTGCTTGTCGGTTTTATTAATTGATGAAATTTTTACGCCAATTGACTCTGGAAGTTCCCTCTATAGGAAATTAGTATCGATGGGTAACAAGTTTTCTCTCTGTGTTCGCTTTTATCTCGCCAATTTTGAATTTTTTACGAACTCAATTATTGTGACATTGACTCAAGACGGTACATTCTACGGAATATAATATGTCGAAAAAATTAACAATTTTTTTGCGTTTGTTTTGCTTACTTTTAGCCCATGAACTACTAAGCTAGGCAGAAAAAACGCCTTGCGGAAGTCAAGACCTATTTTTCGGCATTGTGTTTTATTTTGAAACCTCCATGCAAAAATGCACATGTTTTATTGTACTGGTGATTTCTCCTCGGTTTTGAGGTCAAACCCGACTTAGGGTTCAGTTTAGAAGAGTATGATCCCGTAAACACGGCGTAAAGTGTATACCATTTTGCCAGGCGTGAATTGTTCGGGTGTCTGCCCAACGATTCACATAAAGCCTCTTTAGGTAGCCTTACCAGCGGGACTTTCTCAATGAAAGAAAACAATCCAAGGCTTGTGGAATTCCTCAACGTGTTTGGCAGCGTCTTTCGAGGGGATATCCAAGAATACCCAACAAAAATCAATTCTTTTTCCGCCTTGAGGCTGGTTTTTGCAAGTCTCTTGACGCGTGTAGTGTTGACGACGGTCGTCCTTGAGGAAAATCCTCTCAGTGTGTGGGCACGAGTTGGGGAGAGGAAATCCCCAAGGAAATCTCGGAGGCTTTTTCCTTGAGGATTTCTTGTACGTGTACCTTTACCCTACAAACCCATGTAATTAAGTCCATACATACGGATCAATTTTAGTTCAGATTAACGTATCTACTAAGGTTGACGAAGAATGTCTGTGTTTTTCTCTTTGAGAATAAAAGATAATAAAATAAGCGTTGTTTAGGTAATATTGTTTTCATATACTTTTTTAAAAACCTTTTCTCTCTTCCTAAAAAGTTTTTCAAAGTGAAGAATTTTCCAAGAGACATGTGGTGTTTTTCAATAACAGGTTATTTTATTTCATATTTTTCTTCGAAGTTTCTGGCTGTTTTTTATCCTAACAGTAGCAATTAATATTATTTTCATAATTTGCATATTTATTTTATATAATTCCCTAGCTTCCTTTTAATTTTATCACCTCAAATGCATTAAAAGAATACAATTGAAAATGTAAGTTGCCTCTGTCTCGGTCAACAGGTCCAAGAGGAGTACGGGTTACAAAATTCAAAAAAACCAAGGAAAACCGCTAGGCTTTAGTCGAGGAATCGTCACTTTCATGAAGTCTGCATGTTTTAGAACAAGTGACATTTACATCTTCGCCTGGGTAGGTGACAAGGCCGCCAAGTTTACATATTTAAATTTGTTTATGATATTATATTTGTTTATTTACATTTTTAGCCCTACAAAATTAACATGTGTTTAGTGATATATAATGTTTCCAAAATTTTTCTCTTATGATTATTTGGCTCAATATCTAATATGTTGGGATTTTTATGCCAGCATTATAATTAGTATGCATTATATGACATGACAGTGATGTTTTATCATTTTTCTATTTTACATAATTTAAATGGTTTTGAATTATATATCCTAAATGTTTGGTTTGGCTTATGTGTTGTTTTCTTTGCAGTCTATGCATTTAATGCTATAAATAACATTGCTTTTGTATTTCCTATCCAATTTGTTTTTTGAGGGAGGGTAAACATTAGAAATTTTATCTTTTGTGTTAAAATCTAGTTGAATGTCGTTTATATCGAACTGCCAAAGGGCTTTTGTTATTATCTCTGTTAAGGAAGTGATGTATGCAAGAAAGGCACTAAACATTTTTTTCTTTTGTTTTTTTATATTGTTATCTAGTTGCGACTTTTTGATGGGACTATTATATAGAGGGGTTATTTTTAATGTTTTTTATTATTTTAATTTTTTATAGATAGAAAAATTGTTTATTACAAATTTTTAGGCCTTGTAGGAACAAGGTTTTACTTTTTATTGGAGTTTTAAGATTTTCACTTTTAGACTAATTGTTTTGTATAATTTCATATGTTAACTTGAGGGGAAAATTTGGATATGTAGAATGTATGTCATAAGAGACCAGGACATGGGAAATAAATAAAAAATTATTAACTAATTAATATGTAACGATGAGCTGGATTATCGGCCTGCTGGAAACATGAAGTTTTTTCGGAGGATCTACGGAAGAGGTCAACACAGAGAAAAACTTCCTTTCAGTTTTCGCCGAGCTTTCGACAGTTTTTATACTGTCATCTTCAGGGCCTGTTTTATTATCATATAAAAAAAAACAATTAAAAACATGAAAAACAAATTGCACAAAAATTGAAATATCTTACTTAAACCTTAATGGGGAAATAAAAAGACGTGGTGTTTTGGGCACAGAAGTACATTACTTTTTTTTTTTTTTTTTTTTTGGTGCTCAGCATCTAAACATTATTTAAATTGAATAAATTAATAATTAAAAATTACAACTATAAGTACAATAAAAATTAAAAAACGTGGTCGAGAAAAGGTTACTTCATAAAAGTTTAAAAAACTAGTAAAAACCTTCCTTTTTTTTTGTTTTCAGGTACATGCGATCATAGTGTGTTTCTTATACATACATATATACAATTAACTTATCTTACATTTAAATTACTATACACTAAGATCACAATTCAAAAAACAAAAAAACAAACCCTCTTCGACGAGAGGAATCTGTTAACCAAGGGAGAGAAAACGAGTTTATCCCGTAGCCTTTGTTCCTCTCGTCCAAGAGGGTTTTGTTTTTTGTTTTTTGATATGTAATCTTAGTGTATAGTAATTTAAATGTAAGGTAAGTTAATTGTATAGATGTATGTATAAGAAATACACTGTGATCGCATGTACCTGAAAACAAAAAAAAAGGAAGGTTTTTACTAGTTTTTTAGACTTTTATGAGGTAACCTTTTCTCGACCACGTTTTTTAATTTTTATTGTACTTATAGTTGTAATTTTTAATTATTAATTTATTCAATTTAAATAATGTTTAGATGCTGAGCACCAAAAAAAAGTAATGTACTTCAGTGCCCAAAACACCATGTCTTTTTATTTCCCCATTAAGGTTTAAGTAAGATATTTCAATTTTTGTGCAATTTATTTTTCATGTTTTTAATTGTTTTTTTTTTATATGATAATAAAACAAGCCCTGAAGATGACAGTATAAAAACTGTCGAAAGCTCGGCGAAAACCGAAAGGAAGTTTTTCTCTGTGTTGACCTCTTCCGTAGATCCTCCGAAAAAACTTCATAATTAATATGTGAATATATTAATTTTATTATTTATTTGTTTCTATATTAATTGTATTGTTTGTAATACATGACGCGCATATCATGTATTTCAGTGCTGCTATTGAATAGTCTAGTCCTGTGTCCGTTTGTCACTGTTAGTTTTAATTATGAGTATTTGACCTCTCTAACAAGGAAAACATGAACAATAATAGTAGATAATTTGTTGGATTAGAGAGGAGCGGTTAAAAATAAATGATGAATGATTAATCCAATAAATTATAAAACAACCGGTCACAGAAAAAAAACTCAAATCATCAATAATGGTAGATATTCATTATAAAACAATAAGTAAACCTTGGATCTCTATTAGTGTTGTTTAATTGCGTTGAACCGTACTTCAGATTAGAACACCAGAAATTAAAATTTGTAGAAATTTTCATTTGGCTTTTTCAGAGGTAGACAGATAGAGACGTGTAGGCGTTCCGCATAAATTAGGAAGCACCAGTAATTGTTTGCTCTCAGCTGGTCCCCATCTCCGTGAGAGCTGTTTAACGACGTTTTCCTCATGAAGGTTCCCATTACAGCACCTCCCTCCCTGCATGACAGCCTGCTTTAAATATTCAACAAGGGTGGATAGGAAAATCAAATGCTTTTAACTGCCCGATTCGTCCCTTGCGAACCATCCTCTGCCGTCCCTACTTCATTTGTGAATGTTTTGCTCACCTTTCTACAATATTAATCTTTCCAAATGCTATTTAACCAAACATCAAGGTAAATTATAAATAAATAAAAGATTAATGGAATTAGTTTTATACCCCTTGAACATTGAATCGTACCTGGAGAACGTTTTTGTTGAAACACACACTTCTGTTACTTTTTCCTGCCTATATTTTTGATAGAGGTTCATTTTTTGGTTTAATTTTTACTTATAGCTCATAGTGTCCACTTGCAAAAAAAAAAATTATTAAGAGTTTTATGTATAAAGAGATTTAATTCTTGTCTATACATATTTTGGTAAGAAGTTGGACAAATTACAGACCCTACCCGAAGGTCGTCGGTTCGAATCCTTCTTGCGACACACGTTTTTTCATCTCAACCAAGCCTTAGATAAAAATTATAATTAATTTATAATTATAATTTCTCGATAGATAGAATAAATTGGAGAATATAATTCATTTTGGTCTGAAACTTTTAATCGATAAACTTTATTTGATTTATAACTTTAGGTTAATTCTATCAACCCGTTATTCAATCTCAATGTACAAAAAGGTTTCAGCTTAATATTTTTTGTTATAGGATGGTTCAAACTATCAAAATTGGCCAATAACTAAAACTAAAGCCATACATTCTGAATTTATTTAGGAAGTTTAGAAGCCCAACTGTAACTTTGAGTGGCAAGATAAAAAGTTGGTCTGCTTAAAATAATTTGACCATATATATTCTGATCTGCTAAAACAAAGAAAAGAACTAGAAAAGGGTTATTTTGTTGAAAGGATAATTGTATTCTGAACGACTTCGTAAGAGGCTACAAAATGTTTGTAATTTGTATACATTCTTTTATTTTATTGGCTATGTATGGTCTGGTGTGATGTAGGTTTCAGAAAAACATTTTCTTTATCGTGCCAACGTTTCGATCTTTATTGAGATCATCTTCAGGGCCTGGGATTTACAAGCATTGTTTAAATTTAATAAAAACAAGTTCACTTCAAAGAAGCCGACTCCTTATACAAAAATGTCTTTCTATACCGACTTCCCTTCCCACCCCTTCAAAATCCAACGTATATAAACACAAAACAGCAAAATCTCACTGGCTCTCTCAACACGACACGCAAGAATGGCACATTTACACAGAAGACAAACACTTTGAGTAAGTAGAAATACTTTGATTGAATATATAAAAAAATATATTTTGCATTGTATAAATTCTCTTTTCCACATCCAAAATGTAATTGTTATATGTAAACAATGTTTGTAAATCCCAGGCCCTGAAGATGATCTCAATAAAGATCGAAACGTTGGCATGATAAAGAAAATGTTTTTCTGAAACCTACATCACACCAGACCGCATCTCACGATTTCTGTATAATCATTTATTGAATATATTGTAAATCGCTAGAACTCAAATTTGTGCCAGTAATTTGCTTCGTTTTCTTCGAATTCTTTCTTCTTTTTTGTTGATACTTGGAAAAAAGACGGATTGGAGTTAGTTATATAGTGCTGGATGTGATGAAAATTTCAGTGGATTAATATTTGCGTTGGTACGTAAAATCAGCGTTATCCCGTGAAAGAGATCATTTTTGAGATTTACCAAAAATGCTGAGTTTTTTGGGAGTACAGATGAATAGTTTTATATTTTTACGTATGACTGACAGGAACCGATTCAAACTCAAATCGCTTTAAATGTCTTGAATTTTTGAAAATAGTTCAACAAATTTTTTTTTGTTAATCTTTAACCGATCTATCTAAAACTAGATCGCGAGTCTAAATATTGATATCTTGGTTATTTACCCTAAAACTAGCAACGTATTGAAATCGGTATACCTACCCTGCCCTCACACCATCCTCGATCTCGTAACTAAAACTTCACGCCACACTGAAGATGGCGAAATGCAGAAACGCGTCTGAACTAACAAAAGCAGGGGTAGACAGATCTAATGATAGGTAACTATCCAGCAATAAACTCGAAATGATTAAAAAAGACTAATCTGAAGAAATTGATGAATGCAATAAAATTTTTGTGAAAATACATGGGGTTTTTACCGTCAGTCTGTATTAGTTTTGATAATGAACTATCATATATCATATAAATTATTTATTTTGAAAATCGAAAAAGGTCTACTTTTATAGGACCAAAAGATTAGAAGAATTTAAACTTAATTTCTTCTTGACTCGGAGTGAAGATAAACCTTCAGCTTAGTGTGTGTTTCTAGTGACCGGTTGTTTCATAATTTGTTGAAGTCGTGAGGAGCGGTCAAGAATCGGTGGTTTAGAAAAACATCTTTTTAATTTTTTTGCCGACGTTTCGACTATTATTCGGGTCATCTTCAGAGTCTGGATAAATTACAAAACATATGCTGATTGGAAAAAATACAACTTAAGATGTAAATATAAATGTTGAACCAAGTTTTTCATACTCACATAAACTATGGTGCTATTCTTGTGGTCAATACTTGGTTCTATAAAAGCAGACCTTTATCGATTTTCAAAAAAAAAAAAAAAAAAATTTATCTCAACTAATATAGACTGTCGGTACAGCCCATGTATTTTCACAAAAATTTTATTTTGTTCATCTATTTCCGAATATTGAAGTAAAGTGCTTCCCTAAATCAAGTGTAAGACTGATAAATGGCAGCTGTATAAATAAGACATTTTTACTGAACTTTTATCGTTTAGCGAATAGCATACATAAAAAACACAGTGGGTGTCAAGTGGTGGCAGGGAAGGAAATCGGTTAGCGGATAGTGCGGGGGGGCGGTGGATTTGCTGGTAAATCTTGGGTTATCTCGGCAACAATGGGACACTCAACAATGAGGATAATCAAACGGCATTGTCGAGGGCAAAAACAACGCTATCTGATATTTATCAAATAGATACATATCAAGTTTTAACATGTGTTCTTTTAATGAAAACCATTATTCAACCATTGTTCCTTTTTAAACTTTTCATCATTTTTGTTCGGGTCGTTTAAGAGGGGAAAAATTAATCTTCGTTATTAAAACGTAAATGCATTTTTCTAAATAAATATAGAATTATTACGTGTTTTTAAGCATTGTTACAACAATTAAGAAACAGTTATTTTCTCTACGTAAGAAATATTGTAGTTCGAAGCATTTTTTCGTTTAAAAAAATTCTTACGGCAGAATATTGTCTCCGTTAAGAGGTTGTGTACAATTTACTAGTGCTATTACGATGTGAATGATACTGTACGATACTGAACTTGAAAAGTTGGTCTTAAAACTCTGAGGGCAAAGTAACATGAACTATTTTTCAAAAATTTTGAAACTTGCTAAGTTGCGTTTTACTTGATATAAATTGCAAAAGACTAGCTGGAAAATTATTTTCTTCAACGTTTGATTATGCCTGGAGGATTGAAGTTGAATCAAGTTAAACAACAAAACTCATGATATGGCTAAAGTCATTTTATTAAATGTTCAAGAAAAATTTAATGAAAATTCATTAGATTTCGTGGCCAGATTGACCAAATAACACCTTTCAATTAATTAATCTTTATGTAAGTATTGGTTGAGATAAAAACGCCAGTGTCACGAGCGGGATTCGAACCCACACACATTAACTTCCCATCTCAACCCAACCTTTCGAATTTTCCCTCTTTTTTTGCCATTTTTGAAATGTCGTGCAATCTATTTGAATCTCGGCGGCAAATGAAATAGGCACGGAGAGCTTTAGGGAAGATTACTTCATTTAACTTATTAAATTCATTAGATTTCGTGGTCCGATTGACCAAATAACTTCTTTCAATTAATTAATCTTTATGTAAGGTATTGGTTGAGATAGGACGTTAGTGTGTGTGGGTTCGAATCCCGCTCTTGACGCTGACTTTTTATCTCAACCAATAACTTACATAAAGATTAATTAATTGAAAGATGTTATTTGATCAATCGGACCACGAAATCTAATGAATTTTTATTAAAGTTTTCTTGAACATTTAATAAAATGACTTTAGCCATATGATACAAAACTTCAACACCATTTTATGGCTACAGAGACTTTCTATTTTAATAATGTCACGAAAGATTTAAATTCTATTAAACATCCCAATTAGGCACGTTCAGAATTTTTTTATTATAATCTTTAGATATCTCAGCTGGAGTGTTTTTTAAATATTTACTACGATTGGAAACTCACATTCAAAAAAGGAAGGGGCCTATAGTATCTTATTTTAGGTTCAAACAAAATTAGCTTAGGTAGGAATTTATTTTAAGCCTTTAATAGCAAAAGATGGGTTTTTACACTAAACAACCTGAGTTGACAGAAGACACGTATTTTATGGACATGAATATTTATGAACTTTGAAGGTAGGGTTCCTTCTGGCCAAACCTGCTAATTTGTAATAAAACAATGTCGAAGTTTGAATTGAATCCCGCTCGTGCCATTGACTTTTTTATCTCAACTAAAAACCTTAATTAATTATAATATATTAATTGGTCAAGCGGACCACGAAATTAGTGAATTTAATAATTGAAAATGAAGTATACTTCAATCCAATTCGATTACACGACATTTGAAAATTGGCAAAGAGGAGGGAAAATTCAAAAGGTGGGGTTGAGATGGGAAGTTAGTGTCCGAGTGGATCGTGGTCACGATAGCTCAAGTGGTAGAGCAGCGGCGTATCTAGCCGAAGATCGAGGGTTCAAATCCCGCTCGTGCCATTGACTTTTTATCTTAACTAAAAACCTTAATTAATTGTAATATATTAATTGGTCAAGCGGAACATGAAATTAGTGAATTTGAGTTTAATGTTCTCTCAAAGTCAAGTGAGAGATAGTGATTTTCAAATTTTTTAATTAGATCATCCATTTTATCCTTTAGGATATTAGCATCTTGTGCCTGTTTATTTGCTGAGTATTTTAAAGTTTCCGAAGAGAAACTGCCCAGTTGAAAGGAATAGTTTTGTTTTCAGACAATTGAGCAGTAACAAGACTTCTCAAGGCTGCCATCATGAGAGTACTTTGTACCAACACATGCCCTGTTAAAAACGCGAGTTGTTCAATGAAAAATAAAACTTTTTTTCCTAAACCAATTTAATGGCCTGCAGTTTTGAAAGGATCATGAAGGATGCGTTTAAAATATTTCTGTTGCATTCTTTCGATTTCATTTCCAAAGTTTGTACCCCCATACCTCAGAACTATAAAAAAAACTGAACTGCCAAAAAATTGAACTTGATTTCAGAAGCCCAAGAGTTAAATTTCGATGAAGCAAGGATTTTAATAATTTTGGGAATTGCCAAGTTACATTTATTTACAAAATAGGTAGCTGATAGGTTAAATTTTCTGGAGGAAAAGATCCCAAAATGAAACATATGCGTTAGAAACAGGTAATGCCAAATTTTCATAGTTAAAACTTACGGGTCTCCTTATTCAAACCTGCTGTAGTTTGAACTGTGCGTCTTACCAGGAATAAGAAATGATAGCAACACCTTTTACATAAAATAATATTAATAAATTTATAATGCTATCATATCTGCGATAACCAAAAAAGAAGAGGTGAAAGTTTTTCTCCCTATACTAAGGATTTCCCTAGAGGTTTTATTATTCATATCAAATTTCATCTTAGCTTCAGAGTAATGCTGAGAATTTTTTAAAATGTCCTGATGTGATTCCACTCACACGTAAAAACAACCAGGAACATAATATTTACCATTTATACTTACGTACTTTAGAAAAGCGAGTTAAAATGTGAAACGTGTTATATTGAACAATGTTATATTATGTATGATTTAGAAAATTTATCGTTTTTGTTATTGTTTTTTTAATATTTAATATTTAAATATAATATATTTTATTTTGTATATTTAGTTCAATGCCAACTTATATTGAAAAAAGATCGTAGAAACGTTAAGAAATAACAATGAATAATACATACCCTCAGCTATAGTAGTATAAAAAATATCTCTTCAATTAAATGGCAAATCAGTAAAAATGTGTTATCGATTTTCATCATAATCTTTGATAATTCTGTGCAAAACGTTTTCCACACTTGTACAATACAAATAATTGACCTACTCTGATCTATAATTAATTAATTCTAATTAATAAGTGTTGTTAATTCGTTTTTCGTACCTCGTGCAAATTACAATTTTTGTGGCTGAAATCTTGAGAAAACCGCAAAAATCGATCCTATACATACAATGAGAGGTAAAAAAGTGACCACCCTTAATATTTTTAATTATATGGACGATCCTCCATTGAATATCTGCAATATCAGGTCCGTTTTAAAGGATTGCAGGTAAATAAAATACAAATAAAATCTCCCAATTGTGTTTACAATTGGACTTTACAAATAAATCTTCGAATAGTCAATCAAGTTTTTATTGGTTTTTTCCTAAAGCTTCTTTCTAACGTTTCGGCGGTTTGAGATTTTAACTTGTACCATTTTCAAGTTTCAAATATGTTCGAGTGATGGTTTTAAGTGATACAGTTTCGGTTAGAATCATATCATTGTTGGAAAATGTAAAAAGTGACGCCTATATGGCCAGGGTGCTAAACATTCCCAGAACAACAGTCCGAAGGGTCTACCTTCCATCGCTACCAAGATATTGGAGGTTACTCAAAAAGGCTTGGATCAGGTCGCCATCGTGACCCATCTCAGATCGTTTCATTGTTTCGAACGTACTTCGTAATCGACATTCTACCGGTGTTGAGATAAAGCAACGACTTCAAAACTTTAGAAAAAAATGTTAATGACAGTTTACGCACTGTACGTCGAAGACTTTCATAAGCTGGATTACGTGTATGAAGTCCTGCCACTGGCCCAGAACATCTAACACGGCACAGAACAACTCGGATAAGTTTAGCAACATGAATTGGTCCGAGCAAGATTGGACTAAAACCTTGTTTTCGGATGAGTCAAAGTTTTGTTTGAGGTCTTCTGAAGCCGATAGAGGGTTTGGAGAAGAACAGGATAGCGATATATCCCCGCAATATTTTCATTTCGGAGAAGCTATGGAGATGGTGGTGTTATGGTTGGGCAGGTATTTCTATGGAAGGTCGCATTGAAGATGTGCCATCAGAAGAAGTTGGCTGTATATGCCACTAATTGGCGACGGTTTTATTTGTATGCGGGGCAATCCAAGACCTCCCGCAGCAAGTATCGTTGATGACTACTTGAAACGAGCTTCCATTCAATTTTTGGAATGGTCACCATGTAGTCGCCGAACCCTATGGGATGAGTTGTCAAAGAGGGTAAAAAGTAGCCCAGTTTCTTCATTCTTTCCATAATAACATTTTTGGTTTTTTTTTGGGGGGGGGTTATGGCATTATATTACCTATGTATCAAATATTTATATATATTGTGATGATCGTTCGGAAAAGGAATCTGCACTGTGGAAGAGAGGGGACGATCACCACAAACACATTGGAAAAGGAGGAGATAAGCGGCTATCCAAAAAGGAGTGCGCTGGCAGAAAGACGTCTATAATTTACAGTTTTGTGCCATATTAAAAAATTCAAGGTACTTATATCTTTGCGATTCATTTCGGTTATTTTTGTATTTTGTTTAAAGTTTTTTACCTCTGAACATTGCCTGTTAAAAGATTACTAAAAGATTGCTAGAAAAAGTATTTCTCCAATATTGTTAATTTTTTGTTTGTTTTACGCCAAGAAGAGGCTTTTTTTTTAAATATATTATTTAGCGTATGTCACATTTAGTTTTTTTTATTGTATAAGATCCGCCATCACAATATATATTTTTTAACATGATACCACCACTTAGCGAGGCAGGTGACAAGAGACCCGAGCCGAAGCACGCGCCCCATGTTTCATGTCTACCTTTGAATGACACCTCAATGCAACTTTCCCTTATGAAACAACAAATTAGATGGTATATGTCTCTTCTCCCAGATGTAATTAAAGTTTCCAATGAAAAAGGTCTGGCCACTCCAACCAAGGATTCGATGCCACTGATGAGATTCTGTCTCATATCCTCGTATTCTGGGCATTCCATAATTATATGGTTCATGTCCTCTGTACAGTCACAGGAAGCACAATTGGCAGATTCTCTCTGGCCAATCTTATATTCATGAGCACCCCATAAGCGATGGTTGCTTCTGATCCGTGTGATTACGGTATAGAAGTCGCGAGTTGCCCTGCATCCTTGAAACCACGGAGCCTTGGGTACTACCGATACAGTGATCCGCCTGCGGAGCCTTTTGAAATTCCTGCCATTCGGATAGCCAACTCGCATTGAGTAAACGCCTACAATCGCTTTTTGTATATTTATATTCGCAGAATTCCCCTGTATCGATAGCCTGTTTCTACCTACACATCTACCAGCTAATTCCCACGGATCCCTGAATGCCCTCTAATCCAGCATAGAATTATATTTTTTCCGCTGTTGACTAGTTCCCTATATTACTGTTTCACGGTCCAGTTTCGATGGTATTTGTTTTCTCTATGTGCGAGACAATACTTTTTGAATCAGTCACGATAGCAATTTTCTTAACATCTATTTTTGTACATACTCTAATGCTTTAGAATAGCCATGGATTCGGCAGAGAAGATGGAGCTATTTGCAGGGAGAGAAAATGTTTTATTCTTCCTCCGTACTGAGTCGTAAAGAGCAAACCCAGCCTTACCTTCCACCAGAGAACCATCCGTGAAAATCATATAATGGTCAGCAAGGAGTTTCCTGGCATCCGCCTGGAACATTTGGTTTGAAATCCATGGAGGAAACCCCGAATAGTCCCGCAGGTATACACCGAGGTGTTTTGATTGCGGAAGGGGCACCAAAGCTGGAGATCGGGTCTAGATTGCTCTGAAACGCTGAATAGATGAGAGGAACAGACAACGCAAGCATCGACAATCGGTGGTGACCTTTTATAACTCCAGAACTTGCTTGTTAGATCCTGCGATGCTAAGGCAGCTATTTTCGAACAATGGGGCTATCATTTTGGTACAAGTTGATGATTTTGTTGATAGCTAGCTTTTTAATCCTGGAATTAAACGGCGGCTCGGCTGCCTCCGCACAATTTTTGGTAATATTGTGTTAGTTTAATCTTTTATTTAGCTATACCTTACATTATTCTTTAAAAACATGCTGTAAACAACCAAAAATAAAAATTTTAACGATTGTAAGTATTTACTTAAAAAAACGACGGTGGCCTCTTTTGTCTCGAATATTTGAGTCAATGTCTGATATCCCACTTTCTAGTTGAAACAGTTACATATTTAGGCGGAACCGTTTAGCAGAATTTTCGAGAGTAAATTAAATTCTATTCGATCTGTGACCTCAAAATACATAATTGACAAAATATTATTCATGCAGCGTAGAAAGACCAGTGATCAATCACTTATATTTATTTTAGTGACAAAAACATCCCCTTTGTAGAATCGGATAAAGGCCATTGTATATATTAAAACCCATTTCTTCCATTAAAACTGTCGATGATTATTTTAAATTTGATCATGTTTGGAGTATCTCTTTCATTTCTGTGAAAATTTCTCTCAGTTGAACTGAGCGGATCCATTCGTTGGTTATGGCCCGTACATTTATTCTAATAAAACCAGTTAACAATTCCATAAAGATGTTTGAAACAATGGAGAGTCAGGAAAAGAGCTTCCTTTCTTTTCTTGTCGGTTAGAGATCGTTTCCAAACCTCGAATAACTTTCAAACTGCCGACTGTTTTAATCACTTCAAAATTCTCCTTAACGTTTATATTCGTGCCAGCTTTTAACGTCGGCTATCTTTACGTTTTTGTTGTCCCTATCTTACATCTTGAAGTGCCGATAAACGGAAAACAAATGCGATAGGCGAGACGTTGTTGGTTAAACAGCTGTTGACGTGACCACCAACTCCGTTATCTTCTCTCACACCTGACTCACACTGATAGCTGAACAAGACCTGCGCACTCTTCTGTTAACGCGATAATTCGACTTGTAAAATCTCTTTTCCGTCGAGACAGAACTCCCCCTAAAATAGTTACTTATAAATTGGTTCATTTCGGCAAATAGATTTCGAGGCACATACTTAGCGCTTTCTATAGGTTCCAAAAATAAATCTAGTATTTTGATCCTGATGATTATTTCATTGATAACATTAAAAAGTTAATCCATATATGTTTAGTTCATTAGCCCATAATTGACCATATTAATTAAATGACGATAGCTCAAGTGGTTAGAGCAGCGGTGTATTGCGCCGAAGGTCGTGGGTTAGAATCCCGCTCGTGACACTAATTTTTTCATTTAACCAAGGCCTTAGAGAAAAAGACTAATTGATTGAAATTATAAAGATAATTTTTTTAAATTTATGGTGCTTTGATGGCTGCTTGGCCATCATAGCTGTGCTCTTGTTTTTGTACCCTTTAGTCAAGTTGAATTACGTACATCTCTCTGCATGGACTTCAGCTTGGAAGATACTGTGTGTTTTCTCTTGGGTTTTGAGAGTTTGGCTCCAAGACCGAATATTCCTACCTGTGTACCTTCTTGTCTTCTAGATCCATCTGTGTACCAAAACATGTTGCCATTCTTTTTTGGTACTTAGGTTTATTTGGAAGTTTTTATTACATTGAAACATCCTGTTCATGTCGTCTCTTGGAGCCATGAGTATCGGATGGTCCTTCATTATTTTGTTGCTTTCTCTTCATTTTAGTTTTATTCCTGTTGGAGATTTCTCTTTAATGATACTAATAATAGTTTTCTAATGCATAATGACGTATTGATTCATTTGTACATGGTCAGACTCAAAAAGTTTAGCTTTTGTTCCTCTTGCCCGTCTCTTTGCTGTGTAAACAATTTAGCATTCCACTACACATTAAATACTGGAGGAGAGACCTGATTTCTTGGTTTTTGGATGAACAACGACTAAAGCACTCAAAATCAATACTGATTCTCCCCTAAAATTTGCGAGTAGCAAACCGTTCTCCTGGTCTACTTATTTTATTTCCTCTATCTAGTTGCCGCACAGGAAAACCCAACTCGTTGGTGAACAAAACGTACTTAACAAACATCTTCAGCTGTTCAGACATGGTGATGTCTGGCAAACTGCTTTACAACACCACGTGGTGTCCAGAGTAGTGCCCAGTTGCCGGACGGTGAAATGATGAAGCCAACTTGAGACTTAATTGAGACTTGAGAATTAATCAGACCTTTAATAAAAATTAAATAATTTAAAAAATTTTAGAGAGGGACATTTAAAAAAGGTAATCTATCCACATTTTCTGTATGGTACTACATGGTATTTTTCAATCTGTCAATATAGATAAATTGCCAGTGCGTTTTGTCGGGCGTTTTCTCTCCAACAAAACGGCTTTCTATTTCATGGGATTAACGTTTCAGATACAAAATGAATACTGTTAAACTAAACCAATTGAAATTCAATTAACTGCTATACGAGGAGATTGTGGTTTAATGTTTCCCAGCTCTCGCACTCGCTAAATCTCGTTTACCCACAACTTATGTATACGAAATCGTGTATGAGGGCCATTTTACACAGGGACAAAAGGCAATACTATTCAACGGATAGCGTGGTTAACAATTACAAACGTATTGCGATTCAGTGGACAAAAACTGACATGTGCGGATTGCAAGTATTTATTGAGGAATAAGCTTCCATTCCTACTCATCTGTGCGACCATGGACTGTGTGGAACTTATTATTTTATTGCGTCATCACAACTTTAAAAAAACACCCGAAAATACCTCAAAATATTGCTGCTGCAGTGATATTATGAATGTGTAAATAATAATTTAAAAAAAATAAAAACCACTATATTATGTTAATAAATATACAATTTTGTCATAAAAATATTACTTATTGGATATATAGCTCTTACATAATTGCTGATTACTGATTTATATAAACTCAAATCTGCACATACATAAACCCTTGTTCGGAGTTTAGTCTGTCACTTCTCGCAGTTCACTGGCAGTTCTAGCTGTTGTAATTTAAAATAAATCACGATCGAGAATGACCCACATAGGGGTGCTCTCAACAGCTAGAACATTTCAGCACCCGACACAATGAGCCCCTAAATCCATTCACACTCCTCACTCCTTGCCATATATTCTTATTTATCACCCTTTGCACATATGACCATCCTGATTGAGGGTACTCAATATTCCGACATCGGCTCTCGCACATTACACATTCACGGCAATAAATACATTCACTCTTTAAAAAACGGGAGGGTCGCAAAACTATCATTACTGTGTACAATAAAGCAATCCTGCTACCTCCAAGAATCGGAACAAAGGACCTAGATGCCTCAAGCACAATTTTCATATTGGGTGGCATTCCTTTGTGCTCTCTATATGTAGCCAAGGAATTGTACTTTTTATTTAAGTGGGACACATCGAGCAACCTTTCTCTGCATCCCAGATACATTGCATAATTAACAAGCTATGTTATTATTGCAGTAGTTACATATAGAATTTGACATAAAAATATTACTTGTTACGTGGTTAATGACCGTTAATCGATAATTATTCAGAAATCGTGAGATGCGGTCTGGTGTGCTGTAGGTTTCAGAAAAACATTTTTTTTATCGTGCCAACGTTTCGATCTGTATTGAGATCATTTTCAGGGCCTTGTGTTATCTACATTTCAACAAAAAAGTTCTCTGGTTAATAGCCTCACGATTTCTGAATAATTATCGATTAACGGTCACTAACCACCACACATTTCTACACGAGAAGAACGAAGAACATGGGATTCTATGAACAAATTTCAACTACTTATGGACACGAAGCTAAAAGTATTCTGAAGGACATCACCAACAAGGAGAAGAAACTTGCATCGGCTATCAACCAGAGAACTTTTTTGTTGAAATGTAGACAACACAAGGCCTGAAGATGATCTCAATAAAGATCGAAACGTTTGCACGATAAAGAAAATGTTTTTCTGAAACCTATATAACACCAGACCGCATCTCACGATTTCTGAATAATTACTTGTTAGATATGAAGTTATTACATAATTAACATGTTATGTAAATAAAGGAATATCAGTAAAGTAAATAAAATCTACAGTAAGTCATGTTATGAATACATTTATAACCCACAAAATATTCTGTACTGATGTACTGTTATAAATATAAGATTTTATATTTTTATTTCTGCCCCAAGCGCTGAAAAGAAGAAATTAAAGGAAAACAAGGCGAAAACGCCCACGTCAATATTTAGTAAGTGTTTGTGCTAAAACCTTTGTCGGGGGTTTGGTGGCGGGCCATGAATATCAGAAAATAACACTTGTCAGTTTGAGATTCCTATTGGGGGCGGAGGTTGCCACCGCCCTTGGGGCCCGTTCCTTTTGTTTCCTACCAAGATGAAAGAAACTTGCTCTGTGGATTTGTTGCCTTTGTTCAGACGTTCCTAAGATTGGTTTTATCCGTTTGTCTCCCCGCCCGCCTGAGGACGAAAACCACCTCCTTCAAAATGCTAATCTCGGGAGACCCGTTATTGCTTTTCCTCCTCCTATCTTCTTAAATGAAGCTCCTTTCTACCTGTGTCCGTTCTTACGGTTCAGCTGCACTGTTAAAATTTAATTTATCTCAGACAACAACCCAATCGGTTAAAAACCAAAACCGCAACTCGTAACGGGATGAAACCTTGTTGGCAAAACATGTGAGGCAAATGTTTAAAATATATTATCATTCAACATAACGAATGCCTATCGCGATTAATAGGCTTACAAAATAAATAAAAAAATTTGAAATTAAATAAACATTTAATTCTCACTGTAAGATTAACCCATTTACGTCTTAGTGGCCGATTGACCAAGTTACTTCTTTCAATTAATTATTCTTTCTGTGTAAGGTCTTGGTTGAGATAAAAAAGTCAGTGTCACGAGCAGGATTCGAACCTACGACCTTCGGCTAAATTCTGAGAGGATCGAAGTCACGATAGCTCAAGTGGTAGAATAGCGGCGTAACAGCTCCCCGTGGCCACTTCAAAGATCGCTGAGGATCCAATCCTGATTATACATTTGAAAATGGCAAAAATGGCAAAAAGAGGGAAAATTCGAACGGTTGTAGGTTGAGATGGAGAGTTGGTGCCCGAGAGGATCGAGTCAAAAATAGCAGCGGCGTTATCTCAACCAAGACCTTACACAGAAAGAATAATTAATTGTAAGATTAATACTACATACAGACAGGATAAAATACTAAAATATTAGTACTTAAGGTTGAAGTACTGAGCTTTTGTTGTATTAGATAAAATGAATAAACTTTACAAAAGAAATAATATGGCTCAAAAAGGAGTTTTAATTTTATTTTGATTTTTAAAACAGTAGATTTTAAAGTATTAAATTTTAACTACAGCGAGACATTGAAAAATTTTCCGTGTTTTATCTCAAAAGTTATTTTCTTTAGGCCCATGTTGATCGATGTTATTTTATTTCTTAAAAAGTAAACGTTTGCTGCGCAATAATACGACATAATGAGCTTTAGATTCATTGATCGATCTCGCCAAGAAGCTCAGATTGATTCGATAGTGGTTGTATTTTTGTAAAAATTAAAAATTGAAAGTCCACCGCCGAAATTTCATACAGAATAGAAAGATACTGATAATAAAGAAGCAAAATCATTTAAACCAAAGGAATAATTATTGTTTTTTTTAATCTCTGATGAGGTATATTTAAAACTATTATTTTTTTCGATTAAATTACATCTACCCGAGTAAAAAGGAACAATACTCTATTCGAAGAAAGGTAAACAATTAGTGGAGAAATTATTATATTGGCAGACACCAAAGGGAATGCTATAGTGACTATTTAATTGATGGTGCTGTCACTATCATTATCATCGTCACTGCACAGGAGGGATAGAGGGAATTAGTCGGGTCGAGAATTCGAGATTAGAGGATTTAGAGTGGTTAGGAGGGTTTTGTGCAAGTTGCGATAACGCGAACGGATTACACCTTGGACAGAAGTAATATTTAAGTTTGTGTGGGTCGCTTCAGTGGACGTATTAAAATGGACATCAAATTTTTTATAAATGTTGTAGATTGTGCTGTTGGGATGGTTAGGATTTTTATGGGGATTTCGGATTAGCCAGTTTAGACACCAACGATTGTTTCTAGAATTTAAGATTTAGCAGTTTGAATGACATGTATTTCTTTGAGGTTCTGATTTGGACAGATTGGATCCAAGGATTTTTTTCGGATTTCGGATTGGGTAAATTGGAGCGCAGGAGTTTTCTTGGAATTTATAAACAGGTAGTTTGAACATGAAGGACATTTCAAGGATTTTGGATTGATCAGTTTGGATGGTATGAATTTTTTTTTGAAAATTTAGAGTGGGGTGGTGTGGTAGTTTAGACACCAACGATTTTTTTTACGATTTTGGATTAAGCAGTTTAAGCATCAATAATATTTCTGGGGATTTTAAATTGATCTGTTTGCCTGGTAAGAATTTTTTTTGGAGGATTTCGGGTTGGACAGTTTAGACAACCATTTTCCCGTGGATTTAAGATTGAGCATTTTGCACTAAATATATTTCTTTGAGGATTCTGGTTTGGGCAGTTTGGAGATAAGAAGTTTTATTACTTTTGCGGATTGGATAGCTAGCATAGAGGATAATTCTAGGGATTTTGGATTGATCAGTTGTGATGATTAGGATGTTTTTGAGGATTTGGGTTGGAGCAGTTTGGATGTTAAAGTGTTTTCTTATTATTTTGGATTAAGCAGTTTGAATATCAAGGTTATTTCTGAGGATTTTAAATTGATCTGTTTGCCTGGTAAGAATTTTTTGGAGGATTTCGGGTTGGACAGTTTTTTAGACAACCATTTTCCGTGGATTTAAGATTGAGCATTTTGGACTAAATATATTTCTTTGAGGATTCTGGTTTGGGCAGTTTGGAGATAAGAAGTTTTATTAGTTTTTCGGATTGTATAGCTAGCATAGAGGATAATTCTAGGGATTTTGGATTGATCAGCTTTGATGATTAGGATGTTTTCGAGGATTTGGGTTGGAGCAGTTTGGATGTTAAAGTGTTTTCTTATTATTTTGGATTAAGCGGTTTGAACATCAAGGCTATTTCTGGGGTTTTCTAAGAATTTTGGATTAGGGCGTTTAAACACAAAGGATATTTCTAGGAATTTTGTATTGAACAATTTGGGTGGTAAGGATTTAGTTGAGGATTTTGGTTTGGGCGGTTTGAATCGCAAGGATTTTTCTTAGGATATCGTAGTGAGCAATTTGGACGCAACGAATATTTTTGGGAATTTGGATTATGCACTTTGTATGCCAATTTTTTGAGGAATTTAGCTGGTTCAATTTGAATAGTATATTTAATATTGATAAGTATATTTTTGAAAATTTTTGTCCGGGTAGTGGATAGAGAGGTTTTCTAAGAACTTTGGATTAGTGTGTTTGACCACAAAGGATATTTCTAGGAATTTTGTATTGACAATTTGGGTGGTAAGGACTTTTTTGGTTCATGCAGTTTGGATAGCATGGATTTTTCAGAAAATTTCGGTTTAGGCAGTTAGAAGGATATTTCTTATGATTGTGATTCAGGCAGTTTGAGTCTGAATGACAAGGATTTTGAATTGTTTTGACGATAGGTTGAATATCTTCAATCATCATGTTCCGCGCACACTAATTTAAAAAAAAATTGGAAAATAAATAAGGCCCTTCTCATAGAAATAACTACCAAAACTTAGAGAATTTATCATATTGATTACAATTTGAAAAATATATTCTTAAAGTTTACAGATAAAAACTGTCATACTGTACAAACAATGTAACAATAAAACAGTCCATGGAAAAATCACTTGATGTTTTAACAAGAGGAAAATTAATAAGAAGGAATCGATTTAGAAGGGAAAAGTACTGTAGATAAAAAGAAGAGAATTGGAGTTAGATTAGAAGCATAAAGTTAATATTACCCGCAAATGTATAAAGTAATTTTCCATTCAATAAAACGCTCGACGAGGTATTCATAAAGGTCTAAGAATCTCATGATTGAGTCTTGAGGCTGAAATACTTGTATAAATCCCTTTGGGTCCTGAGTATCAAAGTTACCCCGGCGAGGGTGAGAAACAGGGGTGGAGGGCTCGGGGAATAATTTAATGTTCCATTGAGCGGGAAATCTTAAGATTACCGGGGGCCGATCCGTTTTCTTCTTCTCGACGATGAAAGGAGAATCGGCTTAGCCAAAGCCAAAAGAACCGCATCGTCGGCCCAGGCACCGGCTCAAACCGAGCGTATGATGCCAGAATTTTCCTTCCGCTAATTAACTCCGACTCTGCTGATGCAGTCCTGTTTTGAAAGGGATCTTCTAAATTGAAGAAAATCAAATTTTTATAAATCCCAGAGTAAAAACTCATTTAAACACGCTCCCAGGGACAAATCGGTTCAAATTTTACTGATGAATAGCAAGATAAAAAGAGCAAAAAATGAAATAAAATGGTCTTTTGTTTATGTAACCAACGGCTTGGTGGCTCAAGAATAATGGAAAGTTTTCTTAACAGGCTTTCCTTTCATCGGTAAATCAATACTAATTATAAAGCTTTTTTAATTTTTTTAACATTGAGAATAATCCAAGGGGGTTTTTATTCAATCGTAATAAACTGAATTCTAAAGGACAGCGTGGCATTAATTATGAAGTATAAAGTGGCACCTACGTCGCGTGACCGGTTTATTGTGCGAATCGTAGAATCTTTTATTGTTTACATTATTTACAAGGTGGATTATTCACTGCCTGTTGTTTAAAGTAGAGTGAAAACGGGCGAAAGTTGTTATTTTTCCTCTGTTCCTAGTCACACGTTCTAAAATGCCTTGTTATTTAAAAATAGAAAAAAGAAATAAAAGCGACAGTAACCACGTTAAACGGAGAGTCGAGAACAACTTCGATGAATCATGGTCGAAGTCACGATAGCTCAAGCAGCAGCCTATTTAGCCGAAGGTCATGGGTTCGAATCCCGCCGTGGCACTGAATTTTCCTTTCAACCAAAACCTTACATAAAAAGATTAATTAATAGATTTCATATTAGTTCCACGAAAATAATTTTTATGGCCTGGTTACTTGAAAAATTTTGGTTGTTACAAATTTTTTGGTTATTAATAAACTTTGATAGCTTTTACTATGTTTTTACTGCAATCTAAAAAAATGCTGTAAAATGATATATTCACATTGATTTAAGTAAGTAGAATGGCAAATAAAAAACGGCAAATTTCAACTTTTAAATTTTTTTTGGTATACCAGGGCCTATTTACTAGAAATGCTGATACACAACATTTTTGACTGTAGAATCACGAAGAAAAGTTTGGTCCAAAACCGTGAATCACCAACCTGCTGCTGTTCCATTATTCTCTTGTATTTCTTAGAGGTTCTGACAGATTGGATCCAAGGATTTTTATTCGGATTTCGGATAGGGCAAATTGTAGCTCATGATTTTTTCGGAATTAATAAATAGGTAGTTTGAATCTAAAGAATATTTCTAGGATGTTGGATTGATCAGTTTGGATGGTACGCATTTTTTGAAAATTTAGAATGGTGTGGGACAGAAGTTTAGACCCCAACTATTTTTTTTACGATTTTCGATCAAGCAGTTTATGCACCAAGAATATTTCTGGGGATTTCAAATTGATCAGTTTGCTTGATAAGAATTATTTTTGGAGGATTTCGGGTTGGACAATTTAGCCAACGATTTTCCCGTGAATTGAAGATTTGAGCAATTTGCACTAAATAGATTTCTTTGAGTATTCTGGTTAGGGTAGATCCAAAACCGACAATTGACAAGGGGCTGGAGACTAATATGAAAAGAAAATATCATATTAGTTTCACCAAAATAATTTTTATGGCCTGATTTACTTGAAAAATTTTGGTTATTATAAATTTTTTTGGTTATTGATAAATTTTGATAGCTTTTAATATGGTATTATTGCACTCTATATAAAAATGCTATAAAATGATTATATTCACATTGATATGAGTAAGTAGAAATAAAAAACAGCAAATGTCAATTTTTTGGGGGGTATACCAGGGCCTATTTACAAGAAATGGCGGATACATGTCCGATATTTTTGACTGTAGAATCCCGAAAAAAATTTTGGTCCAAAACTGTGAATCACCAACCTCCTGCTGTTCCTTTATGATCTTGTGTTTCTTTGCTCTGCATTTCTTGTAATTTTGCGTTCAATCAGCTTAAATGTATTCATTTTAAGCAATGTCGTAAGTAAATAGAAGAGACAAATTTATCACTAATCGGTGAATTTGCATTGCTAACTTTTCTAAAGCCGTCGTTTAGCTTAACGTCTCAAGAATGCTGATGTATGGTCAGTCATTATCTTCTTTATACTAAGAGCTCGAAACGAACTGCATACGATATTGATATAATGTTCAATCAAAAGGCGATTTATCCTTTTCATTGAAGGCAAACCTATTATAATTTAACGACCCATGTCCGGCCGAAACGACTAACAATGTGTGATTTCGGTCCGGCCACGGAAGTAAATATGTATATATCGTTAGCAAGAGACGCCCGAAGCATAAAAAACGTCGTATCCGCATTGCTCTCGGGCAAGATGAAAGGGTCGGTTTAGGACCGGAGGACTCCAATACTCTGCCCACGTGATTTGTGACTTTATGGTAATAGCGGACCATCTTCCGGATCCCGACCGAAGATCAATAACAGGCCGACTTCCTTCAGCCAACCGCATCCACAATTAAACCAAGCCGTGTGGGGGATAAAAACTCGGTAGAAGTTGAAAGGAAATAGCGATTCCGTAGGTTAAAAAAGAGTAAAATCTGTGGAAAAATGTATAAAATGTAGGGCCTGTTATTTGGTTATTTGAGACGCATTTTATATTAAAGAATCGGTGGTGTTTTTATTAAAACACCTTGATTATATCATTGCTTATAAATTTTATTCTTCTGTAAGTAAACATACATAAAATCAAATCCATTTTCCGATAAGTAAAAAAAGCCCAGGTTTGGGTTAATCGTTATTTCAAATCCTTTTACCTTTCTTCAAGAACAATAAAATTCTTTTTCCCGAGGGCGGAAAGTTGGTCGGGGGCCTAGGGGGTGGGCTAAGGCGCAGGCAAAAGAGAAAAACATTACCCAAGGAATTTATCAAAGGTGGGAAAATGGAACATAAAGGACAAACTGTAACCGACAGCAATAATCATTTTCCAGTAACGCGTGCCTCTCTCTCTCTCCAGAGGAGCATCAAAGTACAATCATCCTTTAAATCATAGCCGCAGATGGCGCGTTCTTCCTCCAGCCGCCCTTTCCCTGCAGTGCACCCCCTTCTTCAACCCCTTCCACACTCTGGTAACTTTGTTTTACGTCATAGGCTCTTTAATTGGTTCTAGTTGTCGTGCCTTGATAATTAAAACAACCGCTTGCTTTAAAAGGCTCTGAATTATACTATCTCCCGAACACCTGTTAGTAAGTTACAAATTACAGTTGCCCTTACAACCAGAATGGTAGTTTTATGCAGCTTTCAAACATGAACACGTTTTTTCACGTTCTCACGTTTGCTCAGAAAAAATAAATCTGGATTCTTTGGTTCAATGTACATTGCAAATATAAATTCTAATGAGGATCTTATAATTATTCAAACAATTTTAATTCCATTGTCAAAGACAAAAATATGTTGACATACACGACAATATTAGTGTAATTAAAACAAAAATTTTAAGAGGATTATTTTCTTAAGTCCCACTCAAGTTGCTCATTCCACCTCATTATACAAATCAGTATCACTCATATCACTCATCAATACAAATCACTCAGACAACAATTTTATGATCCGTTAAATAAAATTACTGGCCCTTAATCTGCACGGCAAGAATCGCGTGAACTGGCAAAGATCGTTGCCCAAATCCATTAAAATTCCCTTGGAGCATACTAGACCTCTTTGCACCATCCAAAGTTGCTGTCGTTCAAAGAAGCCCCAGTCAAGGCAGAAACTTTACATTTCCCTTTCCCAGGGAATAATCAAAAAGTCAAGACGAAATAAAAAATGCAGAGGCTAAAAGTTCAAAACTTTGCAAAATTCGTTGGATATATTTCGTTTTTACAGTTCATTTATTAGAGGGATTGCTTTTTTGAAGGGAAACTTTTGTTTATTTATTGTTTAATTAAAAGTCGAATCCAGAGGAAATAGAATTTTCTAAAACTAAGCAATGATGAAGGCAACGCTGTCCTAAAATTCCTTACAAAAATTAAAATTAATGAAGTCCTGAAATATTCAGATAAATATGGCCCCTACGAGAGAGAGAGAGGGGGAGAGAGAGAGAGAGAGAGAGAGAGAGAGAGAGAGAGAGAGAGAGAGAGAGAGAGAGAGAGAGCGAGCTTATCGTGGGGATCCTAGCGCGATAAGTCCATATCAAAATTGTTTAAAAATAAAATCAAAATATTTTCGGTTGTCAGAATTATGTAGTTCCTGTGTTAAATGTCCAGGAAGTTTTAGTATTGTATTGTACAATATCAAAAACAAAAAATTGATTGTTTGGCCTGTACAAAGTTATGAGCTCCACTTAATAAGTAAAACAGAAGGAAATACGTAAATCATATTAAATTGTGAGATTTCTCTATGTGGTCTGCGAAATGCCGAAACGCAGACTGATCGGCCAAACCACCTGGGATGGACAGACAAAAATGATTGGGAATGACTAATGAACTAATTACCCTAAATAGACTATGTTTATAGTGAGGGAGATCAATTTTTAAACATAAAAATCTAATTAATCCATATTTGCTTAGTAGGCACAATTGACCATATTAATTATTCCAATTAATTATTCTTTTTATCTAAGGTTTTTGGTTTAGATGAAAAATTGGTGTCACGAGCGGGATTCGAACCCCGATTAGCCGAAGGTCGTGGGTTCGAATCCCGCTCTTGACATTTAATTAATTGTAATAAAAATTTTAAATGTGCTCCAGCACGTCAGAGATATCACATAAACTCTTATACATTATATACATATAAAAATATCTTCTAATAAAACAATAATAGAATGAAGAATAGAATAAGGGGCGTCGGTAGCCGCAACGGTTTAAGCGTTGACATGGCGCTTTTCCCTGTAAGGTAAAGGTCCTGGGTTCGAATCCAACCTTACATTCAAACCCGATATACTTACAATTTTTTTTAAACACCCCCTGAGGGTTTATATGACCTCTGTTGTTTGTGAACTTGTGAACCCTCGTAAAAAAATAAATTAATTAAAAATAGAATGCTACAATCTTATTGTTAAAACTTGAACATAATTAAGAAGAAATTATTCAGAAATAGTGAGATGCGGTCTGGTGTGATGTAGGTTTCAGAAAAACATTTTCTTTATCGTGCCAACGTTTCGAGTCAACACGACACGCAAGAATGGCACAATTACACAGAAGACAAACACTTTGGGTGAGCAGAAATAGAACTTTGATTGAATAAAAAAAAATATTTTGCATTGTATAAATTCACTTTTCCACATCCTAAATGTATTTGTTAATTGTAAACAATGTTTGTAAATCCCAGGCCCTGAAGATGATCTCAATAAAGATCGAAACGTTGGCACGATAAATAAAATGTTTTTCTGAAACCTACATCACTCCAGACCGCATCTCACGATTTCTGAATAATTATCGATTAACGGTCACTAATCACCACACATAATTAAGACGTATTGTACATACATCAACTTGGAGAAAAAACAACTCAAATACACTATATAAATATTCACAACTCAAACAATACGTGATAATCAGAATTTAGGTAAGTAATGATTTCTTTATTATGTATAACAATCTCATTATAATAAACAAATAAATGGAATAATTTTGGCATTACATGTTTCTAAATAGATTTAGTACATAAATGCGGGCTGAAGCTTGGCAAAGCCAATTTTTCTCACGAAATCATTTAGGAAGCTAGTTATTTCCTTTAGATCGTGCATTGCAAATTTGGTTTCTTTCCACTCCGCCTCCTACGCATGCAAACGTTTCTTTTAATTAAGCCTTTCTCATTTCGATATTGAAAACTCCACGGCATACTTTCACGAACGCTCTTAACATATTTTCCGTAGTTACAAAAAGGAAAAACTTGCAAAGTCAGCTAACCAAAGCTACTATAAAGTTATCATTATATTATTTACAAAATGAAGTGTGCGAAAAATGTCAAGGGCTGATGAAAACGCGACAAGAGGTGTTGAAATTAACACATCAATCGTTGTTGAGTCAATGGCACGACATGAAGTTGTCGAGGGGTGCTGTTGCTACGAGATGATGGGAGTTGTAACGTGTAGCGGCACTCTGCTGAGTTTCGTGTGATTCCTCTAAATTACAGATTCATTGCAGTTGTCGTAAGCACCCCCGGCCTTTATTCGACCCGCCCGGCCCCACTCGAGCGAAATGAAAGGGTTGGTTCTTATCAACCCCCGACCCGTCCGGCGGACTTGTATCGGGAGATTGAACCCGTTGAAAATGGCTAAACTCCGCTTAATTACTATCTGAATTAACTCAATGACGGCAAATCAGTTCGTTGTGAAACTTTTCGGCTCAATTTACGTTTAAAGAACGTTGTTAACGGGGAAATGAGTCGATGATATCAAATGTAACATACGATCTGAAATATGCATAAAAATTTAATTTTTAACAACTGAAGTCACGCCATAGCCTGGCATTATTAACTTTGAAATTATATTGTTGAACTATATTATACACACAATCTGTAATATATTCTATGCCGTTTACATCCTGATATTAATAGATAATAAAGTTAAAACATTCTGTATGCTCTAATTGCAATGTACTGTACATAATTATTCAGATATCGTGAGATGCGGTCTGTTGTGATGTAGGTTTCAGAAAAACATTTTCTTTTCGTTTCGCCAGCGTTTCGATCTTTATTGAGATCATCTTCAATCATCTGGCACTCTTAACACAACAGGCAAGAATGGCACAATCACACAGAAGACAAACACTTTGAGCCCTGAAGATGATCTCAATAAAGATCGAAACGTTGGCACGATAAAGAAAATGTTTTTCTGAAACCTACATCACACCAGACCGCATCTCACGATTTCTGAATAATTATCGATTAACGGTCACTAATCACCACACGGTACTGTACATATTTCTTCAAGTAATTCTGTGTTCAGAATGTAATGAACAATCCGGCGGATAAAAGCGGGCATTCTATGTTTTTAAAGTTACAAATAAATGTTTTATCGGTTAGTCGGTTGTTGAAACGGCGTGGCGTGGCATAAAGATGAACGCGCGTGATTATTATTTAAGTTACAAGCTCTACAACTGCTAATTGCTGAAAGAGAAAACCGAATTAAATTTCAATCGCGATTCAAATTTATTTTTAAAATGTTTATGCAATGTCATCTGTACACTTCTAGAAAATTCTCTCATTTATTGATGCATGATTGTGCATGGAAGAGGATTTTACTTTTTTAATGTTGAAACAGAATAGCGTATCACTAGGAACATAGTAAACGTTGTTTCAGAAACAATGCGTTCCAACTTCACATAACTCCTCGTTCAGTTTTTTCTTTTTTTCCCGAGGGTTCGCAACAGCACAGGTCATAACAACACCCCGGGGTGCTTTTGAAAAAAGCTCATTTGTAAGTATGTCGAGGACCTTCACCTTACAATAATGAGCGTATTGTTATTAAACTTTTATAATGTATTGAACGGCTCTTTTCAGAAAGGTTGGTTTTAAGAATATATACATTTAAACAATTACTCAATTGGTAGAGCTTTCGTTTCGACGATTTTTCATGAGCTTTCACGTGTATAAATCCCTTCATCCTGTTATTTTCGTTCTAGCCATTAATAAAACGAAAAATAATTTTTCCAATAGTGGAAATGAAATCCAATCAGTTTATTGCAGTTCCATTAACGGTAATGGATGTACGTAGACATAATGCTATTGATTTGTTCTCGAATTTTAAACTAGAGTGACTTAATATAACATTATTATTATTTTTTTTAAAGTAAGGATTACCCTTGTTGTGTTAGTGGCAATGCTGGCTGAGACACAAAAGCTCAACTCTTTCGAAAGCACATCTTTTTTAAAATTGTGAACGACAAGTAAAGTAACAAGACTTTGTATGTCTTGTATGTCCCACTGATATTTTTATATATTTTATTTTAATAAAATATAAAATTTTAAAGTAGTGTGACGAAATGACCAAGGAAGAGGAAAAAATCGCTGGTGGTGATCATTTCATTCCCAACTTTGCACCTTCATAAAATGGTAAGAGTACAATCCTTCTCGATGGAGGGTATCCCAATCTCTACATTGTGAAGCACCAAGGTCTATACAAAACGCACGTGTAGTGGTTTCCGAATCACGATTAACAGAATGCACAATTTACTCATCTGCACAAATTCGCTAATTGTCTTCCCTCGTTCTTCTAGTGAAGGAACCAGTTTCCCTCAGTCTCTGATGAAGTCGTTGGAAGATATCGAAGGAAGCGATCTGCTGGAACGTCTCAACGTGGAAAACGAGCTTGGTGTTCTCCCCTTGCAGCAATAACAGTTGTAATAACCGTAAATGAAATGCATATCAGCAAGATGTACATTAGGAAACAAGGATATAATTTAAATCACCAACCTGTTGATGTCAACTGATAACATAAAGCGAACTGATTGAATAGAATTATAAAGAACTGACACGAAACTCAAGAGCCAGACGGATTTCCTGGAAAATTGAGCGTGCCTCCCCTTTATCAGCACAAGTTTTTTCAACAAAATGCAAAATTTTTGAGCCTACCAGAAGTGCAATTCAAAAAGTTGGTATACGGTGAAAGCTAGTGGAATGAAGAACCATTGAGGGAATTTGGAAGGCTCCAGGCGCTTGTAGTCATTAACAGTTACCAATCGAAAATTTTCAAAAAATTCCAAATTTCAACATTTTTGTTTTTTCTGAATTTTTCGTGCAAAACCTCCATCAATTCTGCAATGTAAATAAGTTTTTTTTACAGCAAATTTAACGGTATTTCAGGTGGCACAAAACAGAATTTTCTACAGATAGTAATTCTGAAGTTTGCAATTTAGCAATTTAGTAGACCTAAGTCGGAAAAAAACCCAAACCTGAAATTACATCTTTGCCGCTGAGATTAGGCCAGGGGTTTATAGGAAGTTTTATGTTGCATATGGTGAGTAGAAACACGTCAATTTTCGACACTTGTCGCCATTCACCCGGCATTTGTATTATTTACGTTGGTAAATAATATAAAGTAAAGGGTATATATTGATATTATAAAAAAAATGTGAAAAAAAATATATACGAGTAGCTGTCAACGTCAGTGATGAAATTTCGAATTTAGTAATGACGCGACGGCTCATAATCGAGCCGTTTATATGCATTAGGCAAAATGACAATGCTAATACACACATAGTCGGCGGGACGTGCCCACGGCCCGGCAGATCATAAACCGCCCAAGGAAATGAGGAGAGAGTTGATAATGCAGCATGATTAGGGTGACTTATGGTCCGCACAACGGCCGGACTCCTTATCCAGGAAGTAGATTCCGGCTTCATCTCCGAAGGAGGTAAAGCTTTTATGACCTCTCGAATACTCCAAGGCATTATGCGGTTGGCACCATAAAGAACAAGAGGGTAACTACCAAATTTCATTGTAATAACTTTTAACAACCCTAGTTTATCTTCTTATTGTTAAATATATATATTATACCTATGTTATAGTTTATGGCCAAACGTTATTTATAAGTATGATTAGAACCATGTTGTCAAGGAGTCGTGTCCGATCACCGTAAACCGCATGTATCAGAACGAAATATGTTACCTTTATAAAAGATTGTGAACCGCGATAGATTGTTTGGGGTTCCGAGCATATGTAGTCATGTTCCACACGTTTGGAGGTATGTCGACGGAATTAGGAAAAGGTGAGGAGTCGGAATTGGAAATAACAGGGATTCCTCCGGGCCAGAACGTACGTGTCTCTAACCCTCCATCCGCGGCATTCGCTCATCTGTCGCCGCTCGCGGGAATCAGTCGTCATAGGGGCATAAATAAGGGCGGGTTGTTGGTCGGAGGTCACGTGTGACTACGTGATACTTGGACTAAGTCGATACGAACACCCTCGCTCCCAACTGCCTTTTACACACCCTTCTTTCCCCAATTGAATTGTGCCCTCCTGAGCCCGACTTGAAGGATTGGTCAGGTCGTGGAAACAGTCTGACAGTCTGCAACTTTTCAACAGTCTTTTACACAAAGAGCACGGTCTTAATTTGATAACGCCATCTGTTGAAAATCGATTTATTTACACACCTTTTATAGATACAATAGGCTCGATAAGAAATCATAAACATAGCGTGGGCTATCGTTCAGACACATTCAATAATCGATTGTAAGGTTTAGATTTACTAAGACAAGGAGAATAATGTTCATGCTTCAATATGAAACGAACAGCTAAGGTTTTCATCCATATTCATCCCGCATACGAAATGCCCTTTTGTCTTCCGGAACACGAAAACAAATTGCTCACTACCTCGCGAAAAATAATCACTATATTCTACGACCTTCAATGTACTCAAGAACACCCGAATCGACGATTAACTTCACCATCCATGGTAAGTTTGCAATAATGATTCCATGTTTTGCGTTTTAATGTTACTCTTAATCTTTAACTCGTTTAATTTTATTATTAGCAAAACGGTTTAGTTGAAATTTACAAGAGACTGACTTTCTTTACTTGATTGAAATTAGAGAATTTATAGACTTTAGGAAAAATTTATTATTTAGAGTGCTAGAACATATTTCAGCCATAGAGATAGAAATAAATACTCGTGTTAATTTTTTAAACTGTAATTTACTTTTAGAGGTACAAAAACAATTTAATTGAAAAGGTAGATTTGTCTCTTTGCTAATCAATTGCACACTTAGCCATTTTAGTAATACAGAACGGCCCTTACGGAAATACAAATCAGCCCCGAGGGAAGTTATTAAATTTCCATTTAGATATTGAATCCGTTTTACATATGTTCACAGGAAAAGGCGAGTAGTTAGCCACCTACAATATCCGGCTCGGAGATTGCCAGTGCCCTTTCCTAATCAGGTTCAATCCCCTACCAATTACCAAGGCAAAAACTTCACCTACCTCACTTTATTGCTTATTGCCGTCGTAATTGTATAATCCCAAATTGTATCTTAACTGCGAATCGCTTTTTCGATATCGGCTCTATTTTACCGATGTTGCTCGTGGGAAAATTCGCTCAGAAACCGCTAACTCGTGATGATTGCGTGGGGTAGGGGAGCAACCCCGATTTCGTTTGATTCGTCTTTTTGTTGGAATCACGGTTTTTGTCAGTTACAATATTTATTTCTCGCTCTTTCCTCAAGTTTAAGAGCTTACAAACAACCAATATTACTATCCAAACAACTGGACTGTTTTTCGGATTGTTCTACCCTTTCCTTTGTTTAAATTTATCTATTCGATAACCTAGAAGTACAATTTTTTAATTCCATTGATTATATTTTCATTGAAAAATTTTTCTAACAGCTTTTACATTATATTTATTTGATATTCCTCGGGGTAATTGGGAATGAGCACAAATAAATTATTGTACATTAAACCATAAGTATTTTAGTTGGTCCTATTTAACGAAAGTATTGATTTAAATTTGATGTGTAATTTTTAATGAAAAAACTCGTAATGCTAACTTTTTATCTCAACCTAAACCAAACCTCAATCTAATGAATTGTTTCCATTATGTTTAGTCGTCTGATTGACCAAATTACTTCTTTCAATTAATTATTCTTTTTATGTAATGTCTTCTTGGAATAAAGCCTAAAAAGGAGGACAAATGCGAAAGGTTGTAGGTTGAAATGGGGAGTGTCCGAGAGGATCAAAGTCACGATAGCTCCAGTGGTTAGAACAGCAGCCGAAGGTCGTGGGTTCGAATCCCGCTCGTGACATTAGCTTTTTCATTTCAACCTTATGTAAAAAGAATAATTAATTGAAACTAATAAATTGTATTCACACACTCAACCTTATTACCCAGAGTACTCGATAATCCTCCCAATTCACGCAAATTTATATTCGTGTGGTGTTTAGTGACCGTTAGCCAATGATTATTGATCATTTTTCAGGAAATTCCGTAAAATATGCAAAAAGAATTGTTTAGTGACGGTTAATTAATAATTACTTAAGGATTGTGAGGTGCGGTCTGGTGTGACGTAGGTTTTAGAAAAACATTTTCTTTATCATCCCAACGTTTCGACCTTTATTGAGAACGTCTTCATAGTGCCCTCTCAACACGACACACAAGAATGACACATCTACACGGAAAACAAATACTTTGAGCCCTGGAGATGATCAATAAAGATCGAAACGTTGGCACGATAGAAAAAATGTTTTCTAAAACCTAAGTCACTTCAGACCGCATCTCACCACTTCCGAATAATCATCAAGTAACGGTCACTAAACAGCACACACATACCTTGAAGATTTTATTGGCAACACATTTACAAAATAATTGCTAATTGTATCAGACTTTTTGTGGGATTTTATTTCCTTGCGTCTGTTTTCTTTTTTCATACTAGAATATATTTATAAACGTGTACACTCCCCATAAAAAAAATTCTCAACACCCTGTGATTTTGTATTATACGAGAACTTGTGGTTACAAGCAAGATCTCAAATTTATAGCCATTACGGTCAGCTTATAGGAAGAGGTTTTTTTTAATATGTTCAGGGGTAAAAATTCCGTATGAACAATTCAAGATAAACGAAAACAAAAAGGTAAACTGATTTTTGAAATATGTTCATAAAGTACCAGATCGGGTGATCGACAGGAAAGCACGAGGGCAACCGTGATTGTATCACTGTTGACAAATACCACATCAGATATAAGTCATTCATCAGGCTGCGTTTCGCCCGTAAACGTCACGTGATTCCGGCAATTAAAATCCTTTTGTGCATGGTCCGGGCCTTTTTAGTCGTTTGTCAACACGCTCCCATACAAGAAATGGGTTTACCATGAGTAAACAGCTGCGGGAAGGTTAGTGTATAAAAATCTTCACGGGAAGTCGAGTTAACCCCGAGATCAAATTAGATAATATCCAAATGTCGAAATAGTTCTTGTTCCCTTTCTCCTCGGGTCGATAAAAAAATGCAAATTTTGCGACTAACCTAGTTCGTGAGACATATTTTTCTTCAAATTGAAACAGGCATATTTGATAATGGGTGTCGGTATGTGGATTAAATCGACTTCGTCGAGATTACGGGTCATTTTGATAATGAATCGTCTTAAAAACGACTGCGCGGTAATTTTAACTTTTTTAGTCGTGTGTCGCAACATTTTACCCTTGACTTTCAACATGGAGAAAAAGGAATTCTTAACTTATTGGCCAACCGCGGCATACACTTTTTATAAATTCTGAAAGTATTTACAAAGAGCTGCGTACTACTTTAGTCCCGTTCCATTTTTTTCTCCATGAATTGATGTCATGAACATGAAAATAATTACAATTATTGATTCTAGAGGGGCGTCGGTGTCCGCAACGATTAAAGGCTGGACCCGACACGACCGCACCGGGCCCGCGCCGCGTGGCGTCCGACAGTCGGCCGTCTTGCCGTGACGGTGACGGAGGACCCCACTTGTCCGTACCGTGTTGGACAACATACTCAGTAGTTCATTAGCTTCAAAGCATACATCGTTGAGAAAAAATGTTAAGAAGTTTTAAAAATAGTGAATTAGGGATGATAGGACTTGCTTTAAAGGCAGTTGTTAATTGGCAAAGAAATCATCGCAGAAGGAGAAGAATGTGGGTTCACGACGTATGGACAAAAAATGTGCTGAAGGGGAATTTTACTCTCTCCTCCCACATCTAAACTGCGATGAGACAAAGTTTTATATAAAATGATAATTTTTTAAATATAAAATTTATATAAAATTGTACTAAGACTATAAAAAGTCAATAGAGAAAAGATAGATAAACGAAATATTAAAAAAAAAGTAAAAAATAAACTCTTCACTGGAGCTCATAAGATCCTGTCCGTCAAAAACTAAACCAAACAAGTCGGGCACGGTGCGGGATCGGTGCGGAAAGTGAGGACTAGCCGACTCACTTCTATCTCCTAATCGCTCGCCAGACAGACGGCCGTCACGCGGTGCGAGCTCGGTGCGGTCATGTAGGGTCCAGTTTTAAGGTGTTAACACGGTGCTCATCAGAGTAAGGTAAAGGGTTTGGGGTTTGATTGTAGGGCCGCTGGATATACATACTAACAAATTGGCTTTTTTTCGCAAAAAAACCGATACCCCGAGAGTTGATATGAACTCTGCTTTGCGAACCAAAAAAAAAAAATTATAAACTGCTCAAAAATAAATAGGGATATTACCAATTTTGTAGTATTTAATTTCGCCAATATTTATATTTTTTTTTGTATTATAAATTGCATTAAAATTTACTAGAAATTATTGTTTTTTTTGCTGAAGGAAAATTTTATTAAAGAATTTTGAAAAATAACAAAATAAAAGGCTTTACATCCATAATTTTTTCTTATTGGACACAATAATTTTTTAATCAATTAATACCGTGTACAATGCCCTTTGTTAGCTAAAGCCTCTGAGCACCTGTTATGTTAATAAGGTTGTCACTAATTTCATAAGGAATTTCACTTCATTGATGTTGCAAGGCTGCACAGGTTAACTTGCTGCGGATGGTGATCTTAAAGCTTTCTCTTCAACGAGATTGAGGTCTGATGACAATGGGGGAATTGGCAGATGGGAAATTCCCAGGTTTTCTAAACACTGATAAAAAACTCTGCCTCTATGAAGTCTGGCATCATCAGTCAATGCCTCAGTTTCTGCTCCCTTCCGTACAGTTTGGATTAGGCGGTGTCTGGGCTGGGATATATACTCGAGGAAGAACTGGACGCCAAATTGTTGAAGACAACCTCACCGCAGTCCGTTATATCCAAGAAAATATCGAGGAATACACCCCTCAAACCAGGAATCTTATTGGTAGGGATTTTCGATTTCTGGATGACAATGACTGACATCAAGAGGCAGAGTTCGTCATCAATATTTAGAAAATCTGGGAATTTCCCATCTGCCTCTTTCCACATTACGTCCAGACTTCAACCCTTCTGAGCACATGTAGGATGCGCTGCAGAGAAGGGTTTTCGATCACCATCCGCAGCCAGTTGACCTGCAACAACTGAGTGCAGCGTTGCAACATCTATGGAGTTAAGTACAGGCGCACATAGGTTGTAGTTAACAGCGGACATTATATACGGAATTAATCTTTAAAAAAAAATTATTGTGTTATTTATAATAAAATAGAGTTGACTCGATAGAGTTGACATTGATATTCTTCTGTTTAAGTTGAAAATCCTTGGAGTTGGTGATCCTTTGTTATCCTTCATCGAATCATTTCTATCTGGTCGCTCTTTTTCTGTTCTCATTAATAACTCTGTGTCGGATAGGATTTTTACATTTTCTGGCGTACCTCAGGGTTCTCACTCCGGGCCCATATTATTTCTTCTTTATTTCAATGATGTCTGTAGTATATTCAAGGATTGTAAGTTTTCTTTATTGGCGGATGATTTAAAATTTTTTAATTCAGTGTCTTCTACTCACGACTGTGTTGGTTTACGGAGGGAACTGGACTGCTTCAATAATTGGTGTGAGCAGAATCGTCTTCCTTTGAATTAATTAATTTGCACCTACAAATGAAAGGTAATTAAATTTTCTAAAAATATCCGACCTCGTGACTTTGATTGTTTTGACTATTTCGTCGATGGGCAGAGATTGGAAGAGGTTGACACTATCTCCGACCTTGGTGTCGTTTTCAGCAGAAAGGGTGATTTCAGTGACCATATCAAACAGATTCGAGGTAAGGCTCTACGCAATCTTGGCTTTATTACTAGGCTTTCTAGAGATTTTAAAAACATCTTGGCAATTAAAATATTATATCAATCCCTCGTTCGTAGCCATCTGGAATATGCAAATGTCGTGTGGTCCCCTTACTACGTTGGTGAGATTAGCGACTTGGAAAAAGTACAAAAGAAAGTAACCACGATAATGGCCTTCAGATTTGGTCTTGCACACCTGAATTACTTGGAAACTGGCTTGGTCTTGAGTCGCTTAGCTCCCGCCGTATTTTTGCCGATCTCATTTGGGGTTGGAAATTGTGGAATGGGGCCATTGATATCCTGAACTTACATTTATCGCTATGTGATCCTCAGCGACCACTTAGGAACTATAATTTGTTCTTTGTTCCACACTACAAAACAGAATATGGACTAAATTCACCCCTACNTTATTTTTTTTTTTTTGGCGTTATGAACTATGCATATTAGCCATGTGACAAATTCGTATATGTGTGTTCAAATTTGGGGGGTTATTGGGAAAAAAGGGCCAGGGGCAACGGTGGGAATCGAACCCACGACCGCGGCGTGAGAGTCTCTCATGCTAACCACTCGGCTCCTATAATATTTCCTAGGGATAGTTTTTCTGTGATTTAATTTCGCACCATTAATATATCATTTTTATCATTTTAATTATGTATGAATATTTGTTAACAGTTAGGGATTTTACAAGCCGGCTTTCACTTAAATTGAACGGAAGACTAATCCATTATTCGATCGGTGTTAAATGATAAAAAATAATTAGTATTTGTTCAAGATGAACGTGAAGTTTTGAAGTTATTAGTCTCGAGTTGGCCTATTAAGTGCTAGGACAAATGGTACGAGGACGAGCGCACCATGCTCTTTATTCAACATAAACCCGGCCGGAATCCGAAATATTTTAATTGGTCCGTTCGTTAACGTCTTAGATGATACGGTTCTCGATTATCAACTATGAAATTAAATGCAATTTACTTCGAAAGTCATCGGGCTATTGTCGAAAAAATTCTATTCCTTAGGAAGAAATGGAAGTTTGGAAGAAGTGGAAAGAAAGATGGAAGCTTCAGGGTTCAGAAGATGGTATTTTTTATAAGGTGACCCTTTATTACATTAATTGTACGACAAATAACAATTATTTGCTTACTTTGTTGTAAATATCACCGACCTCAAAGGCCGTATGTTTTATGAAATTCGCCTTAAACACAGATTAGGTGCATAGTACGAGGCCATGTCACTTCACAGAAACCTTTCCCGAAATTGTCACGCCACTCTATTCATACTTGTTTAAAATTAAAGCCAGGGAACAAAAAACGCACAGACAACGGATTTAATCAAGGCGGGCGGAGATTAATGTTGTTATTATTCAATTAAGCCCAATAGGCAAATGTAGTTAGTTCGATTTCATAGATGATCTACATTTACACGGTCACCGGTTCTAATTATCAGCCGTTATATTGTTGTAATTAGTTTTGCGTGAATGATACAGCCAATCGCGTGCTTTTACATTTGATTGATCGCCCGTTCATGTTGGTACTAAGTAGTTCTGTCGGGCTAAGATTATTTAAGCATAAGTTTGCATTTTTCTTCATTGTCCCATTTGCACAAAAAGTAGCATTATGTCCCTTCCATTCTGTTACAGATAAAGACCTCTTTCTTTTTATTTTACCTTCGTTGATTTCATTTGATACTGTTCTTATTCTTAAACCTTTTTCAGTGGCTCCAATCAGGCTCCAATCAGGCATTTCAGGGAGTATGACAGTGCAGGGTCGTAACATTATTGGACGGAGGATGCAGCCAGCGCGAAGTCGCCGGAGAATGAGTGTAAATAACTCTATAATAGGGTTCTTCGGCGCTTCAGAGAAACAGGGCTTCACACTAGAAGATCAGGACAGGGTCGACCTAGGTCTACGCAAGAGACAGTAGATTCATCCGTCATCAGGTTCTACGAAACTCCAGCATTACGGGAAATAAGATAAGCAATCGGATAAGACAAGTCGAAAATATTTCGTTTTCCACCAGGAAGAAGGAGGCTCAATCGGCCTTCTAGGACCCTCCACCCGGCTCGTTGACCTCTCCTTGTGTGGTCCACCATGTTAATTGGAGTGGAGAGTTGGCCTCAAATCTTTAGATGGGGACGCTCAGGCGAAAGGTACGCCCCACGTTGTATGATTCGTCAAGTGGCATTCCATGTCATTGATGTTCTGGCGTGGCATTTCCTTGGACGCCCGCACCGAATTGGTTGTTATACGAAGAAGATCGATAAACTTCACAGAGGTACTTACAAGACATCGGTGAGAGATTCTTGCTAATCCGGGATCATGCCAAGGACCCGTATTGTGGATGTCTATCTAAATGAGGACGGAATTGAGTGCTTGGTGTGGCAGGCTCCAGATTTCAACCAAATCCAACTGTGGTCTGGGGGTTCAGTTGGTCCACTTAAGAGTCGAGACCCCAGATCCTAACATCCTAGAAGAGACGAAAACGGATGTTTTTGATGAATGGGAAATAATTCTTCAGGTTCAGGATTTTATCAGAAATTGTTTACAAGGAATGCAAAATCGTTTAACAGACGAGCTTCGTGCCAGAGGTGGAAATACTCGATATTCAAGGGGGCAAAAACGTTTTTTTTTCAACATTTTTCTTTATTTTTGAATTTTATGTTTTTTTTTGTTCTTTACTCAATAATTTTTGTAAAGAATTAGATAATAAACATTTCAATTTTATATTTCTTATTTTACAACCAAACCTATTTTTGGTATGCAAAATATAAATAAGACTAAGTGCATTGAAATTTAAGGGTGTTGCGTTAATTTTGTCCATCGGTGTATCGACTGACATCTATGTCAGTCCAGAATTTTGTGGAAATAGCAGGTTCGATCTCAACCTTTCTCACTTATTCACGACGTCACTTACTCTTAAGTACGATGGCGAAACCCTGGTTCTAACACCCTAGAAGAGTTGGAAACGGCTGTTCAGAAAAAAATACAAAAGATATAATATAAAAATAATAAATAAAAAAGAAAACAGTCATAAGCATACAACAATAATCCAAAATATAAGCTAAAATAAATAATATAAAAGTAAAAATAAATACAAAACACTAGAACATTTTAAGCCGGGAACACACTTACCCGATGCAACGCTATGTTACGCTACCTGATGCAAATCCAAAGTCCAATTTTCCGTAAGACAGTGACCCCCGTGCACATCTGCCCGATGCTATGCAACGCTACCCTACTCAACGCTCTGCGATCCCCACTGTCCAGATTTTCGTCGCAGCATCGAGTACAATCGAAGACAAAAAATCGAACACTCATATTTTTATTTAAACTACATTTATTGTTGTCGTTATATTAATTACAACAGACTTATTTTAATATAAACCAAGTTAACCGAGATCAAAAATTCGTTAGTTTTTATTTAAAAAAAATAATATTAATGGTTTGGTACAAAATTGATCAAAACACTGGAATACCGGAATTAAGCAAACAATTTATTACACGGTTTGCTCATAAAATCTAACAATTTATTTCATGGTTTTGCTCTTAAAATTACACCATTTTCGTCGAGTAGCGTCAGAAAAGGACACTCATATTTTTTCTAATTCATTTCAAACTATGTGCATGTAATTTTGTCGTTATATTAACTACAATTGGGCTTGTTATTGTGTTATTACCAAATTAAACGAGATTAAAAATTCTTGAGTTTTTATAAAAATTATTTAATTATGATGGTTAGGCAGAAAATTTATCAAAACACCGGAATAACTTTATTTAAAACAATTAAATTTAACTAACAATTATTACATGGTTGTACTCATAAAATTTAACTAACAATTTATTACAAGGTTTTGCTCAAAATAGTGCATTAGGAACAAAAGAGGCGTTGCGATTGTGGTAGTGATTATTGTGATACACGCTGTGTGACTGTACGTGGCGTGCACTTGACGTCGCATAGATGTGCACACCCTACCAAAACCTGGCGTCGGGTAGCGTCGCATTGCGTTGCATCGGGTGTGTTCCCGGCTTAAAGGTTCAGCCATAGAAACAACAAATAAGAGCGTTAAGTAGACCTTCTTTTTAAAAGTATAAAAAGAGTTTGAAAAAAAGTCACTGTCTGGAGGAATTGACGGTTAAGCGTGTAATGCCTCGCGTGACCGGTGCGATGGTACTCCACAAAAAAGTTTGAACCCCTCAAAAGACTTCGAGGAACTTAGGACAATCTCCGGCGAGGATGGGAATTGAGAACTTTCCATATGAAGGTAAGACAGGCAACACGCCGTCTGAAGCCCAGTAAAAAGAAGCCTATCAACATAGGCAAGGTAATTAGGTGGGCCAAATTTTGAAGACAAGTATCAAGTAGTCCTGCACGTAGTAAAATCATCTAAGAAAAGAAGAAAATATGTAATTTTTATAAATAAAATAAGTTGAATTGAAGACAGAAAATTGTATATATAACCGATAAGAAAGCGATTTAGATCATTTTTTTTTACATTTAGTTTTCTACTAATTAATTATATCATATAAGTCGATTTGTTTTTACGTTGATTGAGAAAATACTATGCCGAATCGTATTAAATGAGATTAGATTTATAAAAAGTTATAAAAAACCAAAAGTCGTTTCCAGTAAAATTGGAAAAAAAGTAATAATCACCTTTAACCCCCTTAAATACTAATTTGTTTATCAATAAAAACGAGACATTTTTGGGCAGGATGCGCTAAGGGAAATTATTTTCTGTCTTTCATTCAACTTAAAAATTGGACTGTAGACGATGGCAACGAGCTTTCCTACGAAGGGAGAGTGAAAGTGATATTGACACAAGCATTAATTAAACAAACAACATTTTAGCATAATTGGAGTACTACCATTGGTATTGAACATACTCTCGTTTTTAATTTTGTATATATTTCCTATCTCATTGTTACATGTTACCGAAGGTAGTTGCAATATACTGGAAATTAAAAAGAGAGATAAAAAACTTAAAATTTCATCTCTTGATTTAATTTTTTTAAAATATTTCTTTTTACGTGAGTTCACAACAGCAAAGGTTATATCTACCCTCGGGGTGCCGGTGTTTTTGAAAAAAAAGCGCAAGTATGTCGGGTTCGAATTCAGAGCCGCTGGATTCGAACCCGGGACCTTTATCTTACAGTGATGAGCGCCGTGTCAACGCCTAAACCGTTGCGGCGACCGACGCCCCCTCATGATTTTATTCTTAAAGGTATTAAAACTCTTGTAAAGCTGAATTTTTAATTCTGTATTACTAGAACTTATAGATGTTTAATTGTAAAATAGCCGATTAAAATAGCGAAGTTAGGCGGACCAGGATGATTGGTAGCGACCAGACTACACGTATTTACTGCGCAGTACTCAAGGAAAAAAATCTTCAGCATTTTACAACTAAAAATTTTAACCAGTAATCTCTTGAGCATGGCGACGGGCCGGAAATTTGCCTGACTTTAATTGATCGTGTACCAAATCCTCACCTGACAAATATCAAGATGAAGTAAGATTGCTATAAATCATATAAATATTTAAGTTATCTTATAAATTAATCTAAACTTAGTCGTATAAATCTTTCAAGGGATGCTGTGTTTCACATGACGAAGGCTTAATCCAGGCTCGACTCGTATTTTCATATTTCCGACATTATTTAGGGCAAAGAGGGTTAAAATTAAAAACCGTATCAGCGTATAGTGGTCTGTGAAATTGTTTCTAACTGATTATAATATTCATGAAACCGACGGGGAACTTCTAGTCGAGAAGGATTTTGCTGGGAAAATTAAGAATTCTATCATTTAACCGATTTTAAATAACGTTAACAAAATCGTATTTGAAATTATAAATATTCCTTTTTGTTAGAGATAAATTTTTTTTTATTGATTGTTCTATTAGTAAAAAAAAAAAAAAAAACAATCATTCTTAGTCGAAATATCGAAAATTCACCTAATTCTGTCGATATCGATCTGGCAGTTGTGTAGGCATCCAACGGTTGGTTATTAGTCGAAGTTACGGCTTAGGTGTTCACGCGATTTCCACACTATTTGCACAGCGGCCGTTCGGATGTGTATACCGAATTTGGCTCTCCTGTAAATATACTCCGTCCGATGTTTGCGTTAACTAGTGTTACAACAACACTAGCATCCCGACAGTACTTGGAAACATAACGTTTCGGAGGCAAGCATAATCTTATTACACATTTCTCAACGTCTACTTCATGAATAAGAAGGGATTTCACATTTACACTTTTCGATATGTATCGTAGATAGGAATGAGCATCGATAAAAAAACATCAATGGTCACCATCGAAAAAAACATCGGAACCTCACCAATGATGGTGGTACGACCATCGACTCTATGGTCTACATGTCGATGGGTTTCTTAGTACTCATTACTTAAACCACAAATTATTTTCATGGACAAACATTATTTTTATGTGCCACTTTAGAAACATAAGCTAATTTTTCAAATTTCACCATTTCTGAACCTTTATTAGGAACTTGATTAATAAATTATTTTATATATTTAATAACATTTATTAGGAATTATTTTTGCCTTTAGTTTCATTTATAGTTGTATGTAGATCTCTCTGTCCCTTTTAAATAAAAGACGTCTACTTTTAAGGTATTTTGTTTCTCTGAATTTTATTCAAAATACCTCGCTGTTTTTCTTCGATACTTTGGAAAACATCCATAATCCACCTAAGCCCAATCCCTGTCTTGCTAAAAACGGGTAAAGATTTAACATGTACGTAACTAAAATCAACCATATCCTTAATTTATTAGAATTAATCTATCCAAATTTCACAATGAAACACTACCACATCTTTTCCGGAACGCAGTTAAAAAACGTAGATTTAAAGCCAATTTATCCTAGAGCGATTTCTGGTTTTCCAAATAATCTGTCCAGCTTTGGAAAATAATCGTTCAAAGGGAACAGATGTGCCACTATATTATTTTTGCACACAACACTTTCACGCAAAACGAAACCGACACCACAAGATTAGCACCATTCTTTATGCCGTGAAGATGTCCCGAATAAGGTCGAAACTTCGGCATGAAAAAGGAGTTTTCTAAACTACCTGATTTTTAAATTGATGTATTGGATCGTCTTGAGGTTACCTCAAGATGATCCAATACATCAATTTAAACCTCGGAGGTCGAACAATATCAACTAGAATACCTGATTTTTGACCGTTCCTCACGACTTCAACAAATTTTAAATTATTGTTAAGCAAAGTGAATTACTATAAAATACAAACATACAATCGTCTACAATTTCTCACTAAGGTTAAATTAAATGTTACTAACATTTTGACACAAAAATAAACCTTGTCGTGGCGATCAACTTAATAACAATGGACTTATAAAAAACAAAACGTCAAAGGGTTATAACTAAAATGAGTTACTATGAAAATTTACAGAAAATAATAATTACTGAGTAAATTAAAACCGTGGTTAAATACTCTTTTTGGAGGGAAAGGAGGTGCATGTGCAGATGTTTAAAAAAGATACGGGAAGAGGCTTTGCAGACCGTTAGAGGGAGGGAGTTCCAGAATTTTGGTGCTTGGACAAGGAAAGGCGTGAAAGGCAAATGTTTTATGCCAGGGAAAGATTAGGTTACAGAGAGATGAGCAGGTTTGGAAATTTGGAAAGAGGATTTGAATCGGATGGACGGATAATGCAATGAGGAAGATGGGTGTTAATGGCCTGGTAAAGGAAGGAACCAAAGGAAATATAGACTTCGGGAAGAGGGACAGAGACAGGATTGGTCCGAATACAGACAGCCGTGATACCCTGGACTCTCGGAGGGATGCCGAATATAAGTCACCAGTACATTAGTCTTATTTAGCGCTTATTTTGCTCCTCCGAAAGCCTATCGTAAGCAAAACAGCTGTAGTCGAATATGAGGAGGTGAGGGAGGTGACCAGGAGTTTACGGTGGAAAACGGTAGGAGGAGCTAGGCCCGGCAGAATTGGATGGGGGAGACAATACAACGACGGAAAATTTGGGAAATGTGAGGGTGCCAGGAGAGTTTTTGGTCAAGGATAACTCCAAGGTTTTTAACGGAGGGGCGGAAGGAAATAGGCTAGTTATTAATGGTAAGAAAGGGGATATAGGGGATGGATTTGAGGACATGACTGGATCCTATGATGATAGCTGTGGACTTTATAGGATAGAGGTTGAAGGAATTCTTGTAGTCTTAGTTCTTGATTGAACTTAGGTCTTTCTGGTTCTTACATATAGCCAATGGTAGTTCAGAGGGATAGAAGGATAGGCGGATTTGGGCGTCGTCAGCATAAAGTGATAGTTGCAATACTGGATGGAATCGGAATAGTCATTATTGTAGATTCTGGATTTTAGGTCGATAACAAAATCACATCATTAATGTAGATTACAATTAATTAAGGTTTTCAGTTGAGATAAAAAAGTCGTGCCATTGACTGTGCAAGATGATAAAAAAATAAATATTAGTGGAGTATTGATTTTTTATGATTGGGTCGTCTTTAAATAGGACACGACGAACAACAATTATTTAGAGATCGTGAGATGCGGTCTGGTGTGATGTGGGTTTAGAAAAACATTTTCCTTATCATGCCAACGTTTCGATCTTTCAATTAATTAAGGTTTTTAGTTGAGATAAAAAAGTCATGGATCAGTGGATCGAGATCACGATAGCTCAAGTGGTAGAGCAGCGGCGTATCAAGCCGAAGATAGTGGGTTCGAATCCCGCTCGTGCCATTGACTTTTTTATCTCAACTGGAAACCATAATTAATTGTAATATATTATTTGGTCAAGCGGACCACGAAACTAGTGAATTAATGCTAGAGCCTTGGGAGAACCAGATTTTAATGGAAGTAAGAAGGAGGTGTGGCTGTTAGGGATAGCGACGGCTTGACGTTGGTTAGATTGGATAGGAGTGGAACCATTGGGTGGTGCTGTTGGAGAAAGAAAAGGATTCGAGTTCTGATAGAAGTGACGCGTGACGGCTTTGGTGACATCAAGAAGGATGAAGGTGGTACCATAAATGTACCCTGCTTGTAGTTTTAGAAGCTTATTCAAGCATTTGTATTGATGAAAACAGCTACCATTGTGATAAGTGAAAAAAGATCATGCACATAAGCAGGTTTGTAATCTTCCTTTTCGTATGCCTATTCGTATTTGAGGTAAGAGAAGTGAATAACAGTTAATTTACAGCTACCATAATTGTGATAACTAAGGCTATCACTAATCGTATGATATACAATTAACCATGTAAATTATACGACTACTATAACGTTTTAATCTGGAACAAATCAAATCATATAGCTTAATTTAAATTTTCCCGTAAACTCTGAATATTAGATAAAGGGATTTTTTCGCAATAAAAGTTTTTGAATGGTGTTACGGTTAAATGCGCTTTTATAAGATTTTTGCCTTTTCTATAATTGAGTGGAAGACCATCAAAAGAATCCCGACCTTGTGAGGTATTCATTATTACAAACACTTGGCCTCTCCTCAGACTCGTTAAATGTCTCACGCTTCGCCGACGCAGTCACCAACTTCTTATGTAATAATTTGTCAAAGGCATGATTGCCGGATTTGGTTGTCAGTAGATGTACACATTTCAGAAGATATAAATTCAGCATAAATGATTGAACAATTCTACGATTCCATCGCAGCCATGTTGATTTTAGCGGCCAAATAAATCTGTGCTTTTATAGCTTAATATGTTAATGCTAATTCCTCTTGATTATTTGATCTGATAAATTATGAAAATGTTTATGTTTTTTTACTAATGCAACAAGCATTGATTGGTCGTCGCGTCTAATGATTTCATGGTTATTGAAAAACACAACTTACGTTGTGAATTATTGAGGGCTTTTAATTCTCTTGTTCTAGACATTTCTTTCGTGTTTTTTAAATGAAATATAAATTTAATGATATTAATGACCATATTTTCTTGTTCGATGTCTCCACTCTAGTGTTTTATTAGCACTACGGAGTGTTTTTTTATCTCCATTGTACGCAGCATGTTAATAAATAATACATCTCCGTAATATTCAAACGACATTCGGGCAAAAACGGTCTTTTTGCCAAAGTTAGTGCAAATTTTAAATTCCTAAGGGACATAATTAACAAAAACCGAAATAAGAAAACAAACATAAAGCAAACAAAGTCCTCGAAATTGCAATTTCGGTATGTGTTAATAATGGTATATCCTACATGGTTCGCAATGGGATCCATAATTCTGGCAAATATACCTAAAAATGAATCGATTTTAAGGCCTTATTTACTTATATGCTAGACTTGTTCACTCTTTTACATTGGTCACTCTGACGATCTCTTCTAAAATTTATACTTTTATGACGCTGCCTCCACGATTACAGATACGCGTCTACTACAATCGCGACAAGCCACACGTAGCGATAACGAAAATGGAACGGTGTAACAAACATATTTACAAAATTGTGCTTATAAGTTCAATGAGCCACCTTGGACCGCCAAAACCATGAGGTAGGTGATTCGGTCTTATCTGCCCTACCGCCGAACTTAGGCTCGGGGGATTTCATTAGCTAGGTCATTTTAAATCTCTGTATAATCTATAACCTTCAACGGCAAAACATCAGGTCTTAGCCTGGCCAGCCTGTTCTCCAGACTTGAACCTTTTTAGGATAACCTCAAAACACGAATAAGAGCACGTCCAACAGTTCCTGATACATTTCACGATCTTGAATGACGTCTTCGTGAAGAATGGGTTAACCTCCAGCAAAGAGACATTTCCAGCCTGGTAGAAAATATGCCGAGGTGTGTTCGAGATGTAATTAAGGTAAGAGGAGGAAATACGCGATTGAAATATTAATTAAACATCAAAAATAAAATTAAAAGAAATTTTGTCTGTCCGTCTTTTTTATTTTTCATTTTCCTTGGCAATTTACATTTTTTTAAAAATTTTTTAGACAAACATTCAATTATTAAACATTAAAAAACGTGAAACTTTAATTAATATATACAAATCAAGTTATACAGGGTGTTCGGCTACTCGTGATACAAACTATCCCAGTAGATTCTACATTCAAAAAGGAACCAAAAAGTCCTAATTAACATTCAATTAATTAAGGTTTTTAAGTTGAGATAAAAAGTCAGTGTCACGAGCTGGATTCGAACCCACGACCTTCGGCTTGATACGCCGCTGCTCTACCACTTGAGCTATCGTGACCTCGATCCACTCGGACACTAACTTCCCATCACAACCCCACCTTTTGAATTTTCCCTCCTTTTTGCCATTTTAGTCCTAATTAACTATGATATGAATTTCAACAGTTTCGGAGTTATTTCACTTTTTCTGATTTTTTTTTATTTCATGTTCAAATAAACAATGGTAACTCCAAAACTAAAAGGTTTTGGGCAAATCTGTTGATACCATTGAAAATGACGCAACATTTCCAATAAGTTGTGATCAATACTAATCTTGTAAAACTTCGTGAAATAAGTGTTTTAGTAGCGAGAATTTTGATATTTTTTAAAAGTTAAAAATCTTACTATGGTGATTCTAAACTACTATTTCAAAAGTGGTGCAATTGCTTTTTTAAATTTTAACTTTTTTCAAAGATGAAGAAATTGAAGAAGGAAAGAAAAAACCGTGGTTGAAGGATTAGTAAGGTGGAAAGATTAATAATAATAAAAAATAAAAATTAAGGAAATTTTGAATGAATTTGTTTTCTGAAATTTTCTGGTCTCTAGGTTTGGAAATAGTAGTTTAAAATCACCATAATAAGTTTTTCAACTTTGGAAACAATGTTTTTCAAAATTTCTCGTTAAATAAGTTTAGTATTGATTACAACTTATTGGAAATTTAACGTAGACTTTTTTTTTGCATTGGATTTTCATCGATAGCCATATCTCAAATATGCTTGCTTAAATATGCTCAAATTTAACGTAGTTTTTAATGGTATCAACGGATTTGTCGAAAACCTTTTAGTTTTGGTGTTATCATTGTTTATTTGAAACAAGGTCGTGAAATCTTAAAAATCAGGAAAAGTGGAATAACTCCAAAACTGCTGAGATTTGGACCATAGTTAATTAGGACTTTTTGGTTCCTTTTTGAATGTAGAATCTAGCAGCAAAGTTTGTAACACGAGTAGCCGAATACCTCGTTTTACAAGTGGATTGAATTTTTACCTGCCAGTTTAGATGGATCCAAGATAGTTTTTATGGTAAGCAACTGTAAAGGCGAGTACTTAATACATAAGGAAAAAGGAGTAAACTTCCATCTATGTCACCTATAATGCTTTATTTTTTTGAGTTGTGTCCTTTTTCTTGTGGGTGTGCTATGTTAGAAAAATAATGAATTGAATGAATCCAATAATGTTAAAAGAAATACTTCTACATGAGTCTTATAAAGGGTTAAATTATCTTGTAATTTATCCATCGTTTATATTTTACTTTTTAAACGGAATATACAAGAAGATTGGTTTATTGCGGTAATCCTCGAAGGTGGTAGAGACGTGGACGAAGAAAATTTCGAGGGTGGGAAATAAAAGGGGTGGCGGTGGGGTGTTTTGCTCGGTGGTGGCGAGGGCGGCGAGCGAGCCAGTCGGCGCTGGGACGCCAACCCTTCGACACCTGGATCGCTTAAACCTCCGGCCAAAGAACGAGTCGCGATCTCGATTTAGGCCAAAATAGTCGACCGCCTCCTAAGTAAGTCTTGACGACCGAAAAGTTTTGCTTCTTCACTTCCGCTTTTGCCTATTTGGACAGCTCAATTTCCCCTCGCTCTTCTTCTATTTGACCGACAACCAAACTTTGGCCGGATTACGAATCTAACCGAGAGAAAATAAAGACGATGATTTTGTCTACTCTACGGAGATTATTGATCCTTGACAAGACTAAATCCCTTTTTTCTCTTATTGTCTACTTTTCTCGCAAGTTTCCAGAACGACTTTTGTGTTTTACTAAAAACGTTCTCTCGACACTTGTCCTACCTTCTCTATTTTTTAACTTCCTGATTTATGATTTTTAGTTTAAAATTGACACTTAATTCACTAATTTCTAAAATGTTACATTATTTTATTTTTGATTTACGCGTTCTCAGCTAAACGAACACGTCATTCTTGAACGTGCGACTTCCTTTACACAAAATGACATTCAGATTATTAATTTTTTTTAATGTTTAGGACAAAAACACAGCGTTTTGAACGAGTAAAGTTTATCAATTTGATTGAAAGAAAGTCAAATTTCGTTGACAACGGTTGAATTTACGTAGAAACACTTGTCAGAGCGTGTAATTAAATCCGACAATTGTTCAATAATTCACCAATTAAATCTACGCAATGGAAAATTTAAAAAAATCCTTGTAGATGAATGTTGAAAACGAAAATTGTAAATTTTTAAAATAATTATTTTAAATACAAAACTAAACGAGGGCGATATAAAATTTACCTACATCACTATATACATCTGACCTTTGATTTGCCTATAAATTACATATTTAAAAAAATATGCCTGAAAGCAATTTTAAAACATGAAATTTTCAAGACGACGAAAAATCATAACAGTTATATTTATAAAAATTCGAAATATATAGGTTGAATAATTTGTTTTATCGGGAGTGTTATTTTGTTGTAATTCGTTGATGAAATTGTGGTCGTCATAAGGCATTTTTCCCATTGAGTTTTGAACGGCAAATATTTGTTTTGGTAATTAATTTAGTCGGTATAATGATGATAATTAATCATTTCTGACACGTGGCTGTGTTATATATTTCGCTGCTTCACGATTTTTTTTTAACCGAACCAAAAAACAGCTAAATTCAACAACTAAATTGTCGTACAGAGTGCAGATCTAATTTGTGTAGGGGTTTTAATTTCAACAAAAACAGCCGGGCTTGTTTATTCAAATAAATGCATTTTCGAAGCTTTGCGAGGTTTTTATAACTATTAAATGTCGAAAAAGGACACAAAAAAGGTCAAATTAATAAACGAGCCTGGTTCTTTTTGTTGAAAGGAAAACACTGCACATAGCAAAACCTATTTAGGTAAAACAAACTTATGAGTAATTTTTAAATATAGGCAATAAAAGAGTTTTTGTTAAGAAAGTAAACATTTGTTTAGCGTTTTGATTGCACAATTAAAAATAAAGCTATAATTTAAATAACTGTATTTTTTATTAATATCAAGAAGTTTTTATTATAAAGGTGAAAATATGTATTGAGATACAAATAATCTTATTTACTTGATGTTATGTCATCGTTTTATTTTTCTAAGATGGCTTTTTTAATTTATGAAAAGTAAATAATTTTGACATCTTAATCTGATGATGTTTACCAGTCTTTGTTCGATAAAACAATTACGTTAACTTTAGGTGTAGGTTTATTTTTTAACAAATAATTGGTTTTGGAATTTTTTAAAACATAAAGTCGGTGTTTCCAGCGGCACCTTCGGGTGATATCGGGCATTCAATTCTCCAGGAGACATTACCGGCCGTATTTTCCTCTAAAGAAAACCACCCGTTGTCCTCATTTCGTAAATATGTTTAACTTCGAAAATAGGCTTGAAATTCATCGTGCTATCATTTTACACTTAGTATTTAACACAGACGGTTATATGATCTGATGAGTCAAGATACCGTTATTATTTGTTCAAGATAATTAGTCTGACAATTTTTTAATTACTGCATTAAAAAAACATATAAAAATAATTAAACAGGCTTTTGTTCTTCAAATATATTGATTGTAGGGAAATTCGGTTAAAATTGTAAAAAAGTTCTTTTGATTTTGAAAAACTAACAATGATACTCAAGATATCTTTTTGTGTAGTGTTTTTTCTCGTTATTTTAATTACGGTTCAGAATATTACATTTGAAAGTATTCAGCTTAAACAAATGTAAACTTTGGGCATTAATGCAAAAGTTTTAATGCTTTAGTACAAATTTTCAATGGTGATGTAATTTTAATCACCTTCCTTTAATCACATCAAAAATTTATATAAGGTGATTAAGACCACGCTTGGTTCGTTGTTACAAAACCTTTAGAGAAAATAATGAAGATAAATTTAACTGTTAATTTTTTGTATTGAATCTGTGGCGTCTAATGGTGGGCAATTCATCGTCTTCAGACTTGTGAAGGCGGCGAAAGAACGCTTGAGTGACTGAGAAGACAAGCGAAACCTAACGGGCCCTGACTGTAAAATAGGAATGTTCTATCAATCAACAAGAATAACAGACAGCATAACTTTTTTTGGTTCGTCGAATTCAGTTATTACTTTGAGAAAAATTTCAAATTCGTTAGGAGATATGGGAAAATCTTTTTGTATGTACATTTGCTCGTTATTTTTAATAAAGTTCATAAAATCATAATTGACAGTATGCAACACATATCAATGTAAATTTTTCAATTAAGGCAAAAATTTGAACATTTTAATAATAAATTTAGATAATACTCGAAAAAAACAACAAAAAAACGGAAACTTTTGAATGTCTCACTTTTAATTGTTGCGTGTCTTTAGAATTATGAAGAATGAAGACGGCAAAAGACCCAGGGGAGCGAGCGAGTCCCTTAAAAAATATAGATTAATCCAAGTATGTTTAGCGGTCATAATTGACCATATTAATTAAATTGAAATTTGAAAAATGGCAAAAAGAGGGAAAATACGAACGGTTGCAGGTTGAGTGAGTTGGTGTCCGAGGGGATAGAAGTCAGGATAGCTCAAATGGTTAGAGGAGCGGCGAATGGAACCGAAGGTCGTGTGTTCGAATCCCGCTCGTGACAATAATTTTTCGTCTCAACCATAACCCTGAGATTAAAAAAAATATTCATTAGAATAGATTCAACAATTATGACCAGTAACCAAATATGGCTTATTGCTAGTGCTGATTTCTAGAGAAACTTTCTTCACTTTGGCCGAGAAATATTGTTGTGATGTTTTTTGTCGTTCAGGTCTCACAAACACCGATTCTCACAAAACAAGACTAATCAGTTTATCCATGGTGAAATAGCAAAACTACCTAAATTGAACGTCAGAACGCACGAAAAAATCAAACTGGTTTGAACGCTGGAATGGTTCTGACGACATCGTGCGTGTTCTGACTTGCACTTCGCTGCCAAAGTAAACACTCTCATTGGAAAACAAGCATTTGTTTGTTCAGACGAACTCGTCAGAACTCGACAGAACAACATTTCGTCAGAATTCGCATCCATAGTAACCGTAGTCTTGCATTAGCCCGCGAATCTATTTGTAACATACTAGGTAGTCTCTTGAAGAGTGAGTGGTGTTTAGTGACCGATATTTGATGACTATTTGGAGATCGTGAGATGCGGTCTCGAGTGACGTAGGTTTTAGAAAAACATTTTATTTATCGTACCATCGTTTCGATCTTTATTGAGACCATCTTCTGTGCCTCGGATTTATAAACATTGTTTAAATTATACAAATATATGTAGGATGTGAAAAAAAATGAATTTATACATTTATATATCATCATCATAATCAAGAAAAAATAATCAGACCGAACCATTATCCATTCATTCCCATTGTCTCCTTTCACCTCAAATAAGACGACTCCTCATATAAAATTTTTTTAAATCTTTACTTCCTTCTCTATCCCTTCAAAATCCAACGTACATAAACATAAAACATCAGTATCTCACTAGCTCTCTCAACACGACACACAAGAATGACACATCTGCACAGAAAACAAACACTTTGAGTACAAATACTTTGATTGAGTCTAAAATTTCTAGCATTGCATAAATAAATTCATTTTTTTCACATCCTACATTTATTTGATAATTTAAACAATGTTTATAATCCCAGGCCCTGAAGATGATCTCAATAAAGGTCGAAACGTTGGCACGATAAAGAAAATGTTTTTCTAAAACCTACGTCACACCAGACCGCATTTCACGATCTCCAAATAATCTCTTGAAGAGTTTTAGTTCTAAAAGGCGATTTTCTCTTTATTATCGGCAAACGTCCATAGGAAGTAGAGGATTGTTAAAAGGCTAGACGATCATGTCTACAGAAGTGAATCATATCGGTGGCCAAACTGTTGACAGAGCCGGGAACAAACATCGCCACTTGATCCACACCTTGTCACGGTAGAAAACCGCAAATATTTACTGCCCGGCAGCCGCATCGTATTCTAACGCCAGTTTCGGCACAAGTACTCTTCACAACAGATTCAATTTCCCGTTCAAAAACAACCGTCCTCTCCCATCGACAACAAATTAAAAACTTAATTAAAGCGATTCCGACGTTTTCGAGATAAAACACTTAATCGATGAAGTTGTCTCAGTCCAGAAATAGTCCACAGTCAACATAAGTCTCTTAATCGAATCTATTCTCTCCAGAAGATTGCACTGCTTAAACGTGGACAGTTTTTGTAAGGTAAAGGTAAATTTTGCAGTTTAATTAAACCTAGGAGTTCCGCTCTTAAATATGTCTAAGCGCTAAGTTCAAAATAAATGTAAAATCCAGGCTAAAATACACTAAGAAATATTTAATAAAGAGAAAAATAACGTCTAATTTAATTTACTTTAAGAATCATCTTTTTGAGAACATTTTTTCTGATAATACATTTTTTTTTAATACTTGATTTTCATTTTTGGAAAGTTGTATTGTATACATTATTTTTTTGGTTTACAGAGAGATATATCAACAATCGTCGCCTTCTGCTGAGGGAGGGTCTGTATACTTTTTATATTTTTTCCAACAATCAACTTTCAATTTTTAAAATAATTTAAAGCCATGTCCAAATAGACAAAATTATATCAACATATAAGTATAATATTTTATATACTAATATTTTTATGATTAGCACATTCAGTTTATTGCATAAATGAGAGGCTTGATATCAACATTATCGCCGTTAACAGGAAACAGGAAATCATTTATAATTAGCCTATTATTTTTGATAGTTTACTTTAACATTTTTCAAAATTACCATTTAAAAATGTTTCTGTAAAAACACTATTTTAAAAAATGGAACTGAGTAACCATAAGTAATCAGTTGATGGGGAAAATACAAATATACATTATACCATGAACGCAAATTTTTTTCTTTTTCTAAATATATTTAATCTCATTGTAATACAACCATTAATTTTAATAATTAACAATATTTGTTTATTTTATGTGCTAACAAGAAAGCTAAAGTAAGGGGGGCGAATACCATTTTAACATTTTCCCTAGTCCCTCAGCAAAGAGGCTGAGGGTTAGGAAAAAATAGAGGAAAAACTTTTAACTAATTATTTTTAATTATTAAATTCACTAGTTTCGTGGTCCGCTTGACCAATTAATATCTTACAATTAATTAAGGTTTTCAGTTGAGATAAAAAAGTCAATGGCACGAGCGGGATTCGAACCCACGATCTTCGGCTTGATACGCCGCTGCTCTACCACTTGAGCTTTCGTGACCTCGATCCACTCGGACTCCAACCTCCCATCTTAACCACACCTTTTGAATTTTTCCTCCTTTTTGCCATTTTTCAACATTCAAATTTAATAAGTTTAAAATGAAGTATACTTCACAAAAGCTCTCCGTGGCCATTTCATTTCTCGCCGAGAATCAAATTGATTACACGACATTTGAAAAATGGCAAAAAGGAGGGAAAATTCAAAATGTGTGGTTGAGATGGGAGGTTGGTGTCCGAGTGGATCGAGGTCACGAAAGCTCAAGTGGTAGAGCAGCGGCGTATCAAGCCGAAGATCGTGGGTTCGAATCCCGCTCGTGCCATTGACTTTTTTATCTCAACTGAAAACCTTAATTAATTGTAAGATTTAATTATTAAGTTGAAAGGGATCCATTATAGTTTTGCTTCCCGTTTCGGTCCAATTTCTCTCTCTTTCTCTCTCTCTCTTTTCTCTTTCTCTTTGTCCCTTTTTCTCTCTCTCTTTCTTCCTCTTTCTCTCCTCTCTCTCTTTCTCTCTCCTCCTATCCCTCTCTCTCTCTGACTCTGTTCCATAATATGCCCTTGATGTTGCTTTCGAATTTGTATTTCTGGAGGCAGTTGCTAGCTTGCTATAATGGCAATCAGTGGGACAAAAAATAAAAAATACAAATTATCTTAAGAATGAAAAAATTGTTTAAATCCAACATTTTTATAATAAAATCCTAAATAATAAACCCGACTTAAGTGCCGCGAATTTTTAGAAAATGACTTTTTATGATCGACATACTAAATTTGTAATATGTGTGTCTGTGTATGCATATCAGTGGTCAGCATCATTGGAAACCATGTAGCTGGCCTAATATCTTTGATAATTTAATTTAACCTTCGAATTATTATTTTAAAAGACATTATAAAAAACAATGATAAGTAATATATTTAAAATTTTGTATTTATAACTATCTACTTGCTTAATTACTATGAAAGGGGTAAAGTCTTTTTGCAATAAAACCCCTTAATAAGTCGATTTTAAGTATTGAAAATCTTTTGACAGTCTTTTATGATTGTTATCTGATGTGACCGATGTCAGCCTTAATGTTATTGTATATAAAATATCAGGGATAAGGAGAATTTGAAAGATGAAAAAACACTCAGTGACTTCGTAAAACTTTCGACGAAGTAATCATCTGGACAATGTATAATAATGTTATTATTATTATTAATTTTTAAGGGCGTTTTAACGGCTAAGGTCATTTCACGCCCTAACATCCCAAACCTTTTATCTTAGTTTAGCTATATCCTTCTAAGTGCTATAAAGCTCTGACTCCAAACATTCACTCATAAACTAATTTATCCTATTGCCATCCAAAGCTTTAATTTATCTTTTTAAAATTCTTAATTTGGAACGCCAAATGTATGTAAAAATCCAATTTTAAATTACATATACAATTTATTCCTGTTTTTTTATTATAATTTTGAATTTTTGTTCCATAAGTCTCATAAGTCGCATGAGTATAGGCTCATCCTTATCCTTTTATTCCTCCATTCAAATATGATAGATAAACTAATGCTACACAACAATAATAAGAAACAAAAACACAATAAAATTTTTTTTTGAGCTAACTTTCTTGTTTAAATTGCAATTTTTTGGCATTGCAGTTTATGGCCCCTCAATTTGTATTTTCTTCCATTTCATTTTTCCGCTCCGGCAGCCTCAAAAATTTATGAAAAAAGAAAGAAATCGTGCACGCACAACTCTCATTCAAACATTAGCAGGCAAACATTCATTGGTAGAACAATTTGGGAAAAGGCCTAAATCTCTTATAAATTCCAATAAATTTGAGAAAGCTTTCTAATAATCTTAAAAATATTATAATTTATCACAATAATTGTAATGTCGCTTGGTATATCTCGTCCACTCAAACTAAACTCACACATTCATTATGGTTAACTTAATTAATTAGATGTAATTTATTAGCGTAAATTAAGAGGTTTATCCCTAATTAACCGAAGAATATCGAATCCTCGGGAGTGTGAATGAAGTCTGGTTTATGAATGTAATTTATTAGCGCGAATTATCTCCAATTACTCCGAGTAATCTCCTCTTAATCAAGACTAAAAATTTTTCTAATGATTTAAAAGGTTAAACTTACACTTTTACAATTAATCATAATTAAATAATTTGTAATATAAAAATTAAATATGTAATTAATAAGTAAAACTTTTATCACTTCCTTACGCTTTAATTTTGTTTTAAAATTTCTTTCGATGTTTATGATATGATGTAATTTGATATATGGTAACAGATTCTCTCTTTTTTTTTTTATCAGCAAGAATAACAAACAGCATAATTTTCTTTTTGGTTCGTCGCATTCTGTTTTGAAAAAAAAAAGGTTCAAATTCGTTAGGAGATATAATATATAATATAAATATAAGAGAGGATAATATAATAATAGGATAATATAAATATAAGGAGATATAATATAAAATCCTTTTGTGGGTATATTTGCTCGTTTGATTTAAATAAGTTCATAAAATCATAATTGACAGTATGCAACTCATATTAATGTAAATTTTTCAATTAAGGCAAAAATTTGAACATTTTAATAATAAATTTAGATAATACTCGAAAAAAAATGACACTTTTGAATGTCTCACTTTTAATTGTCGGGTGTCTTTAGAATTATGAAGAATGAAGACGGCAAAAGACCCAGGGGAGCGAGCGAGTCCCTTAAAAAATATAGATTAATCCAAGTATGTTTAGCGGCCATAATTGACCATATTAATTAAAATGAAATTTGAAAAATGGCAATAAGAGGAAAAATTCGAGCGGTTGCACGTTGAGAGAGTTGGTGTCCGAGGGGATCGAAGTCACGATAGCTCAAGTGGTTAGAGCGGCATGGAACCGAAGGTCGTGTGTTCGAGTCCCGCTCGTGACAATAATTTTTCGTCTCAACCATAACTCTGAGATTAAAAAATTATTCATTAGAATAGTTAATATGGTCAATTATGACCACTAACCAAATATGGCTTATTGGTAGTGCTGATTTCTTGAGAAACTTGCTCCCACTTTGGCCGAGAAATACCTCTGTTGTGTTTTATTTTTTGTCGTTCATGTCCCACAAACACCGATTATCCAAAAACAATACTAATCAGTTTATCCTTGGTGAAATACCAAAACTATCTAAATTGAACGTCAGAACGGTCGAAAAAATCAAACTGGTTTGAACGCTGGAATGGTTCTGACGACATCGTGCATGCTCTGACATTCACTTGGCTGCCAAAGTAAACACTCTCATTGGAAAACACATACACAGATAAAACATGATAATATCATATTTTTCGAAATAATTTAAAAATCCTGATGAAGGGAATTTCTGGAAATCTTGACGAATGAACTAAGTGTTTTCTCTCTTTCCAATTCGCCTTATCCCTGACAATTTATGTCCGTTACACTCAATTTTTGAACATAAGAAGTACTGTGTATCATGTAATAACAATTCTTTTCCAAAATTAACATTTTAAATTAACAGTTAAGAAATATTAAATTGTCAAAATGTAGTATAAATAAAAAATAATTAAACAAGATTACAAATTTTAAATAAAAATTCCCAAGGACGTCAGAATGTAATTTTTGTATTACTTTTGGCTGAAAGTTTAAACCGATCGACGCTTTCATATGCCACTTTAATTTGTGATACAAGTGAGCCTGGTTAAGCATATCAAGTATTTTTCTAAAGAAAGCTAGAAATCTTGAATAGGTTGCCATATTTGCTAGTTTAATTTGAATTGTACGTTAAGTTATTTTCAAATTCCAATAAAAAATGTAAATTCTCTAAAAAATATTATATTAAAAACTCAAACTAGGTAATCAGTATGACAAGAGATGGGTATACAAATTAACTCAAAAATATTAATATGTAATTATAATTTCACTAGTTTCGTGGTCCGCTTGACCGATTAATATCTTACAATTAATTAAGGTTTTCAGTTGAGATAAAAAAGTCAATGGCACGAGCGGGATTCGAACCCACGATCTTCGGCCTGATACGCCGCTGCTCTACCACTTGAGCTATCGTGACCTCGATCCACTCGGACACCAACCTCCCATCTCATCCACACCTTTTGAATTTTCCCTCCTTTTTGCCATTTTTCAAATGTCGTGTAATCGGATTGGATTCTCGGCGACAAATGAAATGACCACGGAGAACTTTAGTGAAGTATTAAATTGACTTTTTTATCTCAACTGAAAACCTTAATTAATTGTAAGATATTAATCGGTCAAGCGGACTACGAAACTAGTGAAATTAATAAGTTTAAAATGAAGTATACTTCACTAAAGCTATCCGTGGCCATTTCATTTGTCGCCGAGAATCAAATTGATTAGACGACATTTGAAACATGGCAAAAAGGAGGGAAAATTCAAAAGATGTGGATGAGATGGGAGGTTGGTGTCCGAGTGGATCGAGGTCACGATAGCTCAAGTGGTAGAGCAGCGGCGTATCAAGCTGAAGATTGTGGGTTCGAATCCCGCTCTTGCCATTGACTTTTTTATCTCAACTGAAAACCTTAATTAATTATGTAATTATAATGTTCATTTTTAATATTTTCTCTTGACACTGAAAACTTTATAAATTAATATCTTCATGCTGTAAACTGTATTGTCAACTTGAATGACCTATCATAATTTCAATAGTGGGGTTGAGTTAGAACTTTGTTATACTCTGTGCAGACGTTATTCTCTAGTTAAAATTACGTTATGACCTTTAGGGAACATTCTCTCTTAACGTTGCGCTTTAGACATTTAGCCTAATTAAAACATTAAACATGAAAAGTCAATTGATAAGTGTAAAGTTTATGACGTTAATAAGTAACCTTGAGAGGTAAATTTAAATTCTGTTGACGTACCAAACAGGAACTTGAATATTTTGTAAAACTTCATTCAAAGATTCATGTTAATTGTTTAGTTGCAAGGAAAGTGAATTTGTAAGAACTAAAGGAGAGTTTTTATTAAATTTTCATTGCACAGCCGGGCGTTATTTTTGAAATGAATATACTTTTATTTAGAAACGGTTGTTTTCAATTTTTTTCCAAGGACTTTAAACAAATACAAGTATTTAAGTATATTCACGGTGTTTTCCGTGTATAAATAAATTATTTGCTTCATACTGCTGTAGGCGTAATATAAAACGGTTATAATTGTTCAGGTTTGTTAAGAAATGAGAGGAATACGATGAACTGAGATAAAAGTAACGTTAGAAATTAGCTTTCGTGAAAAGGGAGCGTTTGAACCCAAATTTCCTCACTCGGGGAATCACAGTAATCGCAATTAACCGTGAACACCGTGAATTTACTCAAATGGTCGGGGCTGAAGGTTCAGGCCACGGGGGGCCTGGGAGGGCGCGAGGGAGTGAGCGATCGTGCGGGGGTGCAGGGGAACAGATTTTCATTGTGTTCAGTATGGATTAGCTTTAGAGGTGGCTAATGCTTGGCTAGCCGCCCACTAATTGCTCCCGTCACGACTTCCAACTACGTTACAAACAGAATAGGTATCCGTCGAGTTACATCAGCAAAAAAACAAAAAAAAAACAAATCAAAACAATAGCAGAGAATGATGAGAAAACAGTTCTCCCGTAATTTTCCATTTAGAAATTTTATTTTTTAGCTTCAGCTTTGTAACGTTACGTGTGCGTGTCAGGAAGAACATTGAAAAAACCGTGGGCAAAACAGAAAACACGAAAAATATCAGCATCCTTCAATAAATCGCCAGAAAATATATTATTGTGTATTAATTAAACTTACTAGTTATGTCGTTATTTAGTAGCTAAGTCGTTTGCGGCCATTCTAGTTATCTGACGTTTGGATTTATATAGGCTAAAACCCGCACATGTACTTACATACAAACAATCTTTGTAAAAAAATAGTTCCTACTCACACAGTAAGTTGTTTTCGTCGATCCGGATTTCGAGCCTACAGCTCATCATCAGGTTGAAGGAGCTCTTTTGCTATTTACAGTAAACTGCAGGCAGACTCGAGAATCACCGACCCCGGGTGTTGGCCGGCTGACCTCAATCTGGAGGGGAGTGTCAACAGCTTGGTCAATTGAGCCAACCCCCAGGCATGTAGTTCCGATTCCATTTTTACTCACATTCATTCTGAAATAAATTCAATTCTATTAACATACCTTTCTTTCAGTTTGGGTGATGGGAACTAGGTATTCTGCCATCGACTCTCTCCGAAACATTCGCGCTAATAATTACATTAGCTACATTTACTGTCAGCACAAGCTAGGTATATACAACTATCATTAGTATATACAATATAACAACCCCGTTTCCTTCAAAAATCGGACTATGCGCAAGCACAATTTTCAAATCGGGTGATATTCCTATGCGCTCTCTGTATGGATCCAAGGAATGCTCCCTTCAATAAAATGGGACACATCAGGTAACTTCTTTTGCAAGCCGGACCCTTACGCGGGCTTTGGCTCAAAGGTAAGCGACAGTGTGTCAACCTCACATGGCCTATTCTTAATGGGATGAGGAAGACCCTATTTCTACGAGTCAGATTCTTCGAGGACCACACGTTTTTTGATATTTGAGAGCTTCTTTGTCGACCCGGTCCATAGACGCTGCCACTATCTTTTAATTATGCAGTCTTAGCGTCTAAGGGCCGGTGTTTAAGTCCGGAGATCGGGACATCCCGGCAGCCGCCTCGTCCGCCTCTTCATTAACGTCCAGACTGTGTAGGTCAGTGTTCAAGTACCCCGATAACCAACATTTTGCCGAGGCGCTCCAGTTCGTGGTATATCTACAACAAAAAGGTCAACGGAAAACCTGTCACAGCACTAACTGCGCTGAGGGAGTCGGGGCAGACTAGGTAGGTAGAGCTTCCATCGCCTCAAATTACCGTTGTGCGTGCCAAAGCACGAAATAGACGAACCCTCGCGATACACACGCCACAACTTCGTCAGTCTTAGACCTGTTTAAAGACGAGCTGAACACCAGTGAACTAAGCTCGAAGAACAGCTCTGTTGTCAGACATGTTTGTGTCTGTGAGTTTTTTTAATCTCTTATGTCGTTTGTGATAGTTCAAATCAATTATTCAATGATTTCAAAGTTGGCCATTTTTAGTGCAAAAACCAGGGTTTTTTATGGGCTTTCTAACCATTCTTAGATGAATTATTATATCTCCTTACTACTTTATTATCATTATCTGCTTCGTTCCCTCGTACTAAAATTCTACCTTAGACTCTCGATACATCCTCAAGTCCTTAGACAAGAACCGTACACGAAGCATTAAACGATGAAGGCCTGGAGATCTCTTCATCCCCTTTAATACGTCCAAATGAGTCCTGCATTTGTTGTTCGGATCATTTTGTTTGTGTTATCGTTGTCAGGGAAAATATTATGATCAAAATGATATGATCAAAACCAAAAACAAAAGCATTACGTATCTTATGCAAACAGTTGATAGTAATACATAAAATAAAAATACGTAAATATTGCTTTATATAGCCAAGATTATAACCACATATAAACTAATTACACGTAAGGCCATAGATTAGTGAAATATAACTTTTCCATTTTTATGATTTACTCGAAATAAGAAAATAGAAATGCAATTGGTAAAACGCTTTGATTTCAAAGAAAAAGTCTTCTGAGAGTTAAGAAAATGTTAAACAGCCTGTGACGATAGGGATTAATCTCCCCATCGAATGTCCATTATAAACAACCGGCAGGATGTTTGGAGAGGTAAGACCGACCACTGTTTGGATTAAAACGTTTGCTCCGAACCAACAGGGCCTTCAACTCCGCTTTGGGATGATTTGATGACCGTCATCTTTGATAACCCTTTACGGCCTTCGTTTTGCAGTAATATATCCTTAGAATATTAATTTGTTTGTTTTTTCGTACAAAACATTTGTGAAAATGTCGTATTTGACATACATGTCATGGCCATTCGGACTATGTGTAGCAGAAGCCGGCTAACGTTGGCACTTATTTTGATGTATTAAAGGGGTGAAGAGATCTCCAGGCCTTCATTCGGTTCCTGTGAAAGTCTAAGGATGGATCGAGAGTCTAGTGTGGAATTTTTATACGGAACAAAGTAGATAATGATCGTAGGAGATGTAATAACTCATCTAAAGATGGTTAGCAAGCCAATAAAAAACCCTGGTTTTTGCACTAAAAATGGCCTACTTTGAAAATAAATATTTTCTCAGCCTTCTAAGTCATAGACCTGCGCTAGGTCTCATTTTTTAAACGTTTTCCTAGCTTCAGTCAATAGCCGTAAATTCAAAAGTTCTGGGACATATTTTTATGAAAATTTCAAATTGAGCTGTGGAGCCGGTGAATCTCTCTGGAGCAACGCCCTAAACCGATCGATAGGAAATTTTAATAAGCTTTCAATTAATCACCTTCCAATTTGTCCGATTTTTCAATCGTTTTCTAGTTATTCGTGATTTCTAGGTGGAAAAAACTTGGTCATGGAAAAACCTATCACTCTCTCTCTTTCCCGATTTTCAAGAATGAATAAATTTTAAACCGTCATGTTTTCGCAAATTTTAAGCTCTACAGCTTTAGTTCCGAGATCTTTTTCAAAAAAGTGAACTGGAAAGCGCCAATTCTTACTTTGACTATTGGGATTCGGAATGCTTCTTCTGAGATAACCACTTTTTCACATCATCACGGAAATTCAACTTTTTTTTCACATTTCAAAGGTGTTGTGTGGCAGTTTGCTTTCGAATATCCCATTGAAATAATACGATTATGTATATCAAATCGAGTGAGAGACTGATCGGTTTTTTTTCCATGAACCACATGTTTAGCCAAAACTCACGAATAACTCGAAAACGGTTGAAAAATCGGGCAAAGTGGAAGGTAACCGCTAACTAAAATTTCCTGTCGAATGCTATAGGCAGCTGCTCTCGAACGATTTTCTGGCTCCACAACTCAATTTGAAGTTTTTGTAAAAAGTACAAAAATTAACATATACTGAGGAATGACTGAAGCTAGGAAAACATTAAAAAAAAGCAATCTTGTTCAACGTAAAATTGCTAAAAAATGAGACCTAGAGCGGGTCTGCGACTTAAAAGGCTGAGAAAATGTGTATTTCCAAAGTTGGCCATTTTTTCGTGCAAAACCGTGCAAGAGTTAATCGCGTTGATTTTCATTATCTTGCGGTTGAAAGAAAACAGAAGGGTCATAAGGAAGCAATGTGCTGTTTTTTTAATAATAATTAATTTTCCCCTTAAGTTGTTAACATAATGTTTGGAAATTGTTTCAGCTCCAAGCTGGCAGCCACTCTACCGCACAGGAATGTCCTGGTGATCGGCGAAAGGTCGCATTGGACGACAACGCTCCCACCAGCAAATCATCATGTAAGTAACGAAAGTGTTTCAGATTAAGAAATGTATACATTCAAAGACAAAAAAAGGGGGCATCTGGCTTAAGGGAGATACTAACGACCCAGCCGCATACCGGGGTAGGTGAACTACCCTGAGGTACTGACCTAGGGTCAGCACAATGGGGAATGTCAACGCCTCAGGGTGAAAGTCCTTATTTTAATGTAAACCGAATTAAACGATATCAAAAATTCAGGAGTTTTAATAAAAAAATATTTAATTATGATCTTGATTAAAAGAAGATCCATCAAAACACGGGAAAATCATTTAGTGATAAATTAAAATTTAAATAACGGTTTATCACATAGATATGCTCTTTATAACGCGTATTTCCTCCTCTGGCCTAGCCTTAAGTCTCCTTGGCATTGAGTAATAAGCGACCGAATTTTGTCTTGAAAAAAAGAATCTCATTCTTCAAGAAAAGCGGTTATATCATGTCCCATAAATGTCCTATTCACTTATCCATATCAGGGATTCATATCAGGAAAAGCTGGCCAATTCATTGTGGTAATCCCTACACCCTCTAAGAAATCGGTGACATGTACATGCGGTCGAGCCTTATCATGCATTAACACGAAGTTGTCCCCAATAAATGGAGTCCAGTAAACGTTCCATAAAAACTTCCTCAATGTACCTTAGCCCAGTCAAAGCTCCATTCTGTATGATATTCAGTTCATCCCATCATAAATTGATTGACTCACGAAACATGAAGCAAGGCGTTCTCCACATCGCTTCCAGAGACGGTCTCGTCATCTGCCACAAACCAAACCAGCACTCATCTCTGAAGAGAACAGCCCCATTTTTCAAGTGTCCAAGCGAGTTGCTGATTTGCGAATCAGGTTTTTTACTCGATGCCTTTCTAGTAGTAGAGAACCTGATGCGGGTTATGTAGAGTTTAGGCTATCATCACCAAACCTCTGCTCAACCTTATTTATATTACGGACCGTTTGTAATTGCCTACTGTCAAGGAGGCCGTTGAATGACGGTTCCGTAATGCGGTAAGACCAATAAAATGACCGTCTCTGGCCGTCGTGCATCGTGGTCGACCACTACCTTCTCTTCGACTTGACTTCCGGTGGCCTTAAACCGTGGCAGACGATCGAGGATGGACAGCTCGGCACACCGAGGGCCATGTCGATAAGTATCTGCTCGGGAGAGCTCTTCTCGACTTAAAAGAAAGTTTAGTAAAATTTACTGTTTCATGGAAAAATCAATTAATTTACTCGACAAGTTGGTTTTATCGAGGATGAAAGAGAACTAACTTTCTTCATTTTTAATCTAAAGCGTATAAAAGAAATAGTACCACTCGATAAAGGTAAACAACAAATTGTTAATGTTGTGTTTATATTTTAATATTTTATACGTAGTTATTATGGAAAATAAATAAATAAATACAAGTGTCCAGTTTTTGCTTTGAATGTATTTTTAATAATTTTTCTGTAGACATAGGGTGGCGGGGTAGGAATTAATAATATATTTACATTCACTAGTTTCGTGGTCCGCTTGACCAAGTAATTTCTTACAATTAATTAAGGTTTTTAGTTGAGATAAAAAAGTTAATGGCACGAGCGGGATTCGAACCCACGATCTTCGGCTAGATACACCGCTGCTCTACCACTTGAGCTATCGTGACCTCGATCAAGCGGACTACGAAACTAGTGAATTTAATAAGTTTAAAATGAAGTATACCTTCACTAGAGCTCTCCGTGGCCATTTCATTTGTCGCCGAGAATCAAAATGATTACACGACATTCGATAAATGGCAAAAAGGAGGGAAAATTCAAAAGGTGGGGTTGAGATGGGAAGTTGGTGTCCGAGTGGATCGAGGTCACGATAGCTCCAGTGGTAGAGCAGCGGCGTATCTAGCCGAAGATCGTGGGTTTGAATCCCGCTCGTGCCATTAACTTTTTTTATCTCAACTGAAAACCTTAATTAATTGTAATAAATGTACAACTTTTTTCTTAATGACTTGTTTTCAACCTAAATCTTGTTTGCAGTTAAAATTTCTCTTTTTTATTATTATATAATTTTAACGTTAATTTC